>NC_061508.1:176698132-176744618 GCF_022539505.1 Lolium rigidum
GGCGCGAGATTTTCAACTTGTGATTTGTCAAGCATATAACTCATATTTGCCCTCACATTGAATTTAACCATTCAAGATGCTTATGATAGGGGTAATGAGAGCTCGGAGCTAATGAGTAGCATACTTTTTGGAAGGTTTATAAAACTTGTTAATCTTGCTTCCTCTCTAATGAGTCTTTGTTTTACTTCTATGTTGAGTCTTCATCTTCTTACTTATGCCCAATGAAGAGAGCATAGTTGTCATTCTTAGTATAATGTGCATAGTCCCAAATTTATTATTGATTGATTCATGATTATGATATTGCTTGTTCTTAAATTACTTGTATCTAGACACCCTTTGAACTCTAAAGGTGTCCTAGCATTTATGTTTTGCAACTTCATAAAGGACATGTCGAGTACCACTTTGCTATGTTTTCTCTATGCTCATAAACAAACAGTTGCTTTCAATGCACAATTATTCATGATCCTTTGTTTGAGTTACTTTTCATGTTATAACATAGTTGCTAAATTCTACTGTTAGAATTATATCTATCATGCCTATGTTTAGAGTACTTTGATCCCAGTTTACAATGCTTTACAATAACTTGATCAAGATTGTGTTGGCTTCATGTCACCTCAAAAATTATTTTGTTATCACTTACCTACTCGAGCACGAGCAGGAGTTAAGCTTGGGGATGCTGATACGTTGCAAACGTATCTATAATTTTTTATGCGCCATGCTTGTTTTACACCAATTCATATATGGTTTGCTTACACTTCGTTGCACTTTTCTACATTTTCTGGCACTAACCTATTAACAAGATGCCATAGTGCAAGTTCCTTGTTTTCTGTTGTTTTGTATTTGAGAAAAGTTATACAGGAAATATCCTCGGAATCGGACGAAACAAAAGCCGAAGTCAATATTTTCCGTAACGAAGACAGAGTCCAGAGGGGGGTCGAAGAGGCGCCACGGGGCGGCCAGACCACCCCATGGCGCGGCCAAGGGTGGGTCCGCGCCAAGGGGTGGTGTGGGCCCACCAAGCGTCCACCGAACTCGCCCTTCCGCCTATTTATTCACGATCTTGGGAAAAACCTAAACACCCGGCCCTCCATCCACGAAATTTTCCATCGCGGCCGCCATCGCAGGCCCTAGCTCGGGAGGGTTCTGAAGCTCTTCCTGGCACCCTGCCGGAGGGGGAGATCATCACCGGAGGCCTCTACATCGCCATGCCCGCCTCCGAAGTGATGCGTGAGTAGTTCATCTCTAGAATATGGGTCCATAGCAGTAGCTAGATGGTTGTCTTCTCCAATTTGTGCCTCATGTTTAGATCTTGTAAGCTGCCTAACATGATCAAGATCATCTTTATGTAATGCTACATGTTGTGTTTGCTGGGATCCGATGAATATTTAATACTATGTTGAGATCGATTATATTCTTTTTATATGTTATTTGTGATCTTGCATGCTCTCCGTTGCTAGTAGTTGCTCTGGCCAAGTAAATGCTTGTGACTCCAAAAGGGAGTATTTATGCTCGATAGTAGGTTCATGCCTCTAGTTTGCTGGAAGAGTGATAATAACTTCAAAGATTGTAGATGTGTTGTTGCTACTAGGGAGAAAACAACAATGTTTTATCCAACGGTAATTCTATTGTTTATTTTACACACATTGCTTAATGTGATAATCTGTTGCTTGCAACTTAATACTGGAAGGGGTTCGGATAGTAACCGGAAGTTGGATTATTAGTCATAGACACAGTTGGATTACTGATACGGGCATGAAGGTCGAGGTGAAGCCCAATTTCAGGACTCCGCCTAGCTAGTTATCTTATTTATTGTATTTTATATCTATGGTCATATGTGGGCCAAATAGGATTTTTAATAAGTTTGAGTAGTTTTGGTTTGGGCCTGTCTAAACCAAGTTAGGGAGGCCCACAAGGGCTTGGCCGGCAACCACCCCCCTCATATAAGGGTTGGTGTGGCTTGGGTTTTCGGTAGACAAGTTTAGGTTAAAACTATTACGTATGTTCACGTGTATCATCCCTCCGGGGTACGGCGCTGTCGTTTATCTAGTATCTAATAAGATCGATTACGAAGGTTCTTGTGTTCATCAAGGATTATCTAGCTCAGGTTTGAGGCCTATTGTTCATCGATCCGTTGCTTGCTGGATTCGTCCCTCTTCTCGAGGTGCGTTCATCGCGTTATTGAGAGTATGTATCTACCAGGGTTCTCACTGTGAAAGATCGGGCAAACACCCGAGAGGATCGTGTTGGAACTTCTTATCATGTGGTATCAGATTTCTGGTTGCTCACGGTGAGGTTTTGTTAATCGATCTCATCGGATCGGTTTGCATCGGAGGATATTGGCTCAAGGTTGAAGGAGGTTGACGTGGAGGAAGGTTTGTACTGTTGTGGTGCAGTTTCTCTACCGTCTATGGTTGTTCCAGGTGTCATAATCGCGAATTTAGCTGTTTGGCGTCGTGAAGAAGAAGCAATTTCGCGACAGGATCCGGCACCAAGACCAGCCAACCAGCTTCTGCACCGGCCGGGCCGGTGCCACACCCGACCAGACCGGGCCCTAGGCCGGCCAGCCTGGCCAAAACCGGATCTCTGGCTCTTCAGCATTTCCTCGGTAAGCCATCCACAATCCACCCCATAGTTGAGTTGTGAGTGTTTCCTATCCAGAAAAAGCCAAAAAAATATTAGGGTTAGGGTTCGACATAGCCTTAGATTGCATCAATTTTGAGTTTTAATTGATGTTCGTAGTTTGTTTTTGTGTATCTTTTCTTCCATCTAGTAGATTGTCTAGGGTTTGTGTTTTCCCTATCACCTAGTTTTCAATTTTTGTTGCTCCGAGTCCACATAGCGTACAGTTTGCTTGTTCCCAACTATAGACACAGCCTTTCGATATACGTGACTAGGAACTTTCCCAAAAGAGACTAGTTTTACCGCTCGACAGGCTGCTCATTAGGTTTTCGGTGCTTTGCAATATTTACTCTATGCTCATAAACAAATAGTTGCTTTCAATGCACTATTACTCATGATCTTTTGTTTGGGTTCTCTTCACGTTATAACATAGTTGCTAAGTTCTATTGAATTATATCTATCATGCCTATGTTTAGAGTACTTAGATCCCAGCTCACATTGCTTTACATGCTTTGATCAAGATTGTGTTGGCTTCATGTCACCTCAAAAATTATTTTGTTATCACTTACCTACTCGAGGACGAGCATGAGTTAAGCTTGGGGATGTTGATACGTCTCAAACGTATCTATAATTTTTGATGCTCCATGCTTGTTTTACACCAATTCATATATGTTTTGTTTACACTTCGTTGCACTTTTACATGATTTTCGGCACTAACCTATTAACAAGATGCCACGGTGCCAGTTCCCTGTTTTCTATTGTTTTTGTATTTCAGAAAAGTTGTACAGGAAATATTCTCGAAATTGGACGAAACAAAAGCCAAAGTCAATATTTTACCGAAACGAAGACGAAGTCCAGAGGGGGGTCGAAGAGGCGCCACAGGGCGGCCAGACGCACCCTTGGCGCGGCCAAGCCCGGGCTTCAGCAAAATCATGATCAATATCATACAAATCACATTGTACTTCTAATCCAGGAATTTTAACATCAAGTTGAGTTAATAGCATATTCTTCCTAGATAGAGCATCAGCAAAAATATTATGTTTTCCCTTCTTATGCTTTATAATGTATGGAAAAGACTCAATAGCAAGACGCCTATGCAAGTTCGATTGAGCTTTCAGATATTTCAAAGCTTCATGATCAGAATGTATGATAAATTATTTTGGCCACAAATAATGTTGTCAAACCTCAAGAACTCTAATTAAAGCATACAATTATTTATCATATATATGATGGTTCAACTTAGCACCAGAAAGTTTCTCAGAAAAATATGCAATTGGGCGACCCTCTTGCATCAACACACCACCAATTCCAATACCGCTAGCATCACATTTAATCTCAAATTGCTTATTGAAATCGGGAAGTGCAAGCAACGGTGCAGAAGTTAACATATATTTCAACTTATCAAATGTATGATCTTGGGTTGCGCCCCACTCAAATACAACACCCTTTTTAGTCATTTCATTCAAAGGTGCAGCAATAGTACTAAAATTGCGCACAAAACATCTATAAAAACCAGCAAGACCATGAAAACTTCTTACTTGACTCACATTCATGGGAGTAGGCCAATTTTGAATTGCTTCAATCTTAGTTGAATCTACTTCTACTCCATGCTTAGAGACAACATAACCCAGAAATATGACCATATCTTTGCAAAATGTGCACTTCTCAAGATTACCATAGAGTTTATTATCACGCAACACTTGCAAAACATGTCGAATATGCATAGTATGATCAGATTCATTGCGGCTGTAAATTAATATGTCATCAAAGTACACAACCACAAACTTGCCAATAAAATCACGCAAAACATGGTTCATCAGTCTCATGAAAGTACTAGGTGCATTAGTTAAACCAAAAGGCATTACTAACCACTCATATAAACCAAATTTTGTTTTAAAGGCTGTTTTCCATTCACCCCCTCTTTCATCCTAATTTGATGATAACCAGTACGCAAATAAATATTAGAGAAAACAACAGCACCACTCAATTCATCTAGCATATCCTCTAAACGGGAAATAGGATGACGATATCGAATAGTAATGTTGTTTATCGCTCTACAATGAACACACATACGCCATGTACCATATTTCTTAGGGACTAAAATAACATGAACATCACAAGGACTTAGGCTTATGTGAATATAACCTTTGTCGAGTAGCGCTTGTACTTGTTTCTGTATCTCCTTCGTCTCTCCGGGGTTCGTTCTATATGGTGCCCTATTGGGCAGCGAGGCGCCGGGGATCAAGTCAATTTGATGCTCAATACCACGCAATTAATGGTGGAAATCCTGTGGGCACCTCCTCCGGAATCACGTCGCTGAATTCCTGCAAAACATGAGAAACACCAAGAGAAATAGGGGTCATGTCGTTAGAAACCAAAACCCCACCCTTGTACATGAGCACAAGAGGCATAGCTGTAGGATCCTCACTGAACTCTCTCATATCCTCTTTGGTGGCTAATATGACTAAGGAATTCACTCTCTTACTTTTCGTTATATCACTCACGGCATTACAATTCTCTCGCCTATCTATGGATGCATCCTCCAAGTTTACTTCAGTTTTCTGACGAGATTTATTGACAATTTGTTGTGGTGACATAGGCTGCAAGTTAATTTTCTTGCCCTTGAACTCGAAGTGATATGTATTGGCGTGGCCATTGTGTTGCACGGAATGGTCGTAGAGCCATGGCCGACCCAATAGGAGATGACACACCATCATAGGAACCACATCAAAATCAATGGAATCCTTGTACGGTCCTATCTCAAAATCAACACACGCCATGTGGTTTACCTTCATCTCACCATTGTCAATCAACCACTGAATATAGTATGGATGCGGGTGCGGTAGATACTTCAACTTCAGCTTGGCACAAAACTCCTTTCTTGCTAAATTACGACAACTGCCGCCATTGCAAGCTTTATCAGGACCAACTAGTGCCTTTGTTTGGAACAAATTGCAGCGCTGAGTAGATGCACTTGGCTGCACATTAAGAGCACGTTGTGACATAACAATAGTGCGAGCTTCAGATGGATAAGCATCTACACCATCACTGTCATAAGCATCATCTTCTAGAGCATCCAGATCAGCATCATCTCCAGTCTCATACTCATCGTCCTCATTAATAATCATGACCTTACGGTTAGGAAAATCTCTCTTGAAGTGACCCTTTCCACCACATGTATGACAAGCCATATCACGGTTGCGCGTCGTAGACATGCTAGAACCACTTCCACTTGCAGCAGGTTCGAGCTTCTTTGTGTTGGACACATTGGAGACTGATACGTCTCAAACGTATCTATAATTTCTTATGTTCCATGCTACTTTTATGATGATACTCACATGTTTTATACACATTATATGTCATTATTATGCATTTTCCGGCACTAACCTATTGACGAGATGCCAAAGAGCCAGTTGCTTGTTTTCTGCTGTTTTGGTTTCGGAAATCCTACAAAGGAAATATTCTCGGAATTGGACGAAATCAACGCCCAGGATCTTATTTTTCCACGAAGCTTCCAGAAGTCCGAAAGGGAAACGAAGTGGGGCGACGAGGCGACGCCACGCTAGGGCGGCGCGGCCCAGGCCTTGGCCGCGCGGCCCTACTGTGTGGGTCCCTCGCGTCGCCCCTAAACCTACCTCTTCGTCTATAAGAAGCCTTCGTCGATAATAACTCCAGTACCGAGAGCCACGATACGGAAAACCTTCCAGAGACGCCGCCGCCGCCAATCCCATCTCGGGGGATTCAGGAGATCGCCGCCGGCACCTTGCCGGAGAGGGGAATCATCTCCCGGAGGTCTCTTCATCGCCATGATCGCCTCCGGATCGATGTGTGAGTAGTTCACCCCTGGACTATGGGTCCATAGCAGTAGCTAGATGGTTGTCTTCTCCTCATTGTGCTATCATGTTAGATCTTGTGAGCTGCCTATCATGATCAAGATCATCTATTTGTAATCCTACATGTTGTGTTTGTTGGGATCCGATGAATATTGAATACTATGTCAAGTTGATTATCAATCTATCATATATGTTGTTAATGTTCTTGCATGCTCTCCGTTGCTAGTAGAGGCTCGGCCAAGTTGATACTTGTGACTCCAAGAGGGAGTATTTATGCTCGATAGTGGGTTCATGCCTCCATTGAATATGGGACGATGGATGAAAGTTCTAAGGTTGTGGATGTGTTGTTGCCACTAGGGATAAAACATCGATGCTTTGTCTAAGGATATTTGTGTTGATTACATTACGCACCATACTTAATGCAATTGTCTGTTGTTTGCAACTTAATACTAGAAGGGGTTCGGATGATAACCTGAAGGTGGACTTTTTAGGCATAGATGCATGCTGGATAGCGGTCTATGTACTTTGTCGTAATGCCCTGATTAAATCTCATAGTACTCATCATGATATATGTATGTGCATTGTTATGCCTTCTTTATTTGTCAATTGCCCAGCTGTAATTTGTTCACCCAACATCTATTTATCTTATGGGAGAGACACCACTAGTGAACTGTGGACCCCGGTCCAATTCTTTACATCTGAAATACAATCTACTGCAATTGTTCGTTACTTGTTCTTCGCAAATAATCATCATCATCCACACTATACATCTAATCCTTTGTTTACGAGCAAGCCGGTGAGATTGACAACCTCATCGTTACGTTGGGGCAAAGTACTTTGATTGTGTTGTGCGGGTTCCACGTTGGCGCCGGAATCCCTGGTGTTACGCCGCACTACACTCCGCCACCAACAACCTTCACGTGCTTCCTTGACTCCTACTGGTTCGATAACCTTGGTTTCTTACTCAGGGAAAACTTACCGCTGTGCGCATCACACCTTCCTCTTGGGGTTCCCAACGGACGTGTCGACTACGCGCCATCAGAGACCGGCGTGCTAGACGAAGTAGGAAACGGTGCAAGACGCGTTGATTGCCCCAGCGCCATAGAAGGTGGCACCCGAGGCGTGTAACGCTGATACGTCCAATTTGCATCACTATTTTATATCATAATTTGTTGTTATTCATTGATATATTTCATATTGGGACACAATACTTATGTTATTTCATCTATTTTGCATGTTTCATGATTATTTGGAGATCGCGCACCGGAGCCGAGATTCTGCTGGAAAAAGCACCGTCGGGATGCAATATTTCGGAAGATCAAGCTGTGGAAGGAAATTTCACCAAAAATCCTATTTTCCCAGAAGACGAAGGAAGCCAGAAGGGGGAGCCAGCTGGACCCATGGTGGGCCCACACCATAGGGCGCCGCGGCCCATGGCCTGGCCGCCCCACCATGTGGTGTGGCGCCCCCACGGCCCCTTTCGCCTCCTTTTCTTCGCGAAACCCTTCGTCCCGAAGACCTAAGCCGGAGAGGAATCCTCACGAAGGGTTACAGCCGCCTCGCGGGGCGGAGAACACCGAGAGAGAAAGAGCTCTCCGGCGGGCGAGGAATCCGCCGGGGAAATTCCCTCCCGGAGGGGAAATCGACGCCATCGTCACCGTCATCGAGCTGGACATCATCTCCATCACCATCATCATCATCTCCACCATCATCACCGCCATCTCCACCGCTGGACATCGTCACCGCTGTAGCAATTTGGGTTTGATCTTGATTGTTTGATAGGGAAACTCTCCCGGTACTGATTTCTACTTGTTATTGATGCTATTGAGTGAAACCATTGAACCAAGGTTTATGTTCAGATTTTTATTCATCATCATATCACCTCTGATCATGTTCCATATGATGTCTCGTGAGTAGTTCGTTTAGTTCTTGAGGACATGGGTGAAGTCTAAATGTTAGTAGTGAATTATGGTTGAGTAATATTCAATGTTATGATATTTAAGTTGTGGTGTTATTCTTCTAGTGGTGTCGTGTGAACATCGACTACATGACACTTCACCATTTATGGGCCTAGGGGAATGCATCTTGTACTCGTTTGCCAATTGCGGGGTTGCCGGAGTGACAGAAACCTAAACCCCCGTTGGTATATCGATGCAGGAGGGATCGCAGGATCTCGGAGTTTAAGGTCTGTGGTTAGATTTATCTTAATTACTTTCTTGTAGTTGCGAATGCTTGCAAGGGGTATAATCACAAGTATGTATTAGTCCTAGGAAGGGCGGTACATTAGCATAGGTTCACCCACACAACACTTATCAAAACAATGAAGATTAATCAGCTGCATGTAGCGAAAGCACTAGACTAAAATCCCGTGTGTCCTCAAGAACGTTTGGTCATTATAAGTAAACAAACCGGCTTGTCCTTTGTGCTAAAAAGGATTGGGCCACTCGCTGCAATTATTTCTCCCGCACTTTACTTACTTGCACTTATTTCATCTGCTATATCAAAACCCCCTGAATACTTGTCTGTGAGCATTTACAGTGAATCCTTCATCGAAACTGCCTGTCAACACCTTCTGCTCCTCGTTGGGTTCGACACTCTTATTTATCGAAAGTACTACGATACACCCCCTATACTTGTGGGTCATCAAGACTATTTTACGGCGCCGTTGCCGGGAGTGAAGCGCTATTGGTAAGTGGAATTGGTAAGGAAAACCTTTACTTGTTTGTGCTGATTTTATTTACGCTTGCTTGCTATAAGTCATTATGGAGAGATCTTCTCTTCAATTTCTATTTGGGAAATCTACTACTACTGCAACGGTAGTGGATGAGGCGCCAGGTGAGGAAGTAATACCATATAAAATACCTATGAAAATTATTGAACGTGTTATGGATAACCGCTATGAAGGGGATGGAACTGTCCATCCTGGTGATCATTTACTGTTTTTGCATGAATTATGCGGGTTATTCAAATGTGCAGGTATTGCTATGAATGAAGTTAGAAAGAAACTATTCTCTATATCGTCTGTCGGTAAGCGGCGCATTGGTATAAATTGTTGAAGAATGGTGATTCTCTTGATTGGGAGGACATTGTGCCTTTATTTTATTCCAAATTTTATCCTCCAAGTGAAATTCACAAAGATCGGAACCGCATATATAATTTCTGGCCTCATGATGGAGAGAGTATTGCCCAAGCTTGGGGGAGATTGAAGTCTTTAATGCTCAAATGCCCCATTCATGAGCTTCCTGGTAATGTTATTATTGATAATTTCTATGCAAGACTTTCTTTTCAAGACAAGACCTTGCTGGATACTTCTTGTTCCGGATCATTTACACGCAACAAAGAAGAGTTTAAAAGGGACCTTCTTGATCGGATCCAAGAAAATACTGAAGGTTGGGAGAACGACAAGGATAGAGAATCGGTGTTAGTGCTATACCTTATGAGCTTTACACGGAGATTATGCACGAAATTGATTCTTGTGAACTTGAAGATATTGATGTGGTTATTCAGTCGGCTAATAGAGAAACTATTTCTCCAATTGGTATTGTTCGAGATGTGGAAGTTCTATGTGGTAAGATTAAATATCCTGCTGACTTTTTGGTACTTGGTTCTGCTTGCTAGTGATTATTGTCCTATCATTTTTGGTAGACCTTTTCTAAATACTTGTGGAGCTATTATAGATTGCAAGAAAGAGAAAATTTTGACTAAATTTGCTGGTGAATCTTATGAGTTTAACTTCTCTAAATTTACCAAAACTCCTTATAAAGCTGATTTGCCTAGTAATGATTTTAAAATGGAGCAGTGTGCATCTATTGTTCTTGTTCCTAATAATCCTTTGCCGCAACATTTGGAGAATAGCGAGAGTGAAGTTTTTAGGAAAGAAAGAGATGAGCTTGAGGAGATTTTTCTTCGCCAACCTATTCTCAAGCATGATTTACCGGTGGAAGACTTGGGTACAACACCGCCACCGAGAGGAAGATCCTGTTTTTGATTTAAAGCCTTTGCTCGATAATCTTAAATATGCTCATATTGATGATAAGAAAATATATCCTGTTATTATTAGTTCTAAGCTTACGAGTTTGAAGAAGAAAGATTGTTGCAAATATTGAAGAAACACCGAGGTGCTATTGGCTATACTCTTGATGACTTGAAGGGGATTTCTCCCTCTATTTGCCAACACGCCATTAATATGGAAGATGATGCGAAGCTCGTTGTTGAGCCTCGGCGTCGTCTAATTCCCAAGATGAAGGATGTGGTAAGAAATGAGGTATTACGACTTCTTGAAGCTGGTATTATATATCCTATTGCTGATAGTAGATGGGTTAGTCCTGTGCATTGCGTTCCTAAGAAAGGAGGAATGACTGTTGTGCCTAATGATAATGATGAGCTCATACCTCAAAGAGTAGTTGTAGGGTATAGAATGTGCATTGATTATCGAAAAGTTAATAAGGTTACTAAAAAAGATCATTACCCTTTACCATTTATTGATCAAATGCTAGAAAGATTGTCTAAAAATACTCATTTTTGCTTTCTTGATGGTTATTCTGGGTTTTCGCAAATTGCTGTTAAAACCAAAGATCAAGAGAAAACCACCTTTACTTGTCCCTATGGAACTTATGCTTATAGGCGTATGCCTTTTGGTTTATGTAATGCTCCTGCTACTTTTCAAAGATGCATGTCTGCTATTTTTCATGGCTTTTGTGAGAGTATTGTGGAAGTATTCATGGATGATTTTTCCGTCTATGGGAATTCTTTTGATAGTTGCTTGCGAAACCTTGATAAAGTTTTGCCGAGATGTGAAGAAACTAACCTTGTTCTTAATTGGGAGAAATGCCACTTTATGGTTAATGAAGGAATTGTATTGGGACATAAAATTTCGAGAGAGGTATTGAAGTTGATAGAGCTAAAGTTGAAGCCATTGAGAAGATGCCCTATCCAAGGGATGTTAAAGGTATTCGTAGTGTTCTTGGTCATGCTTGGGTTTTATAGGAGATTTATTAAAGATTTCTCCAAGATTTCAAAGCCTCTTACTAATCTTCTTCAAAAAGATGTACCTTTTGTTTTTGATGATGATTGTAAGGAAGCTTTTGAAACTCTAAAGAAAGCCTTAACAAGCTGCTCCTATAGTTGAACCTCCTGATTGGAATTTACCTTTTGAAATTATGTGTGATGCTAGTGATTTTGCTTTGTAGGCGCTGTTCTTGGACAGCGAGTAGATAAAAAATTAAATGTTATTCATTATGCTAGTAAAACTCTTGATGCTGCTCAAAGAAATTATGCTACTACTGAAAAAGAATTGTTATCTGTAGTCTTTGCTTGTGATAAATTTAGATCTTATATTGTTGATTCAAAAGTTACGATTCATACTGATCATGCTGCAATTAGATACCTTATGACAAAGAAAGATGCTAAGCCGAGGCTTATTAGATGGGTACTTCTTTTGCAAGAATTTGATTTACATATTGTAGATAGGAAAGGTGCTTGATAATTCTGTTGTCGATAATTCGTCTAGATTGGAAAATATTGCTTATGATCTTGTTCCTGTTAATGATAGTTTTCCAAATGAACAATTGGCTGTAATAAAGGTGAGCTCGCGAGACAGTCCTTGGTATGCTTGATTATGCTAACTTTATTGTTTCCAAGTACTTGCCTCCAACCTTTTCAGCTCAGCAGAGGAGGAAATTCTTTTATGACTTGAGGCATTATTTTGGGATGACCCACACTTATATAAAGAAGGAGTGGATGGTATTCTGCGAAGGTGTGTTCCCGAATATGAACAACAAGAGATATTGAGTAAATGTCATGGTAGTGCTTATGGAGGACATCACGCCGAAGATAGAACCGCGCAAAAGGTTCTACAATCAGGTTTTTATTGGCCAACTCTCTTCAAAGATGCAAGGAAGTTTATTTTATCTTGTGATGAATGTCAAAGGGTTGGTAATATTTCCAGACGCAATGAAATGCCTATGAATTATACTCTTGTTATTGAACCGTTTGATTGTTGGGGATTTGACTTCATGGGACCTTTTCCCTCTTCGAAAGGTAACACTCATATACTTGTTGCTTGTTGATTATGTTACTAAATGGGTGGAAGCCATACCTACAAAAAGTGCTTGACGGTGAGACCTCTTTAAAAATGCTTTTAGATATTATTTTTCCTAGATTTGGAGTACCTAGATATATTATGACTGATGGAGGTTCTCATTTTATTCATGGAGGTTTTAGAAAAACTCTTGCTAGGTATGGTATTAATCATAGAATTGCTTCCGCTTATCACCCTCAAACTAGTGGTCAAGTAGAATTATCAAATAGAGAGATTAAATCTATTTTGGGAAAGACCGTTAATAAATCTAGAAAGAATTGGGCTAGTAAATTGAAAGAAGCACTATGGGCTTATAGAACTGCTTATAAAAACCCCATGGGAATGTCACCTTATAAAATGGTTTACGGAAAAGCTTGTCATTTACCTTTAGAACTAGAACACAAAGCTTATTGGGGATGTTAGAGAATTAAATAAAGATCCTAAACTTGCCGGTAATAAGAGGTTGCTACAATTAAGTTCTCTAGATGAATGGAGAAGTGAAGCTTATGAAAATGCTAAACTCTTTAAAGAAAAAGTTAAAAAATGGCATGATAGAAGGATCATCAAAAGAGAGTTTAATATTGGGGATAAAGTCCTATTGTATCGGTCTCGTCTCGGACTCTTTGCGGGGAAATTACTCTCGAAATGGGAAGGACCATATGTTGTTGAGGAGGTGTATCGTTCGGGAGCAATCAAAATTAGCTCTCTCCAAGGCAATGCTACGCAAGTGGTGAATGGACAAAGACTCAAGCATTATATCTCGGGTGATTCCTATAATGTTGATGTTGATATTATTCAAGTGGAAACACCGGAGGCTTTCATCAAAGGACAAATTGACAGTCCGCCAGAACTCGACTTTGAATAGGTAACAGTACTGGTAATGAAAAGTTCGCAATTTACTTTCCGAACAATATTTTTGCTGTTTTTGGAAAATATGAAAAATTACGAGATCGAAACGGAGTGGAAAAGACGCACGAGGGCGTGCCACCACGAGCCGGCGCGGCACGGCTCGGGCCCGCGCCGCCTTATGGTGGCACCGCCTCGTCGCCCCTTTCCGACTCTGGTTCGACCTGGTACTTTCCGTTTGTTCTGAAAATTTTTATTATATAATTCCCCGGACCCCTGGAGGTCCGTATATCGTTTTCTCGACGTGTTTTGTTTCGAGCTGTTTCTGCCAGGATTTGTTTTCAGTTTAGAAGCACCATGGTCTCCAAGAACAAGGGCAAGGAGCTTCCGGATGAAGATAATCAAGATCGTGAGTGGAAAGAGGAGGACAAGAGCGTCAAGGAAGAGGATGAAGAAGAGGTGGAAGAAGTTCCGCAAGTACGCCCGCGCACCACCATCGCCAAAGGAGTAATCCATCATCGGTATTGGCATCCCCTTGGTTTATTCCAAGCTTGGGGGAGTGCCGCGGTATCACATTATCACTACCTTTTACTTTTTACTATCAAGTAGTGTCATATCATGAGTAGGGAAGTTATCGTATAAGATGGGTTGCGGTGTGGAAGTATCTCTCCTTTAGTTTGTCTATGTATCCCTTGGTGTGAGTTATCGTTATGGAATATTAATGAGAAGTCTTATCATTTACATATTGCACACCTTATTTTAGTTTGCAATTTCTACTATATGATTGATCTTGATTTTAGTATTGGTACCACTTTGGGAGCATTAAGTAAATCTATTTGGTTTTGGCAAACTTAGCAATGGTCAATAGCAACAACACTTTGAGTTTAAGAAGAATAGAGGAAATACATGTAGAAGCTGTTATTATCTTTCTTATCAGTTCTTAGCTTAGTATTCTGAAGTTAAAACTGTTTGTGCTTACAAGTAAGATGCATGATTGTTTCTATCACATGTATATTTGTTTGTTTCCCTCAACTCCTATGCTTGCTATTTAACCTTGCTAGCCAAAGACCTGTACTGAGAGGGAATACTTCTCGTGCATCCAAACCCGAACCCAAACCTATGCCATTTGTGTCCACCATATCTACCTACTGCATGGTAATTTCTGCCACTCCAAGTAAATACTTCATGTGCTACCTTTAAACAATTCAAAATTTATTACTTCTTATTTGTGTCAATGTTTTATAGCTCATGAGGAAGTATGTGGTGTTTTATCTTTCAGTCTTGTTAGGCAGCCTCCACCAATGGACTAGTGGTTTCATCCACTTATCCTATAATTTTGCAATAAGAGCTGGCAACGGGGTTCCCGGCCCCAATTAATCAACTTTCATTAATAATTCTCTTCACATGTTTTGCCCTGATTCATCAGTAAGCAACTTAATTTTGCAATAGACACTCCTCCATGGTATGAGATTGTTGGAAGGCACCCGAGGATTCGGTTAGCCATGGCTTGTGTAAGCAAAGGTTGGGGGGAGTGTCATCCTTAAATAAACTAAAGTACATGTGTAAACAAAAGAGAAGAGGGATGATCTACCTTGCTGGTAGAGATGACGTCCTTCATGGGAGCCGCTCTTTGGAGGTCTGTTTGGCAAGGGGGTTAGAGTACCCGCTACCAGTCGTTGACAACAACAAACACCTCTCAAAACTTTACTTTTATTCTCTTTATATGATTTCAAAACTGAAAAAGCTCTAGCACATGATTTAATCCCTGCTTCCCTCTGCGAAGGGCCTGTCTTTTACTTTATGTTGAGTCAAGTAAACCTATTTCCCTCCATCTCAAGCAAGCATTTGAGTTGTTGTGATCAAACTATTATATTGTGATTTGCTTCATCATGTCTTTACTCTTTCTTGTTTAGTACAAGTTTTACCTGAATGAATATAGCTTTGAAAGTCATCAATGATTAATATGATTGAGTATGCAAGTTTACCATAAGCTTTAATATGAGAGCGCTGCTCAATAGATAAAGTATAATCTGTTAATCTGTTCTCTGACCAAGAACAAAGTTTGCCATCACCAATTATGATTTCTTATGCACCTTTATTTGTGATTACCTTATACTTGTTTCAAGTTGAGTTATATGAGGAAGTTGTTTATTATAATGTCTTGTGTGAATGAATATGATGCTTCTTGTCCGTATTTTGTTTATCGACTCTTCACTCCATAAACATGTGGTCCTGTTTACCGAGTCCAGTTTCGCTTGGGGACAAGCGAAGTCTAAGCTTGGGGGGAGTTGATACGTCCAATTTGCATCACTATTTTATATCATAATTTGATGTTATTCATTGATATAGTTCATATTGGGACACAATACTTATGTTATTTCATCTATTTTGTATGTTTCATGATTATTTGGAGATCGCGCACCGGAGCCAGGATTCTGCTGGAAAAAGCACCGTCAGGATGCAATATTTCGGAAGATCAACTGTGGAAGGAAATTTCACCAAAAATCCTATTTTTCCAGACGACGAAGGAAGCCGGAAGGGGAGCCAGCTGGACCCAAGGTGGGCCCACACCATAGGGCGGCGCGGCCCATGGCTCCGGCCGCGCCACCATGTGGTGTGGGGCCCCCACAGCCCCTTTCGCCTCCTTTTCTTCGCGAAACCCTTCGTCCCGAAGACCTAAGCCGGAGAGGAATCCTCACGAAGGGTTACGGCCGCCTCGCGGGGCGGAGAACACCGAGAGAAAAGAGCTCTCCGGCGGGCAGGTATCCGCCGGGGAAATTCCCTCCCGGAGGGGAAATCGACGCCATCGTCACCGTCATCGAGCTGGACATCATCTCCATCACCATCATCATCATCTCCACCATCATCACCGCCATCTCCACCGCTGGACATCGTCACCGCTGTAGCAATTTGGGTTTGAGCTTGATTGTTTGATAGGGAAACTCTCCCGTATCGATTTCTACTTGTTATTGATGCTATTGAGTGAAACCATTGAACCAAGGTTTATGTTCAGATTGTTATTCATCATCATATCACCTCCGATCATGTTCCATATGATGTCTCGTGAGTAGTTCGTTTAGTTCTTGAGGACATGGGTGAAGTCTAAATGTTAGTAGTGAATTATGGTTGAGTAATATTCAATGTTATGATATTTAAGTTGTGGTGTTATTCTTCTAGTGGTGTCGTGTGAACGTCGACTACATGACACTTCACCATTTATGGGCCTAGGGGAATGCATCTTGTACTCGTTTGCCAATTGCGGGGTTGCCGGAGTGACGAAACCTAAACCCTCGTTGGTATATCGATGCGGGAGGGATCGCAGGATCTCGCAGTTTAAGGCTGTGGTTAGATTTATCTTAATTACTTTCTTGTAGTTGCGGATGCTTGCAAGGGGTATAATCACAAGTATGTATTAGTCCTAGGAAGGGCGGTACATTAGCATAGGTTCACCCACACAACACTTATCAAAACAATGAAGATTAATCAGCTGCATGTAGCGAAAGCACTAGACTAAAATCTCGTGTGTCCTCAAGAACGTTTGGTCATTATAAGTAAACAAACCGGCTTGTCCTTTGTGCTAAAAAGGATTGGGCCACTCGCTGCAATTATTTCTCCCGCACTTTACTTACTTGCACTTATTTCATCTGCCATATCAAAACCCCCTGAATACTTGTCTGTGAGCATTTACAGTGAATCCTTCATCGAAACTGCCTGTCAACACCTTCTGCTCCTCGTTGGGTTCAACACTCTTATTTATCGAAAGTACTACGATACACCCCCTATACTTGTGGGTCATCAAACGCCCAGCTCCTGTAGCACGGCCTTTGATTTGCGCTTCTTCCGTTAATTGTGCATAAGCTTCTCTTGCATGATGTAGTAGCTCATTCATATTGGTGTAACGGCGATGACGGACAATTCCCTTGATAGTATACTTCAAACCTGAAGAAAGCGCTGCATTGTCATCTCAAGTGACTCACAAACACGGCCACGCTGCATAAGCATCTCCATCTCCATGTAGTAAGCATCAACTGTCAGAACACCTTGTCTCAAGAGGGTAAACTTATCATATATTGATCGCAAATAATTAGTGGGAACAAAACGAGCTTGTATAATCGCCTTCATCTGGCGCCATGTAAGAATAGGCAATTCTTCATCTTCTTCGCGAACACCTGTAATTCCATCCCACCAACGCAATGCGTAGCCATCAAATTCTGAGGAAGCAAGCTTAATATTCCTATCTTCAGTATAGTCATGTAGGCGCCATAACTTCACAATTTTCAGCTCCCATGTGAGGTATTCTTCAACATCGGGACCTCCTTCAGATCTGGGTATTGAGAATTTTGGCTTACCCAAACCATCGTCTTGCGGTTGTGGAGGAACACGGCGGGCTGCTCCGACGAGGGCGAAACCACGACCACGGGTGCCATGTCCAATGCCACGACCAACACCACACTCATCACCAGCGGGTTCTTCATCAAAGTTACCATGCTTACTGTCCTCATCTTCATGGTGTGACTGTTGTCGTTGTTGAGTCAAATTATCAATAGCAAGAGTCAACGCTTGAATATTGCGCTGAATATCCGTCACTTGTACTTGAATTATATTGACGGTCTCAGTAGTAGTGTCAAGCTTCTTGGTAACCTTCTAAATGTCATCATTAAGTCCTTCGCCCTGTGTGCGGAATTCACGTCGCACATCGTCACGAAGAGCTTCATACTCCCTCCAAGAAACAAGATCATCATCATTCTTCTTTTTCTGGTCAACAACATTAGCATCACTAAAATACATGATTAGTAGGTTAGTGCACTAAAACAAAAATCTTTGGTGGTACTCTCACAACTCACTCAAACTGATAAGAAAGGTAAATCTTACCGCTCCAAAGTGAATTAGTATTGCTTACCACTTGGATTGACAAACTAGTGCACGGATGTAGCGAAGCGAATATCAAGGGTATAAGAACAATCACACGACAAAGCAGGATATATGTGGGGTTGTAGGTAGGCTACCTATTTGCACCAATAACAAGATCTAGCGCTGACCGTAGAAAACAACCAATGATACTCACACAAGGCGATAAATGTGGCAATGCAACTATATGGATGAGCAAGTTGCAATGCACTCGAGAGACACTAGCAAAGCTCGACGGAACAGGCACACGATTGCTCAACTACTTGTGCAGAAAAGTAAACTAGGCCTTCACTTGGTTCTTACTAGCACTTCACTTTTTTTTCTTCACTCTTGTTCTCTTTTTCTTTTGATAACACACACATCAAGGTAGCTCTTTTTGCTTCTTTTATATCTTCTATTTTTTATTTATGACTCTACTCTTTATGGCTCAACATGTCCTTTATGGAATAGCAAAACATAAATGCTAGGACACCTTCAAAGTTCAGAGGGTGACTAGATACAAGTAATTTTAAGAGAAAGCAATAGCACAATCATGAATCAATCAATAATAATTTTTGGACTATGCACATTGCGCTAAGAATGAAAACTATGCTCTCTTAATTGGTGCATAAAGTAGAAGATGAAGACTCAACATAATAGTAAAAGAGAGACTCTTTGGAGAGTAAGTAAGATAAACAAGTTTTATAAATCTTCCAAAAAGTATGGTACTTTATAGCTTTGAGCTCTCATTGCCCCTATCATAAGCATCTTGAATGGTTAAAGTTAATGTGAGTCAAAAATGAGTTATATGCTTGCAAATCACAAGTTGAAAATCTCATGTCCCTTGAATGCGAGTACCTAAACCTCATGCTACTCAACTTAGGTCCCAAATAAGTTCTTGTCATTGTAAGTATACATGTATCATTGAGAACCGCCAATGGGGTACCACTATGATATGGAGGTACTCTTGTAGGAGCAATCCCATGCCAAAATGACAAGACAAACAGACAGTGAGCATCTCAGCAATTTTTTTATTTACTATGGGTATATCTTTTTATTGCAAACGCTTCATAGAATGCTCACTATGGCTTAGCTGCAAATTTCCACCATGAATGATGCATGGCTTAGATTAGCGGCACAGGCGTTTCTCTAACTCATATACAAACTCCATGGAATTACAAGTTTCCATTTTATTTCGCACCGCTAGGCATCCATAAACAAAAGAACATGGCATCAACTAAATATAAGTGCAATGTTGAAAGTGTTCCCCATGAAAGCATGGTTCTACTAACTCCCAACTCGCAATTTGCAAACATATAAACTTCATAAGATAGGCACAATTATCAAGTTTATAAAGTGCAAGAAAGTAAATGTGTCATCAAGTTCGTGAGAGCTTTACAGACTAATTTTCTCATGCCAAAATTTAATTTGGAAGATAAATAAAAACATGATGAATTACTTGGAATAGCAATAATGCTACTAGGTATATATGGTGGACACAATTGGCAAACTTTGTTTAATGGTGGTTGGATGCACGAGTAGATATCATACTCAGCACAGGCGAAGGCTAGCAAAATATTGGGAGCGACCAACTAAGAGAGCAATAATGGCCATAATCATGCATAGCGACAAAACATTATCAATCAAAGCATAAAGTGATATTACAAGTAAAAAACTAATTGATCATAAAGGCTTTAGTTGACTGGTTATAGTCATAACATGGTATAAGCATGCGCCAAGCCAACCCAATAAAGCATCAAAGGAGAATACC
Source organism: Lolium rigidum (assembly GCF_022539505.1). Classification (NCBI taxonomy): domain Eukaryota; kingdom Viridiplantae; phylum Streptophyta; class Magnoliopsida; order Poales; family Poaceae; genus Lolium; species Lolium rigidum. Next base: position 176,718,168 of record NC_061508.1, read on the forward strand.
ACAATATTATGCTTTTATGATAGAAACAACACATGATTCTTTCAATGACGCATTATGCACTCTCAGCTATTTGAAACAAGTCATGCTACAACAATAAATACTAAGCATATGACAAGAATAACATCCAACATGACATGCCAAAGTCTATGCCACAGTCTTGACAAGCTTCTTTTTGCATCACTATAGTCATGAAATATTTTACTCGTATCCAACACCAATCAATTTATTTGAAAAAACTCTCAGATATGAAATACAATATGGACCAGAGAGAGCTAATCATACACAAATAAAAAAATACTAACGAGCTCTGAACAAAATTCAAGTGAAAGAACAAGAGCTAAACGCAGTACTAGAAAACTAGAGCACTCGCACACTCGCACAATAAAAGTGAAAATTAGAGCGTTCTATGCAATTAAAAAGGAGCATGTCTTTCTCCAAAACAAATGTGCCGGGATACAACATATGCTACAGTAAACAAAACAAAACAAAAAAACAAAAATAAAGACGCTCCAAGAAAAACACATAGCGTATGAAGCAATAAAAATATAGCACATAGAGAGATGACATGTTGTTTTGTTGATGAAGAGGGGATGGCTTGGGCATCCCCAAGTTTTGACGCTTGTACCTCTTGAATATGTCTTGGGGTGCAGTGGCATCCCCAATCTTGAGCTTTTGTCTGATAAGGGCTAAGCCCAAGGATGTGCCCGATCTTCACGGATTTGGGTGGAACTCGTGGGGGAGGTGGATGAACGCGATGAACACGACGAACGCGGAGGGGAATCGTGGGGATACAACACACACACGCACACAAATCGGTTTTCCCTCATTGGCCCAAACCACCAACTCGATAGAGGTTGCGAGAAAAGACCTTCCGGTAGAAGTCCCGCAAAGAGATCGACAAGTCGAATCCCGAGAGATCTAGAAGGGCGAAAAGACCGGAAGGTTGATAGAAGTGCAAGCAAAAGACCAAATAGGTAGAAGTGCAAGCAAAAGACCAACAAATCGGTAGAAGTCGCCAAAGAGATCTTCACGAGTCGTCAAGGAGCCCGGGTGGGTACAAGATCAAAGATCTAGGTAGGGTTCCCACAAGGGTGAGCAAAGCTCAGGTTTAATTTCACATCAAGTCTAATCTCGGATCTGAGCCAACAAGGCTATTTATAGGTGGGGGCGAAGGGATAAGTTACACGCTGAAAAGTGTTGTTTTGCTGAAGTTCGATGGGGCGGAAGTTCCGGTCGTCCTGGGCGGAAGTTCCGGTCACGGGCGGAAGTTCCGGTCTTGCGGGCCGGAAGTTCCGGCCAAGTTCCGAAAGTCATCCATTTCCTCGCAGTAACATCCAGTGTTGTTTTCGCGCAATTTCGGAACTTGGGCGGAAGTTCCGGTGGGGCGGAAGTTCCGGTCCCTCGGGGCGGAAGTTCCGGCCTGATGCTTTTTCCTGGGCGCTGGAGGGCATCTTGGGGGCATCTTGGAGGAATCTGGCCGGAAGTTCCGGTCCTGGGGGCGGAAGTTCCGGCCTGGGCGCTGTAGCTCCATCTTCATCATTTCCAGCTCTCTCTCCAATGGCTTGGTCTCCATGGCTTGCGTCTTGGTCGATGTACCTGATTGAACATAGGGTATTTGCATGAAGTAGCATGCCATCCAAGGGGGTATCAAATGCATATGTGGAAAGGAGCGAATTCACCTCTTGGTGTAGGGCTTTGGCTCGAGCTCGTGTCATTGGGCCACGAGGAGGGCTTGTCGGTCTTGAGGAGGCGGTGTCCAAAGGCCACCCCGTATCATCTCCCCCCCCCTTGGGAAAGAGTCGTCCTCGACTCTATGATCTCCTCATCGCCATGATAGGGTGATAGGTCGGACACATTGAATGTGTTGCTCACCAAGTACTTGGATGTTGGTATGTCGATGACGTAGGCGTTGTCGTTGATGCGCTTGAGGACCTTGAAGGGACCATCGCCTCGGGGCTTGAGCTTGGAGTTTCTTTCTTGAGGGAAGCGGTCCTTGCGGAGGTGTATCCATACTAGGTCTCCTTCATTGAAGATCCGTGCCTTTTTCTTCATGTTGAGTCTAGTGGCTTGACGAAGAACTTGTTGCTCGATTGTTGCCCTTGTATCTTCATGTAGCTTCTTCATGTATTGTGCTCGCTTGTCGATGTTCATGTTTACTTGCTCATGTAGCGGGAGAGGAAGGAGGTCAATCGCCGTAGGTGGTTCAAACCCGTAGACAACCATGAATGGACTTCTCATTGTTGTAGAATGCTTGGCCCGGTTGTAGGCAAACTCCGCATGCGGGATGCAATCTTCCCATGCCTTCAAATTCTTCTTGACAAGGACTCGAAGTAGTGTGGATAGGCTTCGGTTCACCACTTCGGTTTGCCCACTGGTTTGTGGGTGCGAGGATGACGAGAACAAAAGCTTGACGTTGAACTTGGCCATTAGTGTCTTCCAAAGGTAACTCATGAATTTGACATATCGATCCGACACAATGCTTCTTGGTACACCGTGGAGTCTCACAATTTCCCTAAAAAACAAGGAGGCAATATGTGAAGCATCATCCGTTCGAGAGCATGGTATGAAATGAGCCATTTTAGAGAATCGATCAACCACTACAAAAATTGAATCATGACCATATTTGGTTCTAGGCAATCCTAGCACGAAATCCATACTTATATCGGACCAAGGAGCATAAGGAATAGGCAATGGTGTATAAAGACCATAGGGGTTGGAAGTGGACTTAGCTTGTAAGCATGTTGTGCACCGTCGGCAAAGGCGTTCCACGTCACGGTACATTCTTGGCCAATAATAGTGAGTGGAAAGCATGGCATATGTCTTCTCTCGTCCAAAGTGTCCCATAAGACCACCACCATGCGATTCTTGTAAGAGCAAAAGGCGAAGCGAAGACATGGGAATACAAAGTTTGTTGCCCTTGAACAAGAATCCTTGGTGCAAATAGAAATCATCGATGCCCTTATCACTAGAACACTTTGCAAAGATTGGGCCAAAGAAAGTATCGGAAGCATATAAGTCTTTGATTTCATCAAGACCCAAAACATGGACATCCAAACGAGTGAGTAAGAGGGTGAGCTTGCGGGAAAGAGCATCCGCAACTACATTGTCCTTGCCCTTCTTGTATTTGATTACATATGGAAAGGACTCAATGAACTCAACCCACTTTGCATGTCTTTTGTTCAAATTGTGTTGACTTTTCAAATACTTCAAAGACTCATGGTCGGAGTGAATGACAAACTCTTTTGGCCAAAGATAGTGTTGCCAAACTTCAAGAATACGAACCAAAGCATAAAGTTCCTTGTCATATATAGGATAGTTGAGGCGTGCGCCATCCAACTTCTCGCTATAGTATGCCACGGGTTTTCCATCTTGCATAAGAACTCCACCAATACCGAGTCCACTCGCATCACATTCAATCTCAAAAGTTTTGGAAAAATTCGTAAGAACAAGTAGAGGAGCCTCGGTAAGTCTCTTTTTCAACTCATCAAAAGCTTTTTGTTGGGCCTTGCCCCACACAAACGGAACATTCTTTTTGGTAAGTTCATTCAAAGGGCAAGCAATGGTGCTAAAATCTTTCACAAAGCGGCGGTAGAAACCGGCAAGTCCATGGAAACTTCGGACTTGACCAACATTTGTAGGAGTAGGCCAATTGTGGATGGCCTCAACCTTGGAAGAATCAACTTCAATGCCATTGGCGGAAACCACAAATCCAAGAAAAACCAACTTGTTTTGAGCAAAGGTGCACTTGGGGAGGTTTGCATAAAGCTTCTCATGACGCAAGATGCATAAGACTTCTCTCACATGTTGCACATGGTCCTCGAGATTTTTGCTATAAATGAGAATATCATCGAAATAGACAACCACACTCTTGCCAATGAGAGGTCGCAAGATGTGATTCATGAGGCGCATGAAAGTAGATGGAGCATTTGAAAGACCAAATGACATGACAAGCCATTCATAGAGACCAAGTTTGGTCTTGAATGCCGTTTTCCATTCATCACCAATTGCCATGCGGATTTGGTGGTAGCCACTACGCAAATCTATCTTAGAGAAAATCGTGGCACCACTCAATTCATCAAGCATGTCATCTAAACGCGGAATGGGATGGCGGTAGCGAACGGTAATGGCATTGATGGGGCGACAATCCATACACATTCGTTGCGACTCATCCGGTTTAGGCACAAGAATCACGGGAACCGCACAAGGGCTTAAGCTTTCACGAACATACCCTTTTTCGAGGAGGTCTTGTATTTGGCGTTGAATCTCCTTTGTGTCTTCGGGGTTGGTGCGGTAGGCGGCGCGGTTTGGTAGAGGAGCGCCGGGTATGAGGTCGATGCGGTGCTCAATTCCTCTAAGCGGTGGGAGTCCATGAGGAAGCTCGTCGGGGAAGACATCTTGGAACTCCTTCAAAAGAGACAACAAAGACGAAGGAAGTGTTGTTAAGTCGTTAGTCTCCGAGGATGGCCCCTTGCAAATGAGCACATAGTGCAATTTGGTGGATGGGTTGTGGTGCACTTCTCTCATCTCACTCTTGGTAGCTATGAGGACACTCTTCATCTCACTCATATATGGCTTGTGGCGCTCACTTTCTTTTTGGTGGGTCACTCTCTCACCACTCATCTCACTAGTGATTGTAGCTTCCTTAGCCCTCACTAGAGCCTTTGCATTGTCCGCAATTACTTGGTTAGGAGTCATTGGGCGTAGGATGAATGTCTTGTCGCCAACCTTGAAGCTATAGGCATTTGTGTAGCCATCATGGCTTGCTCTTTTGTCATATTGCCAAGGGCGACCAAGTAGCATGTGGCACACCGTCATGGGTACTACATCACAATCAACGGTATCTTCATAGGCGCCAATCTTGAAGGATACGGAGACGGTGTGTTGTATCTTGACGTTTCCATTGTCACTTAGCCATTGCACATGGTAAGGGTGGGGGTGTTTCCGGAGTGTGAGGTTGAGCTTGGAGCATAGTTCGGTGCTTGCAAGATTGTGGCAACTCCCTCCATCGATGATAACCTTTATTGACTTGCCATTGGTTCCGGCTCTTGTTTGGAATATGTTGCACCTTTGATCTTCACTGGGGAGTGCATGGGTTGTCAACACTTTGGTCACTACAAGAGATGGGCTTGCATCATGCACACATAGGACTTGCTCTTGGTCTTCCAAGTGATCATCTTCATGATTGGTTGCGGCTTGTACCAAGGCTTCATATTCACCTTCACTCAAGTACTCCACATCTCCATCATCTCTTGTTATCATAACTCTTGTGTTCTTGCATTCAAAGGATTTATGTCCTTGAGCACCACACTTGAAGCAAGTGATGTTACTAGATCCCGTGGAAGCTTTGGAGGACATAGATGATTGCTCCGGCTTGAAGCTTGTTTTCTTGAAGGCACTCTTCATTTGCTTGGGAGGATCCTTGGAGGCAATAGCACTTGTGTTTTTTATGCTTGAGGAGGTGTTTGTTGCATTTCTCGTGGCGAAGAAGGACTTTGTTTTTGCACTTGCTATGTCTTCTCGCACTTGGCGCTCGGCTCTTGTAGCTTGATGAAGCAACTCAACCATGTTGGTGTAAGGCAAGAACTCCACTATCCTCTTGACGGGAATGTTCAATCCATTCAAGAATCTTGCCATAGTTTGCTCTTCTCGCTCATCCACATTGGCACTGATACGTCCCAAGCGTATCTATAATTTCTTATGTTCCATGCTACTTTATTGATGATACTCACATGTTTTATACACATTATATGTCATTATTATGCATTTTCCGGCACTAACCTATTGACGAGATGCCGAAGAGCCGATTGTTGTTTTCTGCTGTTTTTGGTTTCAGAAATCCTAGTAAGGAAATATTCTCGGAATTGGACGAAATCAACGCCCAGGGTCCTATTTTTGCACGACGCTTCCAGAAGACCGGAGGGGAGACGAAGTGGGGCCACGGGGCGCCACCACACTAGGGCGGCGTGGCCTAAGGGGGGCCCGCGCGGCCCTAGCGTGTGGGGCCCCCGTGACTCTCCCGACTCCGCCCTTCCGCCTACTTAAAGCCTCCGTCGCGAAACCCCCGACACCGAGAGCCACGATACGGAAAACCTTCCAGAGACGCTGCCGCCGCCAATCCCATCTCGGGGGATTCAGGAGATCGCCTCCGGCACCCTGCCGGAGAGGGGAATCATCTCCCGGAGGTCTCTTCATCGCCATGATCGCCTCCGGATCGATGTGTGAGTAGTTCACCCCTGGACTATGGGTCCATAGCAGTAGCTAGATGGTCGTCTTCTCCTCATTGTGCTATCATGTTAGATCTTGTGAGCTGCCTATCATGATCAAGATCATCTATTTGTAATCCTACATGTTGTGTTTGTTGGGATCCGATGAATATTGAATACTATGTCAAGTTGATTATCAATCTATCATATATGTTATTTATGTTCTTGCATGCTCTCCGTTGCTAGTAGAGGCTCTGGCCAAGTTGATACTTGTGACTCCAAGAGGGAGTATTTATGCTCGATAGTGGGTTCATGCCTCCATTAAATGCGGGACGAGTGACGGAAAGTTCTAAGGTTGTGGATGTGCTTGTTGCCACTAGGGATAAAACATCGATGCTTTGTCTAAGGATATTTGTGTTGATTACATTACGCACCATACTTAATGCAATTGTCTCGTTGTTTACAACTTAATACTGGAGGGGGTTCGGATGATAACTCGAAGGTGGACTTTTTAGGCATAGATGCATGCTCGGATAGCGGTCTATGTACTTTGTCGTAATGCCCTGATTAAATCTCATAGTACTCATCATGATATATGTATGTGCATTGTTATGCCTTCTTTATTTGTCAATTGCCCAACTGTAATTTGTTCACTCAACATCTGCTATCTTATGGGAGAGACACCACTAGTGAACTGTGGACCCCGGTCCTATTCTTTACATCTGAAATACAATCTACTGCAATTGTTCTTTACTGTTCTTCGCAAACAACCATCATCATCCACACTATACATCTAATCCTTTCTTTACAGCAAGCCGGTGAGATTGACAACCTCGCTGTTACGTTGGGGCAAAGTTCTGTGATTGTGTTGTGAAGGTTCCACGTTGGCGCCGGAATCCCTGGTGTTGCGCCGCACTACACCCCTCCGCCATCAACCTTCAACGTGCTTCTTGACTCCTACTGGTTCGATTAAACCTTGGTTTCTTACTGAGGGAAACTTGCTACTGTGCGCATCACACCTTCCTCTTGGGGTTCCCAACGGACGTGTCAACTACACGCATCAGGCACTCATCATGGTCATGTGCATCTCCTTGTAGTACTCCTCAACGGACTTGAAGCTTTGCTTGAGTTGAGTAAGCTTGTTGAAGAGGTCACGTTTGTGGTGGGTGGGCACAAAGCGTTTGTGCATGAATTCTTGCATCTCTTCCCATGTGTCAATGGGCTCTAAGTCTTCCTTGTCACGCTTCTTGTTCACTTCTTCCCACCAAACATTTGCATATCCCTCAAACTCAAGTGATTCCATGGCTACTTTCTTTGCTTCGGAGAAGTTGTGTATGCGGAAGATTTTGTCAACCTTGAGGACCCAAGACAAGTATGCATCGGGGTCTTCCTCTCCTTGGAACTTGGGCATGCTGAACTTGAGCTTCCCAAAGATTTCCTCTTCATTGCGGTCATTGCGTCTAGGAGGTGGTCTTTCTTCACCAAGGTCTTGACGTTGTTGAGGTAGATGTTGTGGACCTTGAGCATCTCTATTGTTGTTGCTATGTTGTTGACGAGGAGGTGGTCTTCCATGACCTTCATCTTGATCATCATTGTTGTGGAAGCGTCGAGGCATCACACTTTCTTCACTTGATGCTTGGTGATGACTTGATTCCTCTTTCTTGCCCTTGGAGGTGGTCTTCTAGCATGAGGTCGATCATCATGATGACGGCGATTATCTTGACCTTGAGGGCGTTGAGGTTAAACAACATTGATGATTTGGCGCTCTTGACGCGCTTGCCTCGCTTCTTCTTCATGAAGGCGTTGTCTTCTAGTTTGAGCTTCTTGTACTTGTCGTTGCCGCTCTTGTTCTTCAAGTGCTTGTTGTTCATTGCGGAGACGCTCTTGTTCCCTTGCTCGAACTAGCTCTTGATCATGTCGAAGGCGTTCTTGCTCTTGTTGGAATTGAGCATGGAGATTCTCTTGTTGAAGGCGCTCTTCTTCAAGGCGTTGACGTTCTTGGACAAGGCGAAGTCGAGCTTGCTCCGCTTCTAGAGCTTGTTGGTGAAGAACTTGAACATCCACATTATGGTGGTGTGGGTCTTCATTGGAATCATGGCAAGACGGTGTAGGAGCTCGTGATCTTGAGCTATGAGAGCGCGAAGACCTTGAGTGGTGTCTTCTATCTTCTTGACAGTTGAGTGTATGAAGGATATTGTCCAACGCCGTCTTCATTTCCCTTGTCTCTTGACCTTGTATGGCGAGTGTTGCCTTCAACTCGTTGCCTTGAGTTTCAATCTTCTCATTGAGGTCTTGAACTTGGTTGTTGAGGTCAATCCTTTGCACTTGAGCTCTTTCTTCATAGCGTACATTGGTATCCTTGATCATTGCTTCAAATTGATTGAGCTTGGCGTGGACGGCTTGAGTAGCTATCCAATGTTGATGTCGCGTCATCGGTAGTTGGTTCCCTTCTCCACTAGACATGGTTACAACTAAAACAAGAACTATGTGGTGGGTGGTTAGGAAAGACTATCAAAAGTGTCAAAACTTGCAAACCAAAATCGAAAAGGTGTTTCAAGGCGGAGGGCAACCGATATGTATGCACACACACAAAAACAAAAACTCTATATGGTGTTAGGTATGGATGTGGAAAGCCAAATGGAAGAACCGAACGAAAAGTCTATTGTCAAAAGTGGGTAAGATCCAAAAGTCACAAGTCAAAGGCGGTGATCACAAAAGGCATACACAAAGGTGGAATACACACGTGGGACAAAATGGGGTTAGCGCGACTTGGAAAAAGAGCACGAACAAAATTGGTCCTAGCGAAGACTACTAGCTCGGTGTCACGCTAACGCAAGAGAGACCGTGGCTTGGTTGCAAAATTGAGAAGCAACAAGATTTGCGCAAGACGCCTCTCTTCTCTTTTCTCTCTTTTGCTTATAAGCTTTGGACTCTTTTTTGTATAGGTGTCACTCACACTCTTTTTCTTTTTGTCTTTTTCTTTCTTTTTCTCACTATGTAAGGATACTACTATCTATGTAAGTATGTCACACTTCTTTTGCTTATCTTTTCACACGAGCTTGCTTCGTAGCTTTGCTCAACACACGCACACCCTCACGGTCGGGACGCTTGCGCAATGCTTCGCAACACTAGAAAGCCACTCTCGATAGGAAAGGTACGCAAAAGAGGCTAGGGCTACAAGTTAGGGGCAAGTTATACCACTTGATGATGGTGGCCGACGACCTTGAACTTGCTATGGTGGAGGTGTCAAATGAACCGCTTGGATCCTCGGGGTGCCGTCGTCGTTGTCGATGTTGCGGAAGCTTTGTGGTAGCTGAAAGGCACACAAACCGAAGTCCAAACACAAGGGGGTTAGTGCCAAAACGAAAAACGAAGGATGCTGTCAAAATTTCGGCTGGCCGGAACTTCGGTCTCGAGGGCGGTACTTCCGGTCCCGGGCGGAACTTCCGGTTCTGCCGGGCGGAACTTCCGGTCGCAATCAGATCTGCGGGCTGTTCTTCGATTTGGGCGGAAATCCGGGCCGAAAATCTTCGAATTCGAGGAAAATTTGGCACTAGAAGCTGTGGGAAGGTGGGGGAATTGCAGATCAACACCAAAGACAAGTTTCTATTGGACCAAAACCACCAAAAACTCAACAAATCGCGAGATCCAACCAAGGCCAATTTGGGGCTATTTTTTGGGCGAAATTGGTGGAATTGGGGGTTGTGGGGGTCAAATCCGTGTCAACCAAAGAGCTGCTGATACCATATGATAAGAGCTAAGCCCAAGGATGTGCCCGATCTTCACGGATTTGGGTGGAACTCGTTGGGGAGGTGGATGAACGCGATGAACACGACGAACGCGGAGGGGAATCGTGGGGATACAACACACACACGCACACAAATCGGTTTTCCCTCGTTGGCCCGAACCACCAACTCGATAGAGGTTGCGAGAAAAGACCTTCCGGTAGAAGTCCCGCAAAGAGATCGACAAGTCGAATCCCGAGAGATCTAGAAGGGCGAAAAGACCGGAAGGTTGATAGAAGTGCAAGCAAAAGACCAAATAGGTAGAAGTGCAAGCAAAGGACAAACAAATCGGTAGAAGTCGCCAAAGAGATCTTCACGAGTCGTCAAGGAGCCCGGGTGGGTACAAGATCAAAGATCTAGGTAGGGTTCCCACAAGGGTGAGCAAAGCTCAGGTTTAATTTCACATCAAGTCTAATCTCAGATCTGAGCCAACAAGGCTATTTATAGGTGGGGGCGAAGGGATAAGTTACACGCTGAAAAGTGCTGTTTTGCTGAAGTTCGATGGGGCGGAAGTTCCGGTCGTCCTGGGCGGAAGTTCCGGTCACGGGCGGAAGTTCCGGTCTTGCGGGCCGGAAGTTCCGGTCGGGCCGGAAGTTCCGGCCAAGTTCCGGCCAAGTTCCGAAAGTTGTCCATTTCCTCGCAGTAACATCCAGTGTTGTTTTCGCGCAATTTCGGAACTTGGGCGGAACTTGGGCGGAAGTTCCGGTGGGGCGGAAGTTCCGGTCCCTCGGGGAGGAAGTTCCGGCCTGATGCTTTTTCCTGGGCGCTGGAGGGCATCTTGGGGGCATCTTGGAGGAATCTGGCCGGAAGTTCCGGTCCTGGGGGGCGGAAGTTCCGGCCTGGGCGCTGTAGCTCCATCTTCATCGTTTCCAGCTCTCTCTCCAATGGCTTGGTCTCCATGGCTTGCGTCTTGGTCGATGTACCTGATTGAGCATAGGGTATTTGCATGAAGTAGCATGCCATCCAAGGGGATATCAAATGCATATGTGGAAAGGAGCGAATTCACCTCTTGGTGTAGGGCTTTGGCTCGAGCTCGTGTCATTGGGCCACGAGGAGGGCTTGTCGGTCTTGAGGAGGCGGTGTCCAAAGGCCACCCCGTATCATTGTCCATACTTCATCTCATCACATCATTCTTATCTACGTACACTTGAAAACTTCCTTCATACAAAAACTTCACACATTCTCTATTAGCAGCATTAGTACAATCAAAATAAACAAATCCTCTTGTGTTCAATACTAACATATATCAAACATCTATTAAAGCATTATCTACTATAGCAACCTTTCAAAAAGCCGTTTGATCAAAAGAACTCAAAAAGAAAGAGATTTAAGAGGCAAATGCAAATAGTGCAGAAATCTGTCCAAACAGAACAACAGGTAAAGATTGATTTTTTTGAACATCCTATGTTGCTCATCTCGAAAAGTGCTCAACTAACGAAATTAGATAATAACCTAGGCATATGCATAAAAAATGAAAGCTCAAAATTTCGCTCTGGCTATTTTACGAATTTTTATGGTGACAGCACATAATCTATTTTCAGGACAACAACTTCTCCAAATATTACTTTCTTCCTATTAGAGTCTATTCTTGGAAAAACGAACTAAAAATGATAAGGAGATCAGGTTATTACCGACGTAATAACTTCCAAGACTCAATCAAAAATAAAAAATACAGAAAATAAACATGGGTTATCTTCCAAGAGTGCTTTTCTTTAACGCCTTTCAACTAGGCGCAGAAAAAGAGCGAGCATCAAGTATTATCAAATGAAAAATGAAGAAGCATCAAGAAGAAAATTCAAAACACATTTAAGTCTAACCCACTTCTTATGCATAGGAATCTTGTACAAAAATAAATTCACAAAGAATAAAGTGACAAGCATAAGAAGATAAAACAAGAGTAACTTCAAAACTTTCAGCATATAGAGAGATGTTTTAGTACCACGAAAACTTCTACAACCATATTTTCTCTCTCGTAATAACTTTCAGTAGCATCATGAATAAACTAAACAATATAACTATCACATAAAGCATTCTTATCATGACCCATAGGAATAAAATAATTATTACTCTCCATATAAGCATAGTCATTCTTTTTAATTATAGTGGGAGCAAATTTAACAAAATAGCTATCATTATTATTCTCATCACCATAATCATCAGATATAGGAGACATATTGTAATCATAATTAATTTTCTCCTCAATAGTAGGTGGACTAAAAATATCATATTCATCATTGTAATCATCATAGAAAATTTTCTCCTCTAAAGCGGGGGAAGGAAAAAAAGATCATTTTCATGAAAACTAGCTTCCCCAAGCTTAGACTTTTCCATAGCATTAGCAATAACTAGTAAAGGTGCACGTGCCACGCACGTATTATAATATGTAACACAAATATTTTATCTTAAAGCATGTCACATGTTTAAAAAATCTCATCTATATTTTAAATAATTCATTATACCAAATCTTTATTCAATGTGCCATTTAAAATAGGCCCCATGTCCCAACGGTGTAAGCGTTCACATGGAATGTATAATCCACCCACGACATCTTTTTTAATTCGAGGGGTTCATATTGTTTACGCCATATGTGAAGTGTCAGACTCGATCGACTAAGACAATAGCTTCTGTCCTAAAATGTGTCATATGAATCCGAGGAATTTAATTTTCAAATAATATTATGCCAAAGACTAAGTACAATGACGCCAAGGGAAATACATATATATTGATAAATGTCGGACAAAATATCTCTCATTGAGTACTACATAAAGTTAACATCCATATATAGTATTTTTAGCGATTCATTTTTCAATATAATCAATTTAAAAATGCTAAAAAGGTGTTAGAAGGTTTAAAAATTTAGAAGCAAACAGTTTGTTTGAAATTTGAAATATAATCCTCAAAGTGAATATAATCCTAAAGTTAGCTGGACCAAAAGAAATCATTAACATTAGTTTCATCGTAACCAAATCAGATGAGATCTTTGCTTTTGGTCTGTTTTAAAAAGCTTGAAATTGATAATCGGAACCACCAGGAAGTGTATTTGTTTTTTACATACTCACATAATTTAGGTGGACAAGAATTAAAGGAGAGATAGATGGTACATCTGAGAAATGTAACGCTCAGTCGGTCTCTCGCTCTCTCCTACGAAAAATGAGAAAAGAACGCCCAAATTGGCCATCGCTCTCAGTCCTCCATTCCACCCTCTCTCTCTCTCTCTCTCTCTCTCTCTCTCTCTCTCTCTGTGAAGCTTCCTCTCTGTCCGCTCCACTGCTTCCCCGCCGCCGGCGGTGAGGGCCGTCACCACCCTGCATCCCCACGAGTTCTGCCCTCTCCCTGTGAGTTAGCGACGACCATCGCCCCCTGCTGCCGCGCTTTCCTTGCGCCGGGGCACACACCTGTTCCCTGGTTCACCATCTTCCTAGATTTCGGCCTTCGAAGAGCCCGGGGAGGGACTGGAGAGAGAAGTAGGCGCCAAGCTCGACATGCTCACGTCATTTGACGCCGAGCTAGAGGCCGATGGAGGGCTCCACGGTGTCGGCCTCCTCTTCCCGCGGGACAAGCGCCGGTGAATCGTAGCAAGCGCAGATGGGACGCCAGCGAGGATGTCATACTCTGGGCCTAGCACTTCCGCGCCTCTCCAACGCTCACACATCTCCACAAGGTTCGTCAATTCCCTCTCATATCCAGACTATCGAAATCCCAAATAACCGAATGGCCCCTATTGAAACTATGCAGTTCATATGCCTTTTTCCAAATTCTCATCAATATGTTGGTTTCCTGCACTGTAAAGAACTTGATTGCCTCACCATGTAGAAATACACATCCTGAAGCAAACAAATTTTCTAGGCGAGGCCATAGAATTTTGTGGGAGATAATTAGACTGGTATCTCGATTCTTAGGGAAACCCATGTAGATGAAATAATACCCCTGATTTTGATTTGCAATAGGTAAGTGTTATCACCTGAATCACCATGTAGATGAAATGATGCTTGGGTAAAAATTGCATATTGTGCGGTTAGTTATGGAAGATGGAGTTGCCAAACAGCGGATGAAGAATGTTGAAATCCTACAAATGACACCTACTTGAAAATTTACATAATATATTTACTTGACACTTACTTGAAAATTTACTTGTGAGTATAAGGTGGTTTTGTTTGATAATTGATACACCAAATAGAAAATTTACTTATTAGTTGATATGTGCATTTCATGTGGCCTTGGCTGCCACTATTTCCAGCAAGGGTGAATTAGTGCTAGCAGATAACACATTAATTTTTTTCCTTGTCGCTAGCAGCCAACTGCTGCATAACTACAAGGAAAATTCGTTGAAAACAGAGCATTTTCAGAAAAACAGAGAGTAGTTTTCAGATTCATAAGTAGAGAGGAGAGTGAGAGGGTTAGACAGTGTATGATGTTGGAGCTTACCGGATTGTGCTTGTCTGTATCCCCGCACACCGCTCGCAGTTAACTTTGATCTTTTGTGCCACAGGATGTATTTGTTACCAGATTGTAGAGCATTTGTAATTGTTGAATTTAATAAAACATGATGCATACAAATATATTACCAGATAATCTGCTGTGTGAACCTGCCCGTGCAATATTGGACTGAGTGGTAACAACATGTATTTCTCCTCCTGGTTTTGCTTGCAACTGGCATGCTTCATTTGTATGCAACCAAGCGGACTCATCGTCACGGGCCACCTGAGATGCATACTCCTGAACATGTCTCGCCATACCTGTTAGTAGTTGCACCTCCAAATTCAGCATTTCTAACATGGCACATATATGTTGGAAGCATAGAACACATGACCTTGTTTAGTAGCCTGGGTGACTCCAGATATTCTGGTGGCCTGTGTAGAGCATGGTATGTTTTCATCATTCACAGCAGTCGTTGCCTGTTTTTTAAGATCCCGTAGTTCATGTTGGCGTTTTAAAATCTCAGATTTTTTATTTTCATACCGCTCCCTATCCCTCTGCCTTTTGACCTCTTTAGAATCTACATACACATGACAAGTTAGTATGTCAGATAATAACGAATGTCAAATAATAACGATCAGCTACCTTGACTTTGCCCGTTGGTTATATCTTGGAATGGAGCCGGGAGGAAGATGCCATACCAAATTTAGGTTCCTCTACCCTGTAAAATTAAGAGGCATTAGCCAGCAAATTGTAATAGCATCAATGAATAATTGTGAAATATTGTATTTTTAGCTTTAATTTATATTTGCATATAGGTAACTGATTGACATCATAGTCACCATTACATCTCCACATGGCACTTTCTGCTTATTGATACAAGCAATGACTCCCGAGTATGGTTAACTTTAGTGCGAACATACTCTTTGGTTTTGATCGCCAGGAGTAAGATGACATCAATTGGCCACCCCGCAAGGATATAGTTAGGGTTCCAGGATTGTGTGGAAATATCACGTTACCAGTATATTTTCAGCAGATAAGAGTGAGTTAAATCTTTATTTAGCTTGATTTTCATGAAATACTGTTAGGTTACCCCTCATTGGTGAGGACTACACCTCTCATAGAATTCTGTTAGCTTTGTCTCCTTTTATATTATTGTAAATTTAGATTTGGCTATATTTAGATTTTAGATAATGACCTAGCCTAATAAAACTTCAGTTGGATGCTTTTTTTATTCTCAGCTTTGACAAGCAACCGTTTGGTATTATATTTTGATAGGCATTAACATCAAAGAAAGCTACCTGTCATTTTCTAAAGGATTCCAATTGTTGCGCCATTAAGTTTTTGTTTAGAATTGGTAAACCAGGGTCATTTGGTTTTTTCCCATCGCTTGCCGCAAGAGACACTATTTCAACCAGCATATGTACCTTTGTATGAGGTACTTAACCAAATATTCCCAGTACTTATATGGTGTAACGCTGGTTCTTGCACTTTGTGATCATCCATACTTGTTGTAAATATCCACATCTTTTCTTGCAACTCTTGCTGCAGAACATCAAGGATGAGCTTAGGACTTGGGCTAGGGCGAGGGCTCGGGGCCTACGAGTCGTGCTGCCACCCACCTGGGATGTGCACTGATGTTCATGCTTTTGTACCCTACTCTGCCTCCTAGGAGGATGTAAATAACTTTCTATCTTTTCAATGAAATGAAACGCAAAGGTCCTTTGCGTTTTCTCGAAAAAAAATATCCACATCTTTATAGCATGAGCATGAAACAAATGTATAAAGAAGCAACCATGGCCTAGCATGATAAATGTTTATTGGACATTCAAATGAAGCAGAATGATTGTAAAACACAATCGTGCCAATAATTTTATTTCTTAAAGTGGTAATATTTCCAGGGGTAGATGTAACGGCCCGGGATAGTACCCCTAATAGATTTTGCTTGTTCTTTTCTTTTATGCATCATCTTGGCATATGCATCATATCATCCATGGTTTCACAAAATAAAATAAAAACTATTTTATAAACCCTGAATATTTTGTTTTCCCTCTCATATGGTTTTATTAAACCCTCCCTCCAATATTTTGTTCTCCAAAATTAAAACCCCTCACCCCTCCCTGGGCTCCCTCTCTCTCCCTGGCCCATCTTCTATTTCTTCTTTTCCACCGCAGCAACCCATCCGGCGGCCCAGTCTCTCTCTTCTCTCTCTGGCCCGAGTCCAGCCCACCTCCACACATCGAAGGGGTATCCCCTTCTCGTCTGTCGTCTTCCTGGACGAGTCACGCAGAAGGCGTGCTCGCCCTTCGCCACCACGCTGTGGTCCTCCACCACCACCTGCTCCCCTCCCCTCTCTTTAACCCTCTCCGAATCCCCACCAAACCCTAGCCCTCCTCTCTTCCTCCCTCAGCGCCGCCATCTCCTTCCCCACTCCCCGTTCTCTTTTTCTCTGTGAACGAAACCAAGAGGAAACCCCACAGTACCTCCTCCACCCACCATGGCGCCGCCGCTACACACCACCCCTCGCTGTTCTGAGGGCACCGGGAGATGCGCCTCGTCGTCCTCTTCAACCTAGTTCAAGGAATCGAGCCGGGGCTGGCTCAATCAACGGCAAAATCGCCGTTCCCTTCCCCAACTCCGGCGAGTTCATCGTCAATTCCGGCCGCTATGGTCCTCCTCCGCCTGTGTTGTGCACATCCAAGGCTTCCTGGTGATGTACTCGTTCTCTCGGACCTCCCCTTCTTCTCCTACGCGCTTCCGCTCGGCCTACTAACGTTCGTCGTCGCTCACCTCCGGCAGGTCCTCGTCACCGGTCTGCTCCATCCGCCCTCCGGCCAAACGCCCGCCCATCTCAGGCTCCCCAAGGTCTTCTGCGTCCAGCGCGCCGACTCTTGCGTCCCAGTTTGCCCGGAGTAACTAGATCGGTGCATGTCCAGATTCTCCAGCATGGACGTAGCCTTGAAAACTCGTCCCAGTCGTTTTTTGGGTCAAGTAGACACACGCCTTTTCCTTGACATGATACTATCTTCATCACAGTGGTTAGTCCCTTAATCCCTCACGCTGTCACGCAGCAGATCCTGTGCTCAAATATCAGGGTAGGCGAATTAATCTCTCACTTTTTGTTTCACCTCCAGATCTGTTGGTGGGCTTCGACCCAGATCCATCCGGCGGGCCAAGTCCCAGGAAGCTTGCCAGCCTGCACCTCCTCACCGATCCGGCCGAGCAGCACCACCTCGCTGTCATGGCAGGTAGCAGCCCAACACGTCCAAACCCCTCCTCTCTTTTTATTTTGTTCATTTCTTTTGCAAAAATTGTTTAATTCATATCTTCCAAACTATAACTCGGAATAAAATGTTTTATATATGAAAATTGATCAGAAAAATGCAAGGAACATGAATATGCCATCCATTCATCTGTTTGCATCTCGCATCATGTTACTCGTTGATAGTCGTGCATATTCACCACACATAATATGCGGAGTATTTAGGTATTTCCAATTAGGGATTCCTCGCTCCGTTTAATATTGAAGTAGCTCACCCTTGCCATGCTATGCCATGCTAACAACCACTTAACTTTGCCGGTAGAAAATGCAACTCCAACCTAATTTGTTTGTCCGGGGTTCCGACTCCGATTAAATTGGATAAGTGCATCGCATCATCCTTGCCATGTCCAGCATGCATATTATATCTGGAGCATGCCGATTCTTCTCCGTAGTAGTAAGATTTGCATCCGATGTTTGTTGTAGCATTTGCTTCTTCCCGGATAGGATCACGAAGTGGCGTGGTGAGATACGACAAGTTCTTCTGCAGCTTTTCACAGGCGAGCCCTCTCTCTTCACCTATTTTACTCTCTCCCTCGCACTGCTATCCTTATGTTGCGCTTTTTTATCGAGTCACGTGTCCTATTCCACTTGTTTACCATAACAATCCTATATGTATCATTCCTTACCCTTAGCCGTTGCTTGA
Organism: Lolium rigidum; assembly: GCF_022539505.1. Classification (NCBI taxonomy): domain Eukaryota; kingdom Viridiplantae; phylum Streptophyta; class Magnoliopsida; order Poales; family Poaceae; genus Lolium; species Lolium rigidum. The sequence continues at coordinate 176,736,537 of NC_061508.1, forward strand.
TGTTTGAGCTTTGCGAGTCGTAGGCGTGTTTAGGATCTGTTGTTTATCTCGATCTGATATCGGGATATGTTGGGTTATTGGGAGGTTATCACATGCTATATTAGTATGTTGGAGATACACATGCTTTACTTAATTGTTAACAACTAAAATTGTAAGCAGAGGCATCTGTGAGCCCCTTTGCGAAAGCATCGGAACTTTGACTTGCTAATGTCCCCTAGGACCCGAGTTCTTGTTATCTGTTCCGAGATTGAGCGCTCTACCCGTACGTGGGGGAGTGGGACCCCCATCACCCACTACCTTTCCTCGAGTCTGTTTATTGGGAGCCACAACCTTGGTTTTATTTGCTCATATGCACGATGCACGATTTACTTCCTGTTGCCTTCGGGTGTTTATATTATGTACTGTACTCATATCGTGGAACGATTAGCGACGACGGAGTTGTTCACACTTAGCTTAGCCGTTGACACAAACCTCTGGGTCTGTATCGGAGTACGGCCGAACTTCGTCACGGGTAGCTTCGCGGGGTGCCTCCCCTTAAACTTTCTCTTGCATTGGGAACGGTCTTGATGTGAGACTCCACCTGTAGTAAGTGGGTTCGAGCATGCGTATGGTTACATTTGGGCAACCCCTGCAGAGTGTACATCTTATCGATAAGCCGTGTCCGCGGTTATGGACGACTTGGAATTGTATAGCTTGATCATAGAACAACTTACACCTTATACTTGTTGTTAATAATTTGATAATAACTGGCGTAGTAATATAGCATTACTAGAACCGATACCTAATAAAACTTGTCCACCGTTGAGTGCCTTTTACATTGCCTCTTCGCAATTGTTGAAGGGGATACGTGTAATCGGCTGGGTTATGTTTGTGTAGTATTTTATCTGTTACCTTGTGCGCTCTCTTATCTTATCTGATTAGACGGATGTTGTAGCGTGTCTCTATTGGTTATAGTTATGCTGCCGCTAAACCTACCATATAGCCCCCAGCGATATATATATACTCGCCCGGCGAGCATAGCCATTTCTAGTCTCGCTAAGTACGTGCCGGAGTTCGTTCCTTGGTACTTACTCTCGCCTTTTCCCTTTCTCTCTTGCTTCCTCCTTTTTGTCGGCAACCGATGGCCCGACTTTGACAGGTACGAGATGACGACGTTAGCAAGGTTACCCTTCCGGCTTGGCCTGGGCAGGGTTATGGACGCCACTGGTTATTTTCTCGGACGTATTCGATCTTATGTATGATTTGGATCTTTGTATTGCATATTTGTATCTTGACTCGTTGGAGTCGTTGTTGTAATATATGTATCTTGTGGGCTCTATTGTAATCCTGTTGTAATGTTACCGCTCGTGTTAATTCCTCTGGCATCACGTGTGTGATTCGTCGCGCACGTCGTGTCGGAGGGCGTCTTAGAAACGATATCGTGCGGATTTCGGCGGGATCGCTGGAATCCTCAGGATACCGGTTCCGGGGCGTCACAGTAGATTACCTTTTGTTTTATATGATAGTGATCATTTCTTCCAGAGTTCTTTTTTCAAGTTAATTTGAACCCCTTCTCATTAGCATTAGCATAATATGTAGATATAGCTAAGGGCGAGTATAGCTTTTAATTGTTTATCAGGAGATTCTTGCATATGATACCTGATGCTTCTTCTCTTTGCAGGCCGATTGTCTGAAGAAACCTGAAGAAAGTTGTGCAGTTTGGCCTAGTCCCCGGCGTGCTGGCGGCCTGGATTCTGTGTCGTGGACGGCGTCCTTGATTCCCTTGTGTGGAGGGCGGAGGGCTTGCCCGGAAGCGATTGGGCAGACAGTGTGACGACGGCGAGAGGACTCGTCGTGGACGGTGATAGTGCGACAGGGCGATGGCGGCGATTTGGAAGAGGAGATGTGGACGCCACTGGGCCACCACGGCGAGAGGGAGGCGTGCTGGACGTCGAGAACTGCTGCTGGGCGACAATGGCGAGAGGGCGGCAGGCGGCGAGAGGAAGGCGATTTGGAAGAGGAGATATGGACGCTGCTGGGCGACGATGATGTCTACGGGTGCTTCTATTCTTGTAGACAGTGTTGGGCCTCCAAGAGCAGAGGTTTGTAGAACAACAGCAAGTTTCCCTTAAGTGGATCACCCAAGGTTTATCGAACTCAGGGAGGAAGAGGTCAAAGATATCCCTCTCATGCAACCCCGCAACCACAAAGCAAGAAGTCTCTTGTGTCCCCAACACACCTAATAGGTGCACTAGTTCGGCGAAGAGATAGTGAAATACAGGTGGTATAAATAAGTATGAGCAGTGGCAACGGCACCGGAAAAGTGCTTTGCCCGGGACGATAAACAAGCGGTAGTAACGCGAGCAGTAGTAACGCGAGTAAAACGAGTAAACAAGCAGCGATAGCGATATTTAGGAACAAGGCCTAGGGATTAGACTTTCACTAGTGGACACTCTCAACTTTGATCACATAACGAGAATAGATAAATGCATACTCTAGACTCTCTTGTTGGATGATGAACACCACTAATTGCGTAGGATTACACGAACCCTCAATGCCGGAGTTAACAAGCTCCACAATATTCAATGTTCATATTTAAATAACCTTAGAGTGCATGACAGATCAACACAACTAAACCAAGTACTAACATAGCATGCACACTGTCACCTTCACACTATGTAGGAGGAATAGATCACATCAATACCATCATAGAAATAGTTAACTTCATAATCTACAAGAGATCATAATCATAGCCTACGCCAAGTACTAACACGGATGCACACACTGTCACCATTACACCGTGCAGGAGGAATAAACTACTTTAATAACATCACTAGAGTAGCACACAGATAAATTGTGATACAAAACACATTGCAATCATAAAGAGATATAAATAAGCACTTCACTACGCCATTCATAACGGTGAATAAGTATTATGTGAAATATAGCCTAAGAGACCCACACGGTGCACACACTTGTCACCTTTACACACGTGGGACAAGGAGTCTCCGGAGATCACATAAGTAAAACCCACTTGACTAGCATAATGACATCTAGATTACAAGCATCATCATATGAATCTCAATCATGTAAGGCAGCTCATGAGATTATTGTATTGAAGTGCATATGAGAGAGATGAACCACATAGCTACCGGTACAGCCCCGAGCCTTGATGGAGAACTACTCCCTCCTCATGGGAGACAGCAGCGTTGATGGAGATGGCGGTGGTGTCGATGGAGGAGCCTTCCGGGGGCACTTCCCCGTCCCGGCGGCGTGCCGGAACAGAGACTCCTGTCCCCCAGATCTTGGCTTCGCGATGGCGGCAACTCTGGAAGGTTTCTCGTATCGTGGCTTTTTCGTATCGATGTTTTAGGTCAGGGACCTTTATATAGGCGAAGAGGCGGCGTCAGAAGGTCAACGAGGCGACGACACAACAGGGGGGCGCGGGCCCCCCCTTGGCCGCGCCGGGCTATCGTCTGGGGCCCACAGGGCCCTCCTCTGGCGGCTCTCGGGTGTTCTGGAAGCTTCGTGGAAAAATAGGATGCTGGGCGTTGATTTCGTCCGATTCTGAGAATATTTCCTTACTAGGATTTACGGAACCAAAAACAGCGGAAAACAGGAACGGCCCTTCGGCATCTCGTCAATAGGTTAGTTCCGGAAAACGCATAAATATGACATAAAATGTGCATATAACATGTAGATATCATCAATAATGTGGCATGGAACATAAGAAATTATCGATACGTCGGAGACGTATCAGCATCCCCAAGCTTAGTTTCTGCTCGTCCCGAGCAGGTAAACGATAAACAAAGATAATTTCTAGAGTGACATGCCATCATAAACTTGATCATACTATTGTAAGCATATGTAATGAATGCAGCGATCAAAACAATGGTAATGACATGAGTAAACAACTGAATCATAAAGCAATGACTTTTCATGAATAGCACTTTCAAGACATGCATCAATAAGTCTTGCATAAGAGTCAACTCATAAAGCAATAAATTCATAGTAAAGGCATTGAAGCAACATAATGGAAGATTAAGTTTCAGCGGTTGCTTTCAACTTGTAACATGTATATCTCATGGATAATTGTCAACATAGAGTAATATAACAAGTGCAATATGCAAGTATGTAGGAATCAATGCACAGTTCACACAAGTGTTTGCTTCTTGAGGTGGAGAGAAATAGGTGAACTGACTCAACATAAAAGTAAAAGAAAGGTCCTTCAAAGAGGAAAGCATCGATTGCTATATTTGTGCTAGAGCTTTGATTTTGAAAACAAGAAACAATTTTGTCAACGGTAGTAATAAAGCATATGTATCATGTAAATTATATCTTACAAGTTGCAAGCCTCATGCATAGTATACTAATAGTGCCCGCACCTTGTCCTAATTAGTTTGGACTACCGGGATCATCGCAATGCACATGTTTTAACCAAGTGTCACAAAGGGGTACCTCTATGCCGCCTGTACAAAGATCTAAGGAGAAAGCTCGCATCGGATTTCTCGCTATTGATTATTCTCAACTTAGACATCCATACCGGGACAACATAGACAACAGATAATGGACTCCTCTTTTATGCATAAGCATGTGACAACAATTAATTTTCTCAATGAGATTGAGGATATTGTCCAAAACTGAAACTTCCACCATGGATCATGGCTTTAGTTAGCGGCCCAATGTTCTTCTCTAACAATATGCATGCACGCTCTAACCATAAGGTGGTAGATCGCTCTTACTTCAGACAAGACGAACATGCGTAGCAACTCACATGATATTCAACAAAGAGTAGTTGATGGCGTCCCCAGTGAACATGGTTATCGCACAACGAGCAACTTAATAAGAGATAAAGTGCATAAGTACATATTCAATACCACAATAGTTTTTAAGCTATTTGTCCCATGAGCTATATATTGCAAAGGTGAAGAATGGAAATTTAAAGGTAGCACTCAAGCAATTTACTTTGGAATGGCGGAGAAATACCATGTAGTAGGTAGGTATGGTGGACACAAATGGCATAGTGGTTGGCTCAAGTATTTTGGATGCATGAGAAGTATTCCCTCTCGATACAAGGTTTAGGCTAGCAAGGTTTATTTGAAACAAACACAAGGATGAACCGGTGCAACAAAACTCACATAAAAGACATATTGTAAACATTATAAGACTCTACACCGTCTTCCTTGTTGTTCAAAACTCAATACTAGAATTATCTAGACTTTAGAGAGACCAAATATGCAAACCAAATTTTAGCAAGCTCTATGTATTTCTTCATTAATGGGTGCAAAGTATATGATGCAAGAGCTTAAACATGAGCACAACAATTGCCAAGTATCACATTATTCAAGACATTTTACCAATTACTACATGTAGCATTTCCGTTTCCAACCATATAACAATTAACGAAGCAGTTTCAACCTTCGCCATGAAAAATAAAAGCTAAGAACACATGTGTTCATATGAACCAGCGGAGCGTGTATCTCTCCCACACAAGCATTTATTCAAACAAAAACAAAAACAAAAGCAAACGAGACGCTCCAAGTAAAGTACATAAGATGTGACCGAATAAAAATATAGTTTCAAGAGAAGTGACTCGATAAGTTGTCGATGAAGAAGGGGATGCCTTGGGCATCCCCAAGCTTAGATGCTTGAGTCTTCTTGAAATATCCAGGGATGAACCACGGGGCATCCCCAAGCTTAGACTCTTCACTCTTCTTGATCATAGTATATCATCCTCCTCTCTTGACCCTTGAAAACTTCCTCCACACCAAACTCGAAACAAACTCATTAGAGGGTTAGTGCACAATAAAAATTAACATGTTCAGAGGTGACACAATCATTCTTAACACTTCGGACATTGCATAAAGCTACTTGGACATTAATGGAACAAAGAAATTCATCCAACATAGCAAAAGAGGCAATGCGAAATAAAAGGCAGAATCTGTCAAAACAGAACAGTCCGTAAAGATGGATTTTATCAAGGCACCAGACTTGCTCAAATGAAAATTCCCAAATTGAATGAAAGTTGCGTACATATCCGAGGATCACTCACGTAAATTGGCATAATTTTCTGAGTTACCTACGGAGAATTAGGCCCAGATTCGTGACGACAAAGAAATGCATTTACTGCGCAGTAATCCAAATCTAGTATCAACCTTTCTATCAAAGACTTTACTTGGCACAACAATGCAATAAAATAAGATAAGGAGAGGTTGCTACAGTAGTAACAACTTACAAGACTCAAATACAAAATAAAAGTACTGTAGCAAAATAAACACATGGGTTATCTCCCAAGAAGTTCTTTCTTTATAGCCATTAAGATGGGCTCAGCAGTTTTAATGATGCACTCGCAAGAAATAGTACTTGAAACAAAAGAGAGCATCAAGAGGCAAATTCAAAACACATTTCAGCCTAACATGCTTCCTATGAAAAGGAATCTTGTAAATAAACAAATTCATGAAGCATGATGCAACAAGCATAGAAAGATAAAACAAGTGTAACTTCAAAAATTTCAGCACATAGAGAGGTGTTTTAGTAACATGAAAATTTCTACAACCATATTTTCCTCTCTCATAATAACTTTCAGTAGCAACATGAGCAAACTCAACGATATAACTATCACATAAAGCATTCTTATCATGAGTCTCATGCATAAAATTATTACTCTCCACATAAGCATAATCAATTTTATTAGTTGTAGTGGGAGCAAATTCAACAAAGTAGCTATCATTATTATTCTCATCATCAAATATAGGAGGCATATTGTAATCATAATCAAATTTATCCTCCATAACAGGCGGTACTAAAAGACCAATATCATTATAATCATCATAAATAGGAGGCAAAGTATCATCAAAGTAAATTTTCTCCTCAATGCTTGGGGGACTAAAAAGATCATGCTCATCAAAACCAGCTTCCCCAAGCTTAGAACTTTCTATATCATTAGCAACAATGGTATTCAAAGTGTTCATGCTAATATGTTCCATGGGTTTTTTAATTTTCGCATCAAACCATCCATGTCTTAAATCAGGAAATAGAATAAGAAGCTCATTGTTGTCCATTATGCCAAACTAGTGTAAACAAGAAACAAAAAGATGCAATTGCGGGATCTAAAGGAAATAGCTTTGAGTACTTACAACGGCGAAAATAGCTTAGTAGCCGAGATCCGGAGTGTGAGTACCTTTTACCTTTCCTCCCCGGCAACGACGCCAGAAAATAGCTTGATGTCTACGGGTGCTTCTATTCTTGTAGACAGTGTTGGGATCCTCAGGATACCGGTTCCGGGGCGTCACAGTAGATTACCTTTTGTTTTATATGATAGTGATCATTTCTTCCAGAGTTCTTTTTTCAAGTTAATTTGAACCCCTTCTCATTAGCATTAGCATAATATGTAGATATAGCTAAGGGCGAGTATAGCTTTTAATTGTTTATCGGGAGATTCTTGCATATGATACCCGATGCTTCTTCTCTTTGCGGGCCGATTGTCTGAAGAAACCTGAAGAAAGTTGTGCAGTTTGGCCTAGTCCCCGGCGTGCTGGCGGCCTGGATTCTGTGTCGTGGACGGCGTCCTTGATTCCCTTGTGTGGAGGGCGGAGGGCTTGCCCGGAAGCGATTGGGCAGCAGTGTGACGACGGCGAGAGGACTCTGTCGTGGACGGTGATAGTGCAGCAGGGCGATGGCGGCGATTTGGAAGAGGAGATGTGGACGCTACTGGGCCACCACGGCGAGAGGGAGGCGTGCTGGACGTCGAGAACTGCTGCTGGGCGACAATGGCGAGAGGGCGGCAGGCGGCGAGAGGAAGGCGATTTGGAAGAGGAGATATGGACGCTGCTGGGCGACGATGATGTCTACGAGTGCTTCTATTCTTGTAGACAGTGTTGGGCCTCCAAGAGCAGAGGTTTGTAGAACAGCAGCAAGTTTCCCTTAAGTGGATCACCCAAGGTTTATCGAACTCAGGGAGGAAGAGGTCAAAGATATCCCTCTCATGCAACCCTGCAACCACAAAGCAAGAAGTCTCTTGTGTCCCCAACACACCTAATAGGTGCACTAGTTCGGCGAAGAGATAGTGAAATACAGGTGGTATAAATAAGTATGAGCGGTGGC
>NC_061508.1:176744718-176844396 GCF_022539505.1 Lolium rigidum
GAGATCACCTCCGGCACCCTGCCGGAGAGGGGATTCATCTCCCGGAGGACTCTTCACCGCCATGGTCGCCTCCGGAGTGATGAGTGAGTAGTTCACCCCTGGACTATGGGTCCATAGCGGTAGCTAGATGGTTGTCTTCTCCTCATGTGCTTCATTGTCGGATCTTGTGAGCTGCCTAACATGATCAAGATCATCTATACTGTAATTCTATATGTTGTGTTTGTCGGGATCCGATGGATAGAGAATACTATGTTATGTTGATTATCAATCTATTACCTATGTGTTGTTTATGATCTTGCATGCTCTCCGTTATTAGTAGAGGCTCTGGCCAAGTTTTTGCTCTTAACTCCAAGAGGGAGTATTTATGCTCGATAGTGGGTTCATGCCTCCATTAAATCTGGGACGAGTGACGAGAAAGTTCTAAGGTTGTGGATGTGTTGTTGCCACTAGGGATAAAACATTGATGCTATGTCCGAGGATGTAGTTATTGATTACATTACGCACCATACTTAATGCAATTGTCCGTTGTTTTGCAACTTAATACTGGAAGGGGTTCGGATGATAACCTTGAAGGTGGACTTTTTAGGCATAGATGCATGTTGGATAGCGGTCTATGTACTTTGTCGTAATGCCCAATTAAATCTCACAATATTCATCATATCATGTATGTGCATTGTCATGCCCTCTCTATTTGTCAATTGCCCGACTGTAATTTGTTCACCCAACATGCTATTTATCTTATGGGAGAGACACCTCTAGTGAACTGTGGACCCCGGTCCATTCTTTTACATTAAATACAATCTACTGCAATACTTGTTCTACTGTTTTCTGCAAACAATCATCATCCACACTATACATCTAATCCTTTGTTACAGCAAGCCGGTGAGATTGACAACCTCAGCTGTTTCGTTGGGGCAAAGTACTTTGGTTGTGTTGTGCAGGTTCCACGTTGGCGCCGGAATCTCTGGTGTTGCGCCGCACTACATCCCGCCGCCATCAACCTTCAACGTGCTTCTTGGCTCCTCCTGGTTCGATAAACCTTGGTTTCTTTCTGAGGGAAAACTTGCGGCTGTGCGCATCATACCTTCCTCTTGGGGTTCCCAACGAACGTGTGAGTTACACGCCATCAAGCTCTTTTTCTGGCGCCGTTGCCGGGGAGATCAAGACACGCTGCAAGGGGGTCTCCACAATCCAATCTCTTTACTTTGTTTTTGTCTTGCTTTATTTTATTTACTTACTTTGTTTGCTGCATTATATCAAAACACAAAAAAATTAGTTGCTAGTTTTACTTTATTTACTTGTCTTGCACTCTATATCAAAAACACAAAAAAATTAGTTACTTGCATTTATTTTATCTAGTTTGCTTTATTTACTACTGCTAAAATGGCCACTCCTGAAAATACTAAGTTGTGTGACTTCACAACCACAAATAATAATGATTTCTTATGCACACCTATTGCTCCACCTGCTACTATAGCAGAATTCTTTGAAATTAAACCTGCTTTACTGAATCTTGTTATGCGAGAGCAATTTTCTGGTGTTAGTTCTGATGATGCTGCTGCCCATCTCAATAATTTTGTTGAATTGTGTGAAATGCAAAAGTATAAAGATGTAGATGGTGACATTATAAAATTAAAATTGTTTCCTTTCTCATTAAGAGGAAGAGCTAAAGATTGGTTGCTATCTCTGCCTAAGAATAGTATTGATTCATGGACTAAATGCAAGGATGCTTTTATTGGTAGATATTATCCCCCTGCTAAAATTATATCTTTGAGAAGTAGCATAATGAATTTCAAGACAATTAGATAATGAACATGTTGCTCAAGCTTGGGAAAGAATGAAATCTTTGGTTAAAAATTGCCCAACCCATGGACTGACTACTTGGATGATCATCCAAACCTTTTATGCAGGACTGAACTTTTCTTCGCGGAACCTATTGGATTCAGCTGCTGGAGGTACCTTTATGTCCATAACTCTTGGTGAAGCAACAAAGCTCCTTGATAATATGATGATTAATTACTCTGAATGGCACACGGAAAGAGCTCCACAAGGTAAGAAGGTAAATTATGTCGAAGAAACCTCTTCCTTGAGTGATAAGATTGATGCTATTATGTCTATGCTTGTGAATGATAGGACTAATGTTGATCCTAATAATGTTCCGTTAGATTCATTGGTTGCCCAAGAAGAACATGTTGATGTAAACTTCATTAAAAATAATAACTTCAACAACAATGCTTATCGGAACAATTCTAGTAATAACTATAGGCCATATCCTTATAATAACGGTAACAGTTATGGTAATTCTTATGGGAATTATTACAACAATAATAGGAACACACCCCCTGGACTTGAAGCCATGCTTAAAGAATTTATTAGTACACAAACTGCTTTTAACAAATCTGTTGAGGAAAAGCTCAATAAAATTGATATTCTCGCTTCTAAGGTTGATAGTCTTGCCTCCGATGTTGATCTTTTGAAATCGAAAGTTATGCCTAATAAGGATATTGAAAATAAAATTGTTACTACAGCAAATGCCATCCAAGTTAGAATTAATGAGAATATAAGATTGATGGCCGAATTGCATGCTAGGTGGGAAAGAGAAGAAAATGAAAAACTAGCTAAAGAGAGTAATGTAGCTAAAGTTTGGACTATTACCACCACTAGTAATGTTAATGATTCACATGTTGCTGCACCTCCTACTATCAATGGTAAAATAATTGGTGTTGGCAATGTTTCTACTCCTAGTGCAAAGCGTGCAAAACTGCCTGCAAAGCTACTCTGAAACTGCCTGTGATAAAACTGCTGAAATTTTTTCCAACATTGGGGATGATGATCCCATTGCTGTAGATTATAATGGTTTGGATTTTGATGATTGTCACATCTCTGAAGTTATAAAGTTCTTACAAAAACTTGCTAAGTGTCCCAATGCTAGTGCTGTAAACTTGGCTTTCACAAAACATATTACAAATGCTCTCATAAAAGCTAGAGAAGAGAAACTAAAACTTGAAACTTCTATTCCTAGAAAGCTAGAGGATGGTTGGGAGCCCATCATTAAGATGAAGGTCAATAACTTTGATTGTAATGCTTTATGTGATCTTGGTGCAAGTATTTCCGTTATGCCTAAGAAAATTTATAATATGCTTGACTTGCCACCATTGAAGAATTGTTATTTGGATGTTAATCTTGTTGATAATGCTATAAAGAAACCTTTGGGGAGAGTTGATAATGTTCGCATTACCGTTAACAATAACCTTGTCCCCGTTGATTTTGTTGTCTTGGATATTGAATGCAATGCATCTTGCCCCATTATATTGGGAAGACCTTTTCATCGAACTGTTGGTGCTACCATTGATATGAAGGAAGGTAATATTAAATATCAATTTCCTCTCAAGAAAGGTATGGAACACTTCCCTAGAAAGAGAATGAAGTTACCTTTTGATTCTATCATTAGAACAAATTATGATGTTGATACCTCATCTCTCGATAATACTTGATATACACTTTCTGCGCCTAGCTGAAAGGCGTTAAAGAAAAGCGCTTATGGGAGACAACCCATGTTTTTACTACAGTACTTTTTTTATATTTGAGTCTTGGAAGTTGTTTACTACTGTAGCAACCCCTCCTTATCTTAGTTTTGTGCTTTGTTGTGCCAAGTAAAGTCTTTGATAGTAAAGTGAATACTAGATTTGGATTACTGCGCAGCTTCGCATTTCTTTGCTATCACGAATTTCGACCTGCCTCCTCGTAGGTAGCTCAGAAAATTAAGCCAATTTACGTGTGTGATCCTCAGATATGTACGCAACTTTCATTCAATTTGGGCATTTTCATTTGAGCAAGTCTGGTGCCTCAATAAAATCCATTTTTACGGATTGTTCTGTTTTGACAGATTCTGCCTTTTATTTCGCATTGCCTCTTTTACTATGTTGGATGAATTTATTTGATCCATTAATGTCCAGTAGCTTTATGCAATGTCCAGAAGTGTTAAGAATGATTGTGTCACCTCTGAACATGTTAATTTTTATTGTCCACTAACCCTCTAATGAGTTGTTTCGAGTTTGGTGTGGAGGAAGTTTTCAAGGATCAAGAGAGGAGAATGATGCAATATGATCAAGGAGAGTGAAAGCTCTAAGCTTGGGGATGCCCCGGTGGTTCACCCCTGCATATTTTAAGAAGACTCAAGCGTCTAAGCTTGGGGATGCCCAAGGCATCCCCTTCTTCATCGACAACATTATCGGGTTCCTCCCCCGAAACTATATTTTTATTCCATCACATCTTATGTACTTTACTTGGAGCGTCGGTTTGTTTTTGTTTTTGTTTTTGTTTGAATAAAATGGATCCTAGCATTCATTGTGTGGGAGAGAGACACGCTCCGCTGTTGCATATGGACAAATATGTCCTTAGGCTTTACTCATAGTATTCATGGCGAAGGTTGAATCTTCTTCGTTAAATTGTTATATGGTTGGAATCGGGAAATGCTACATGTAGTAATTCTAAAATGTCTTGAATAATTTGATACTTGGCAATTGTTATGCTCATGTTTAAGCTCTTGCATCATATACTTTGTACCTATTAATGAAGAAACACCTAGAGCTTGCTAAATTTGGTTTGCATATTTGGTCTCTCTAAAGTCTAGATAATTTCTAGTATTGAGTTTTGAACAACAAGGAAGACGGTGTAGAGTCTTATAATGTTTACAATATGTCTTTTATGTGAGTTTTGCTGCACCGTTCATCCTTGTGTTTGTTTCAAATAACCTTGCTAGCCTAAACCTTGTATCGAGAGGGAATACTTCTCATGCATCCAAAATCCTTGAGCCAACCACTATGCCATTTGTGTCCACCATACCTACCTACTACATGGTATTTCTCCGCCATTCCAAAGTAAATTGCTTGAGTGCTACCTTTAAAATTTCCATCATTCACCTTTGCAATATATAGCTCATGGGACAAATAGCTTAAAAACTATTGTGGTATTGAATATGTACTTATGCACTTTATCTCTTATTAAGTTGCTTGTTGTGCGATAACCATGTTTCGGGGACGCCATCAACTACTCTTTGTTGAATATCATGTGAGTTGCTATGCATGTCCGTCTTGTCCGAAGTAAGAGAGATCTACCACCTTAATGGTTGGAGCATGCATATTGTTAGAGAAGAACATTGGGCCGCTAACTAAAGCCATGAATCATGGTGGAAGTTTCAGCTTTGGACATATATCCTCAATCTCATATGAGAACATTAATCGTTGCCACATGCTTATGCATTAAAGAGGAGTCCATTATCTGTTGTCCATGTTGTCCCGGTATGGATGTCTATGTTGAGAATAATCAAAAGCGAGAAATCCAAAATGCGAGCTTTCTCCTTAGACCTTTGTACAAAGCGGCATGGAGGTAACCCTTTGTGACACTTGGTTAAAACATGTGTATTGCGATGATCCGGTAGTCCAAGCTAATTAGGACAAGGTGCGGGCACTATTAGTATACTATGCATGAGGCTTGCAACTTGTAAGATATAATTTACATAACTCATATGCTTTATTACTACCGTTGACAAAATTGTTTCATGTTTTCAAAATAAAAGCTCTAGCACAAATATAGCAATCGATGCTTTCCTCTTTGAAGGACCTTTCTTTTACTTTTATGTTGAGTCAGTTCACCTATTTCTCTCCACCTCAAGAAGCAAACACTTGTGTGAACTGTGCATTGATTCCTACATACTTGCATATTGCACTTGTTATATTACTCTATGTTGACAATTATCCATGAGATATACATGTTACAAGTTGAAAGCAACCGCTGAAACTTAATCCTCCTTTGTGTTGCTTCAATACCTTTACTATGATTTATTGCTTTATGAGTTAACTCTTATGCAAGACTTATTGATGCTTGTCTTGAAGTGCTATTCATGAAAAGTCTTTGCTTTATGATTCATTTGTTTACTCATGTCATTATCATTGTTTTGATCGCTGCATTCATTACATATGTTTACAAATAGTATGATCAAGGTTATGATGGCATGTCACTCCAGAAATTATCTTTGTTATCGTTTACCTGCTCGGGACGAGCAGAACTAAGCTTAGGGATGCTGATACGTCTCCGACGTATCGATAATTTGTTATGTTCCATGCTACATTATTGATGATATCTACATGTTTTATACACATTATATGTCGTATTTATGCATTTTCCGGCACTAACCTATTAACAAGATGCCGAAGAGCCAGTTGCTGTTTTCTGCTGTTTTTGATTTCAGAAATCCTAGTAAAGAAATATTCTCGGAATTTGACGAAATCAACGCCCAGGGTCCTATTTTGCCACGAAGCTTCCAGAAGACCGAAGGAGAGTTGAAGTGGGGCCACGAGGTGGCCAGACACCAGGGCGGCGCGGCCCAGGCCCTGGCTGCGCCGGCCTGTCGTCTGGGCCCCCCGTGACGCCCCTTTACCTCGCCCTTCCGCCTACAAATAGCCTTCGTCGCGAAACCCCCGCACCGAGAGCCACGATACGGAAAACCTTATTGAGACGCCGCCGCCGCCAATCCCATCTCGGGGGATTCTGGAGATCACCTCCGGCACCCTGCCGGAGAGGGGATTCATCTCCCGGAGGACTCTTCACCGCCATGGTCGCCTCCGGAGTGATGAGTGAGTAGTTCACCCCTGGACTATGGGTCCATAGCAGTAGCTAGATGGTTGTCTTCTCCTCATTGTGCTTCATTGTTGGATCTTGTGAGCTGCCTAACATGATCAAGATCATCTATCCGTAATACTATATGTTGTGTTTGTCGGGATCCGATGGATAGAGAATACTATGTTATGTTAATTATCAAGTTATTACCTATGTGTTGTTTATGATCTTGCATGCTCTCCGTTATTAGTAGAGGCTCGGCCAAGTTTTTACTCTTAACTCCAAGAGGGAGTATTTATGCTCGATAGTGGGTTCATGCCTCCATTAAATCTGGGACAGATGATGGAAAGTTCTAAGGTTGTGGATGTGCTGTTGCCACTAGGGATAAAACATTGATGCTATGTCTAAGGATGTAGTTATTGATTACATTACGCACCATACTTAATGCAATTGTCCGTTGTTTTGCAACTTAATACCGGAAGGGGTTCGGATGATAACCTCGAAGGTGGACTTTTTAGGCATAGATGCATGTCGGATAGCGGTCTATGTACTTTGTCGTAATGCCCAATTAAATCTCACTATATTTATCATATCATGTATGTGCATTGTTATGCCCTCTCTATTTGTCAATTGCCCGACTGTAATTTGTTCACCCAACATGCTTTTATCTTATGGGAGAGACACCTCTAGTGAACTGTGGACCCCGGTCCTATTCTTTACATCGCATACAATCTATCGCAATACTTGTTTTACTCGTTTTCTTCGCAAACAATCATCTTCCACACAATACGGTTAATCCTTTGTTACAGCAAGCCGGTGAGATTGACAACCTCACTGTTTCATTGGGGCAAAGTACTTTGGTTGTGTTGTGCAGGTTCCACGTTGGCGCCGGAATCCCTGGTGTTGCGCCGCATTACATTCCGCCACCATCAACCTTCAACGTGCTTCTTGGCTCCTCCTGGTTCGATAAACCTTGGTTTCTTTCCGAGGGAAAACTTGCTACTGTCTGCATCACACCTTCCTCTTGGGGTTCCCAACGGACGTGTGTCAACTGCACGCATCATATCCACACAGTTGTGGGTATCCGATGTGAATCCTCCGACTAAATGTTTACCAGCTACAGAATACCAGCTACGGAATCCCTCTTTCTCATAGAGTGAAAGAATGATTAAGCTGCGGACTATTTGGTACCAGCTGCAGACTATCTAGCACCAGATGTGGCTTAATTGATACTAGTTGTGGACTATTATATTGTTCTAGTCAACATCTACCTACCAATTGCGGATACTTTTCTAGTTTTAGTTAAGATCTATCTCACTTTCAAATGATTTCTCTACATATATATCCTATGTCAGCTGCGGTCTTCTTATACCTATCAATTCCAGAGTGGAAATGGGATGAAATTGGCATGGATTTCATCACCGGTCTCCCCAAGACCAAAAGTGGAAGAGATGTTATATGGGTATTCATTGACCATCTATCCAAGGTTGCTCACTTTCTTCCTATCCGAGAAGACATAAAAGCTAGTCAACTAGCAGATCTGTATATCTCACGGATAGTCACTCTTCATGGTGTTCCTAAGAAGATCGTCTCTGATCGTGGGAGTCTGTTGAAAGAGCAAAGTCTAAACCCTGGGTTTTGTGTGTTTGATGACAACACTTGAACAATCTCACCGTGTGCATTGAGTATCCTTGTTAGATTTGCAAGTGCACGGTGACCTCGCTGGACACGTCAAGATCGGAGGACTGGAGCGTAGCTTATAGGTTTTCTTGTTTTGTGTGTGTATCGCGAGGTGACATGGTTGGAGAGGAAAAAAGGAGAAAGCAGTTTTTGTCAGGCCGGTACTACCGGTACCAGTAGCGGTAGTACCGCTACCCCTACTGGTACCGCCCCACGGTACCGCTCTGGAGTTTTGCGCTGGTTTAGACCTACAGAACAAGTTACGGTACCTTGAGCGGTAGTACCGCTTGAGAGCGGTAGTACCGCCCAAGGTACCGCTTAAGTACCGTAACGGAAGTTACGGCCGTACCGCTCTGGTACCGCTTCGGTACCGCTTGGGATCTAGTAAGCTCTGGAGACCATCGCGGTACCTCGAGCGGTACCGCGAGCGGTAGTACCGCTATGTGTCCACGTGGATAAGTTCTGTGGGATTTCGAATCCAGAGCGGTAGTACCGCTCCCCAAAGCGGTAGTACCGCTTAGGCAAAAACTGCAGGTAACGGTTGAATTTCGGGGGGCCTATTTAAAGGGCCCTTCTTCCCCAACACGATTTTATCTCTCCTCTCTCTCTCTCCCCCCTCCATTGTTGCTGAGCTTAAACCTTGAGGATCTCCCCAACCATCCAACCAATATTGCCCAAATTTTGAGGAGTGGTGGAGGAGGCCCCGATCTATAGTTCTACCAAGAGAGTTTTCACCAATTCTTACTAGTCCTTAGTGGATCTTGGAGTTAGGGTTCCTATGGTGGGATCTTGGAGGAAGTGCATCTATGGAGGCTAGCTTGGTGTTGTGCTAGCTCCATAGGTTGTTGGGAGCCTCCTTGTGGTGTGGAGCTCGCCCAAAGCTTGTGAAGGAATCACCGCCTCGACCGGTGCTATAGTGGAGAAGGGGGAGCCCCTCCGTGGAGCTCTCTCGAGGAAGAAGGTGATGCCTTCCTTCGTGGTGTGGCCGCCTAGCCTCTTGTGTGAGGCTAGCACCTCCTCAACGTAGACATACTCTCTTTTGTGAGAGGAACTGCGGGAAACAAACCTCGCCTCGTCTCCGCGCCATCCGGTTGTCCCGCTCCTTACTCTTACTATCTTGCTTGTTCCTTTACTTGTTGCACTTGCCTAGGATCATACTAGGAACACCGCCACAACTAAAAGCAATCACCTTTACCTTCCGCACCGCTAAAACTGAAAAAGGATTAAAATTTGTTTAGCTTCCATTTGTCCGCTATGATCCATTCATCTGTTTTACTCAAAGTTTTGGGCTAGCTTTCAACAAGCTATGGGAAGTCGTCTTTCCTTCAACACAGCCTATCATCCTCAAACCGGTGGTCAAACCGAGAAGACATGCTCAGGGCCTGTGTTATATCCTTCGGTAAAGATTGGGAAAGATGCCTTCCATTTGCCGAGTTCACCTATAACAACAGCTTCCGGCCTAGCTCTGGGCATGGCACCTTTTGAAACTTTGTATGGCAGAAGGTGTAGAACTCCTTTGAACTGGTCCGAAACTGGTGAAAGAAAGTTATGTGGACCAGATATAATCAATGAAGCAGAAGATTAAGTTCGCATTATTTGCGAGCGTCTAAAAACTGCTCACCACGTCAATGCAGCTACTATGATCGCCATCATCAAGAAGTGAAGTATGAAATTCGTGATCAAGCTTATCTTCGAGTCACTCCTCTCAAGGGTGTCCGTCGTTTCGGTATCAAAGGCAAACTAGCACCTCGCTATGTTGGTCCTTTCCTCATCCTTGCCAAGCGTGATAATGTTTCTTACAAGTTGGAGTTACCTTCCAACTTTCCTGAAGTTCATGATGTCTTCCATGTGTCCCAACTCAAGCGTTGCTTCAAAGATCCTATCCGTGGTGTTGATCACGAGACTCTTGACCTTCAAGAGGATCTAACCTATCAAGAACATCCTGTTCGTATCCTTGATGAAGCCGAGCGTAAAACTCGATGTCAGAGCATCAAGTTCCTGAAAGTTCAGTGGTCTAATCATTCTGAGCAAGAAGCAACCTGGGAACAAGAAGATTGTTTACGATCTGAGTACCCTTCCTTCTTTTCTAAAATCTAGGAATCTCGAGGACGAGATTCTTGTAACGGGGGTAGAGTTGTAACATCCCAACCTTGTCTTTATGAATAAATGGGTGATCATGTGCATTTCATGCATTTAGTTTGCATTTGAGCAAAATTTGCATCTCCATTTTCAATTATGAAAATCCTCTAATTCAATCTCATTCAAAATCTCTCAAGTTTTCAAAATAAGCAACATGGCCTCGTTGTTATCTCAATAAGACATGTGTGTCTATTGATCTCTGCAAAATTTGAGTTTTCAAACTCTATTCAAAAACATATTTGAATTTGGTTTTGAATTGGAGGAAATAAAACCAGAAAAAAAAAGAGAGAAACCTCCCCTCTCTCTTCCCTGGGTGCAACCCATTTCCTTCCTCTCTCTCTTCTCTCCCTGGCACGGCCCAAGAGGCCCAGGCCGCACCCCACCACCGGCCCAACCACCCGCATGGGGGTTTTTGCAAATAGGCGTCTTCTTCCCCGCGAAACGAAGCAGGTGCCTGGCAGCACGCCGGCCACCCGATGGCGCCGGCGGCCCAGATGCACCCCGCCGCCCCGGCGGCTATAAGAAGCTCGCCGCCACCGCTCCGGAACCCTAGCCCCCACACTCCCCTCTCCGGCGCTCTCACGTGACCTCCCAAACCCTAACCCTACCGCTTGCAGGGATGGCCGGCCACCGTCGATTCCGGCGCCGGGGCGAGCGTCCCGACCATCGCCGACCACGCCAAGACGCTCGCGGTGAGCAGCTGCACCTCCCTGTCCCTCGTTCGCTCCCTCTCCCCCTCTAGCTTCGCCCCCACGAGCACCCGACCCCGGCCACCGCTGAGCTCGCCGCCGGCCGTGCTCCGGCGGCCAATAATGGGCGGCGCCGCCACCATTCGGCTGCCCGCGTCGCCCTACTCCTTTCCCCCCTCACGCGCGCCCCTGTAACCCGTCCAAACGGCCGACTGAGCTCAGCCCGAGCTCAATTTCGAGCTCATGGCCGGCTGACGTCGGCATGACATCATGCTGACGCCATATTTCTTTTTCTTATTTTCTCATATTAATTTATGTATTTCTCTAAATAGGAAATAATATGACAGGTGGACCCCATCTGTCAGGATTTTAATAATTTAGGAAATATTTTAGAAAAGAATAAAATTATGACATGTGGGTCCAAATTGTTAAACTTTTATTATTTTTTGTAGAATTTTCAGAAATTGATTTAAAATGAATTAAACTTTGGAAATTCATAAGTAATTCATTTTAAATCAGAAAAATATAAAATTATATATCAAAATGATCAGAAAAACATTTCCTAATTATTTATCCATGTTTCATATATGCTTGAACCAATTAATTATGAGCCCTAGTGATGAGGATATCCAAGCCTGGCACACTAGGACGTACCATTGATATGATGATTAAGTCTAAGGTTGTACCGAGTATTTTATCATAGTCTTGTTATCAGGAAATAATAATGTAGCCAGGTCATGTGGTGGGCCAAATTAGGGTTTTAGTAGTGTCTATTTGACTTGGGCCTATCCAAGTCGAATTAGGGTTAGGCCCATAAGTGGGCGCCCCAACCCAATAGGGGTTGGCCGGCCACCTCTCCCCCTCATATAAGGAGGTGGGGCGGCTAGGGTTTAGGGAGATTAGATTGAATCCAGAATATGTAGAACCTTGAGTTCCAGCTTATCACCGTTCCTATGGGATCGGCGTGTGTGACGGCGTCTCGGACGTTCGTCCCGCTTATCTATCAATAAAGGTGTGAGAGTTCTTGAGTCTGTCAAGGGTGATCATGCGTGCGAGAAGGTCCTTGAACTGTCGAGGGTTATCGAGCTTGGCGTGTCTATTCTGCAAGAGGTTCGGCGTTCTTCGTCGAGTTGCTCGCCGGATTGGCGTTCCCCATCTTCAGGCTGCGCGTATTGCACACGTGGTTGGGAGACTTATCGGATCCTATGGATCAAGGAGATACACCGTGAAAGATCGGCCAAGTCCCCGTATCATCTTGGTATCAGATTTCAGTTTTCCTCGGTAAGCCATCCACAATCCACCCCATAGTTGAGTTGTGAGTGTTTTTAGTCATCTTGGTATCAGAGCGCTAGGTTGATCACGGTGCGGTTTGTTTGTTGTTCGCCATTGTTTTTCTCGATTTGGAGTGGATACCATCGGGTACGTCACCGCCATACTGTTGGTGAAGTTCGAGGAAGCCTTCGTACATGCGGAGGAGGAGGCGGCAGCAAGGAAGAGGAAGGAGTAGTGCTGCAGAATCTCTGCCACGACAGGAGTTCGCTCGAATTCTCTGCCGCGGCAGGAAAAATCGCGAGGAAGAAGGTCAGATCCGTCAGGAGATCGGCACTGCCGGCCTTGACACACCGGCACTGCCGTCCACACCGGCACTTCCTGCCTAAACACACCGGCACTGCCGGCCTTCCCAAAATTTTGACAGTTTTCTCTGCCGCGGCAGGATTTCTGCCAGTTTCTCTGCCGCGACAGGAATTTTCTGCCGTGAGTCTGTTTTTGGCTGTTTCCTGCTGCTGTTGTTGCTGCTGTTGCTTGTTCATCGTGGAGTGTATGAAAAAATTTCTTCAAAGGAGGAAGACATTGGTGATCCAAGAGAGTGCGTACTCGGGTGTCTTCAGCTTATTTGGATCCATGGCGGACAGGAGTTTGTGCTGTTTGTTTTGGGTGATATGTATGGTGCACTTCAGTTGCATTTGGGAGGATGCTTGTGTCTTCAATCAGGTTGATGGCGTCGAAGACCAAAGGGGCACCAAGGTCAAGACAAGCTAGTCGAGAGGGAGGATGAGGTGTGGAAGATCGGCGAGGCTTGAGGATGAAGACCGGCGATGTTACTTATCTGACGTCACCCTTTTTCTAGCAGACCCACACGCGTTGGGGACAACGCTTCTTGAAGAAGGGGAGGATGATGAGGATATCCAAGCCTGGTACACTAGGACAGCCATTGATATGATGATTAAGTCTAAGGTTGTACCAGTATTTTATCATAGTCTTGTTATCAGGAAATAATAATGTAGCCAAGTCATGTGGTGGGCCAAATTAGGGTTTTAGTAGTGTCTATTTGACTTGGGCCTATCCAAGTCGAATTAGGGTTAGGCCCATAAGTGGGCGCCCCAACCCAATAGGGGTTGGCCGGCCACCTCTCCCCTCATATAAGGAGGTGGGGCGGCTAGGGTTTAGGGAGATTAGATTGAATCCAGAATATGTAGAACCTTGAGTTCCAGTTATCACCGTTCCTATGGGATCGGCGTGTGTGACGGCGTCTCGGACGTTCGTCCAGTTATCTATCAATAAAGGTGTGAGAGTTCTTGAGTCTGTCAAGGGTGATCATGCGTGCGAGAAGGTCCTTGAACTGTCGAGGGTTATCGAGCTTGACGTGTCTATTCTGCAAGAGGTTCGGCGTTCTTCGTCGAGTTGCTCGCCGGATTGGCGTTCCCCATCTTCAGGCTGCGCGTATTGCACACGTGGTTGGGAGACTTATCAGATCCTATGGATCAAGGAGATACACCGTGAAAGATCGGGCCAAGTCCCCGGATCACCTAGTAGAAACCCTAAATTGACCCCTCTCTTATGTCGGGATCGATGCCGAACCCCTTTAATATGACATGTCATCATATTGTATGTGCATTGCATTGTACCTTGTCTTGATTGTGCTCTTCCATTTCCGGTGTTTGGTTCTTCTCGATAGGGACCGAACGCGAACCTGAGATCAACGATGCCGAAGAGCAACGACCCGACAACGAGGGACAAGGCAAGCCCTAACCTAGTTCATATATGGTTTCGAAAAGCTTTTACTTCTGGTTCTTACATATTGCATCCGCTTCAAATATGTTTTATCGGCAGTTGTAGATATCCTATGTGTGCATGTTCCATCCTTGTAGCCCAGAGTTCCTTATCAACCGCTCCCAGCAAAACTAGGTCTGAGCTTGTTAGCATCGCTAGATCCGTATATGTGTTATGCTTAGCCATGCTTAGCTATTGAAGTCCGATCCATCCGATTGATGAATCGTAGCTACGAATGAACCTAGTTGGACGAGATGACGTGGTAAGATCGGTGGTGATGTTAATAAACATGCTAAAGGCTTGGATGAGCCGCCACATGGGGATGTGGTGTTTTGACTCGTTCTCGCCGATACTAGGACCTCGAGTTCTCGCCTTCGGAACCAAGACCGAGCGTACAGCCCACACGGGGCCCATGGGAACCCCTTGGCCCGAACTTACCTAGCTTACCCATGAGTCAGTTAGTTTGCGAGTTCCATTTGCCATACACATGGGGAAAAGGTGGAAAAGATTTTCAAAGTGCATCATACAGGGCGTGGCCGGGGTGAAGGATGTTGGAGGCATTGAACTGGATCCCCCTGCGCAATGACCGTGACCGCCTCGAAGAATGGCTACCTACGATGACGGAGCTCCCCAATTAGTTTGACTCATGGAATAGGCGAAGTAAGGGGAAGGGTTTGGTTGACCACCCTCTCGTCGGCATGCCAAGGAAGCGTGTACATGACGGCGTGATACGTCTCAAACGTATCTATAATTTCTTATGTTCCATGCTACTTTTATGATGATACTCACATGTTTTATACACATTATATGTCATTATTATGCATTTTCCAAGCACTAACCTATTGACGAGATGCCGAAGAGCCAGTTGATGTTTTCTGCTATTTTTGTTTTCAGAAATCCTACAAAGGAAATATTCTCGGAATTGGACGAAATCAACGCCCAGGGTCTTATTTTTCCACCAAGCTTCTAGAAGACCGAGGGAGAAACAAAGTGGGGCCACGGGGCGCCGCCACACTAGGGCCGCGTGGCCTAAGGGGGGCCCGCGCCGCCCTGGTGTGTGGGGCCCCCGTGACGCCTCCGACTCCGCCCTTCCGCCTACTTAAAGCCTTCGTCGCGAAAACCCCAGTACCGAGAGCCACGATACGGAAAACCTTCCAGAGACGCCGCCGCCGCCAATCCCATCTCAGGGATTCAGGAGATCGCCTCCGGCACCCTGCCGGAGAGGGGAATCATCTCCCGGAGGTCTCTTCATCACCATGATCGCCTCCGGATAGATGTGTGAGTAGTTCACCCCTCGGACTATGGGTCCATAGCAGTAGCTAGATGGTTGTCTTCTCCTCCTTGTGCTATCATGTTAGATCTTGTGAGCTGCTAATCATGATCAAGATCATCTATTTGTAATGCTACATGTTGTGTTTGTTGGGATCCGATGAATATTGAATACTATGTCAAGTTGATTATCAATCTATCATATATGTTGTTTATGTTCTTGCATGCTCTCCGTTGCTAGTAGAGGCTCCGGCCAAGTTGATACTTGTGACTCCAAGAGGGAGTATTTATGCTCGATAGTGGGTTCATGCCTCCATTAAATCCGGGACAGCGATGCAAAGTTCTAAGGTTGTGGATGTGTCGTTGCCACTAGGGATAAAACATCAATGCTTTGTCTAAGGATATTTGTGTTGATTACATTACGCACCATACTTAATGCAATTGTCCGTTATTTGCAACTTAATACCGGAAGGGGTTCGGATGATAACCTCGAAGGTGGACTTTTTAGGCATAGATGCATGCTGGATAGTGGTCTATGTACTTTGTCGTAATGCCCCGATTAAATCTCATAGTACTCATCATGATATATGTATGTGCATTGTTATGCCTTCTTTATTTGTCAATTGCCCAACTGTAATTTGTTCACCCAACATGCTATTTATCTTATGGGAGAGACACCACTAGTGAACTCGTGGATCCCGGTCCATTCTTTACATCCGAAATACAATCTACTGCAATACTTGTTCTTTACTCGTTCTTCGCAAACAAACATCATCTTCCACACTATACATCTAATCCTTTGTTTACAGCAAGTCGGTGAGATTGACAACCTCACCGTTACGTTGGGGCAAAGTACTTTGATTGTGTTTGAGCAGGTTCCACGTTGGCGCCGGAATCCCCGGTGTTGCGCCGCACTACACTCCGCCACCAACAACCTTCACGTGCTTCCTTGACTCCTACTGGTTCGATAACCTTGGTTTCTTACTGAGGGAAAACTTGTCGCTGTGCGCATCACACCTTCCTCTTGGGGTTCCCAACGGACGTGTGTCTACACGCCATCAAGCACTTTTTCCGGCGCCGTTGTCGGGGAGATCAAGACACGCTCGCAAGGGGAGTCTCCCACATCCAATCTCTTTACTTTGTTTTTGTCTTGCTTTACTTTACTTTATTTACTCGCTTTGTTTGCTTCTTATATCAAAAACACAAAAAAATTAGTTGCTAGATTTATTTTATTTACTGTCTTGTTCTCTATATTAAAAACACAAAAAAATAGTTACTTGCATTTACTTTATTTAGTTTGCTTTATTTACTACTGCTAAAATGGGTACCGTTGAGAATACTAAGTTGTGTGACTTCACTAGCACAAATAATAATGATTTGTTATGCACACCTATTGCTCCACTCGCTACTACAAGCATAATTCTTTGAAATTAAACCTGCTTTACTAAATCTTGTTATGAGAGAGAAATTTTCTGGTGTTAGTTCTGATGATGATGCTGCCCATCTTAATAATTTTGTTGAACTTTGTGAAATGCAAAAGTATAAGGATGTAGATGGTGACATTATAAAATTAAAATTGTTTCCTTTCTCCGTAAGAGGAAGAGCTAAAGATTGGTTGCTATCTCTGCCTAGAAATAGTATTGATTCATGGACTAAATGTAAGGATGCTTTTATTGGTAGATATTATCCTCCCGCTAAAATTATATCTTTGAGAAGTAGCATAATGAATTTTAAGCAATTAGATAATGAACATGTTGCTAAAGCATGGGAGAGAATGAAATCTTTGGTGAAGAATTGCCCTACCCATGGACTGACTACTTGGATGATCATCCAAACCTTCTATGCAGGATTGAATTTTTCTTCGCGGAACATATTAGATTCAGCTGCTGGAGGTACCTTTATGTCCATCACTTTGGGGGCGGCAACAAAGCTTCTTGATAATATGATGATAAATTATTCTGAATGGCACACTGAAAGAGCTCCACAAGGTAAGAAGGTAAATTCTGTTGAAGAAACCTCCTCCTTGAGTGATAAGATTGATGCTATTATGTCTATGCTTGTGAATGGTAGATCTAATGTTGATCCTAATAATGTTCCTTTAGCTTCATTGGTTTCCCAAGAAGAACATGTTGATGTGAACTTCATTAAAAGTAATAATTTCAACAACAATGCTTATAGGAATAATTCTGGTAACAACTATAGGCCATATCCTTCTGCTAATGGTAATGGTTATGGTAATTCTTATGGGAATTCTTACAACAATAATAGGAGTGTACCCCTGGTCTTGAAGCCATGCTTAAAGAATTTATTAGTACACAAACTGCTTTTAACAAATCTGTTGAAGAAAAGCTTGATAAAATTGATATTCTTGCTTCTAAGGTTGATAGTCTTGCTTCTGATGTTGATCTTTTAAAATTGAAAGTTATGACTAATGATAATAAAATTGTTACTACAGCAAACGCCATCCAAGTTCGAATTAATGAAAATATTAGATTGATGGCTGAATTGCATGCTAGGTGGGAAAGAGAAGAAAACGAAAAACTAGCTAAAGAGAATAATGTAGTTAAAGTTTGGATTATTACCACCACTAGTAATGATAATGCTTCACATGTTTCTACACCCCCTACTATCAATGGTAAAATAATTGGTGTTGGCAATGTTTCTACTCCTAGTGCAAAGCGTGCAAAATTGCCTGAAACTGCTAAAACTCACTGAAACCGTTTGTGATAAAACTGCTGAAATTTTTCAAAATATTGGGGACAATGATTCCATTTTTGTAGATCATAATGTTTTAGATTTTGATGATTGTCACATCTCTGAAGTTATAAAGTTCTTACAAAAACTTGCTAAAAGTCCCAATGCTAGTGCTATAAATTTGGCCTTTACAAAACATATTACAAATGCTCTCATAAAAGCTAGAGAGGAGAAACTAAAACTTGAAACCTCTATTCCTAGGAAGTTAGAAGATGGTTGGGAGCCCATCATTAAGATGAGGGTCAATGATTTTGATTGTAATACTTTATGTGATCTTGGTGCAAGTATTTCTATTATACCTAAGAAAACCTATGATATGCTTGTCTTGCCACCATTGAAAAACTGTTATTTGGATGTTAATCTTGCTGATCATTCTATAAAGAAACCTTTGGGGAGGATTGATAATGTTCGCATTATGGTTAACAATAACCTTGTCCCCGTTGATTTTGTTGTCTTGGATATTGAATGCAATGCATCTTGTCCCATTATATTGGGAAGACCTTTTCTTGAATCGTTGGTGCTACCATTGATATGAAGGAAGGTAATATTAAATATCAATTTCCTCTCAAGAAAGGTATGGAACACTTCCCTATAAAGAGAATGAAGTTACCTTATGATTCTATTATTAGAACAAATTATGATGTTGATGCTTCGTCTCTTGACAATACTTGATTCACACTTTCTGCGCCTAGTTGAAAGGCGTTAAAGAAAAGCGCTTATGGGAGACAACCCATTATTTTACTTCTGCATTTTGTTTTATATTTGAGTCTTGGAAGTTGTTACTACTGTAGCAACCTCTCCTTATCTTTATTTTATTGCATTGTTGTGCCAAGTAAAGTCTTTGATAGTAAAGCCAATACTAGATTTGGATTACTGCGCAGAAACAGATTTCTTGCTGTCACGAATTTGAGCCGCCCCTGCTGTAGAAAATTTAGAAACATCTGCCAATTTACGTGCGTGATCCTCAGATATGTACGCAACTTTCATTCAATTTGGGAATTTTCATCTGAGCAAGTTAAGTGCCCCTGAAAAATTAGTCTTTACGGACTGTTCTGTTTTGACAAATTCTGCCTTTTATTTCGCATTGCCTGTTTTGCTATGTTTGATGGATTTCTTTGTTCCATTAACTTTCAGTAGCTTTGTGCAATGTCCAGAAGTGTTAAGAATGATTATGTCACCTCTGAATATGTGAATTTTCAATTATGCACTAACCCTCTAATGAGATTGTTTTGAGTTTGGTGTGGAGGAAGTTTTCAAGGGTCAAGAGAGGAGGATGATACAATATGATCAAGAAGAGTGAAAAGTCTAAGCTTGGGGATGCCCCGTGGTTCATCCCTGCATATTTTAAGAAGACTCAAGCATCTAAGCTTGGGGATGCCCAAGGCATCCCTTCTTCATCGACAACTTATCGGGTCACCTCTAGTGAAACTATATTTTTATTCCGTCACATCTTATGTGCTTTACTTGGAGCGTCCGTTTGTTTTTATGTTTGTTTTTGTTTGAATAAAATCGGATCCTAGCATTCCTTGTTTGGGAGAGAGACACGCTCCACTGTTTCGTATGAACACATATGTTCTTAGCTTTATTCTTAATGTTCATGGCGAAGGTTGAAACTGCTTCGTTCATTGTTATATGGTTGGAAACAGAAAATGCTGCATGTGATAATTGGTATAATGTCTTGAATAATTTGATACTTGGCAATTGTTGTGCTCATATAGATCATGTTTAAGCTCTTGCATCATGTACTTTGCGCCTATTAATGAAGAACTACATAGAGCTTGTTAAAATTTGGTTTGCATGATTAGTTTCTCTAGAGTCTAGATATTTTCTGGTTAAGGTGTTTGAACAACAAGGAGACAATGTAAAGTCTTATAATACTTACAATATGTTCATATGTGAGCTTTGCTGCACCGTTTTATACTTGAGTTTGCTTCAAACAACCTTGCTAGCCTAGCCTTGTATTGAGAGGAATTCTTCTCGTGCATCCAAATCCTTGAGCCAATAACCATGCCATTTGTGTCCACCATACCTACCTACTACATGGTATTTCTCTGCCATTCCAAAGTACATTACTTGAGTGCTACCTTTAAAAATTCTATCCTTTGTCTTTGCAATATATAGCTCATGGGAAAATAGCCTTAAAAACTATTGTGGTGAAGAATATGTAGCTATGTATCTTATTTCTTATAAGTTGCTTGTTGAGCGGTAACCATGTTTCTGGGGACGCCATGAACTATTTCACCTTTGTTGAATATCATGTGAGTTGCTATGCATGTTCGTCTTGTCTGAAGTAAGGGAGATTTTCATGATCAAATGATTTGAGTATTGATAGAGCAAAGGTGGCCGATCTTTCGATGAGACGTGGATAGATCGATTTGTTGGTGGAGTTCGTGCTTGACGATCCGACTACACGTGCAAAGCTCGTGCGCCAATGCAATCGCTAGGACAATCTCCGGGAGTTACTGATCTTGCGGATGCACGATCAGCCTAACCAGCGAGGGTCTTAATTCCTACCTGAAATCGAGAACAAGTAAGAACTAATGATGCAATCAGAATATTGCGGATGAAAGATGAAAGCTTTATTGACAAAGGTGGGATTCCGAATAGTCGGTTTTGTTCTGGGCGTTGGCCTCAAAAGAAGTACACGAGAGTTGCAGCAATGGCTAACTTTTAATCTAATCAAAATCCGAGTCTAAACGTGACGGCTATGGGGGTATTTAAAGGAGGAAAAGGTGGGGTTTCGGCCAGCCATGCATATGGTGGCCGAACCAAACCCTAGAAGGCCTTTCCCCCTTCAATACGGACTCTAAAAAGTGGCTGACTTAAATCCTGCGAAAATTACATGGGCCTGGCCCAAAACTAAAGGTGTCGCAGCACCATGAACTCATGTGGACGAAATTATGAAGTGGAGAACTCTATATTTCGTCCATGTCTTCATCTCCAATTATGGTGGCTTCAAAGTTCTGAAATCTCCACTCGCAGCGTCTTCTTCAATCCTCATATGTTTGCTGCCATCTCCTCCATGTGTGATCATGCTCCAATGCTTGTCCCTCTCATCCATGCTAGGTCCATCATTCCTAAGAGTAACAAACACATCTGATTTAGGCAGCATCATATTCTCATGTATGTGAGAAATAGTTCCAAGGAATGAAAGTACCTGATAGTTAAGTTGTTTGGCACGAGCTCGAGTGATTGGTCCTTGAATTTGTGTGGCTGTAGGTACAGCGGTTGTATCAATAGATGGGATGTCCTCATCATGCTCCCCTTCTTGAATTGAAGTCGTCCTCGACGCGATCTCATCTTCTTCACCAAAGTAAGGCTTCAAATCTGCAATGTTAAATGTAGGACTAACCGGACCCAATTCCGCAGGAAGCTCAAGTTTATATGCATTATCATTTATTTTCTCTAACACCTTAAAAGGACCAGCGGCACGAGGCATTAACTTAGACTTGCGCAATGCAGGAAAACGATCTTTGCGCAAATGCAACCAAACAAGATCACCAACATCAAACACAACATGCTTTCTTCCTCTATCCCCAGCAATTTTATACTTAGCATTCATGCGTTCTATGTTGTCTTTAGTAGTCTCATGCAATTTTAATATCAATTCAGCACGTTGTGTAGCATCCAAATCATTTTGCACCGAAGATGGTAAAGGCAATAAATCAATAGGTGCACGTGGAACAAAACCATACACAATCTCAAAAGGGCACATCTTAGTGGTAGAATGCAGCGAACGATTGTAAGCAAATTCAATATGAGGCAAACACACTTCCCACAATTTTAAGTTCTTCTTCAAAACAGCGCGCAGAGATAGTAGACAAAGTTCTATTTACTACTTCAGTTTGTCCATCAGCTTGGGGATGACATGTAGTACTAAACAGCAATTTAGTCCCCAACTTAGCCCATAAACATCTCCAAAAGTGGCTAAGAAATTTAGTATCACGATCAGAAACAATAGTATTTGGCACACCATGTAAACGCACAATTTCGCGAAAGAATAAATCAGCAACATGTGTAGCATCATCAGTCTTATGACATGGAATAAAGTGTGCCATCTTAGAAAACCGATCCACAACAACAAAGATACTATCCCTCCCCTTCTGTGTACGAGGCAACCCCTTATCATCTTGGTATCAGATTTCCAGTTTTCCTCGGTAAGTCATCCACAATCCACCCCATAGTTGAGTTGTGAGTGTTTTCCTATCCAGAAAAAGCCATAAAAAGTTAGGGTTAGGGTTTGCCATAGCCTTAGATTGCACTAATTTCAAGTTTTAGTTGCTTTTCGTAGTTGTTTTTGCATCTCTTTTTCTGTCATCTAGTATTTTAGGGTTTGTGTTTACTCTATCATCTTGTGTTACTTTATCGTCTAGTGTCAATTTTTGTTACTCCGAGTCCACATAGCGTACAGTGTGCTTGTTCCCAGCCATAGACACAACCTTTCGATATAACGTGACTAGGAACTTCCCCATAAGAGACTAGTTTTACCGCTCGACAGGCTGGTCGTTAGGTTATCGGTGCTTTGCATATTTCTGTTGGCCGTATTATCAAGGAGTCGCGTCAGAAAATTCAAAAAAAAGAGAAAATTAAAAAGAAGCAAAAAGAGCTACATAGCTGCATGTGTTATACAAAATGAAAAATCCAAAAAGAAAAGTGAAGTGCTAGTTGAATCAAGTGAAGGCCTAAGTTTACTTTACTGCACCCGTAGTTGAGCAATCTTGTGCCTGTCTCGTTGAGTTTTGCTAGCGTCTCTCTAGTGCATTGCAACCTTTCCT
Organism: Lolium rigidum; assembly: GCF_022539505.1. Lineage (NCBI taxonomy): Eukaryota > Viridiplantae > Streptophyta > Magnoliopsida > Poales > Poaceae > Lolium > Lolium rigidum. Next base: position 176,767,694 of record NC_061508.1, read on the forward strand.
ACATATAGTTGCATTGCCCCATTATATCGCCTTGTGTGAGTATCATTGGTTGTCTACGGTCAGCGCTAGAGCTTGTTATTGGTGCAAATAGGTAGCCCACCTACAGCCCCACATATATCCTGCTTTGTCGTGTGATTTGTTCTTATACCCTTGATATTCGCTTCGCTACATCCGTGCACTAGTCCGTCAATCCAAGTTGGTAGGCAATACTAATTCACTTTGGAGCGGTAAAATTTACCTTTCTTATCAGTTTTGAGTGAGTTGTGAGAGTACCACCAAAAGATTTTTGTTTAGTGCACTAACCTACTAATCATGTCTTCTACCGAGAATGTTGATGTGATGCAGAAAAATGATCCATCAGCGACAGTTACTTGGCTGGAATTTGAGGCACTTCGTGATCATATGCAACGTGAAATACGTGTTGCTAGTGATGTGTTGGATAAAGATATTCAGAGTGTCCACTTGAAGGTCGATGAGGCTACTACAGCGGTTAACACCGTTCAAACATCGATGACGACTCTTCAAGCGTCTATACAAACATTGACAAACGCCGTTGGTGAGATACGTACTATGGTGCAACCACAACAACCACCGCATGATGACGATGGCAGTGTGCAAGGCGACAATGCCGAAGTCGCTAATGCTCAAGGGCGTGGTATGGGTCGTGGTATTGGCCGTGGTGTTGGTGATTTCCGTGGTCGTGGTTTTGCCCCCGTCGGAGCCCAACGTGTTCCTTAACAACAAGAAGATGGTTTGGGTAAGCCCAAGTTCTCAATTCCCAGATTTGAAGGAGGTACTGATGTTGAAGAATATCTTACATGGGAGCTGAAGATTGAGAGATTATGGCGTTTACATCCTGACTATACTGAAGATAGGAAGATCAAGCTTGCTTCCTCTGAATTTGATGGCTATGCATTGCGTTGGTGGGATGGACTTGTTCGTGCTCGAGAAGACGATGGTGAGCTGCCCATTATCACATGGCGTGCTATGAAGGCGGCAATGAGAGCTCGTTTTGTGCCTACCAATTACTTGCGTTCCGTTTTTGACAAGTTGACCCAATTGAAACAAGGTGTGTTGACAGTTGATGCTTAATGGAGATGGAGATGCTTATGCAGCGTGCCCATGTCCGTGAGTCTCTTGAGATGACACTACAGGGATTTCTGAATGGTCTCAGATTTAACATCAAGGGCACTGTGCGTCATCACACTTATGCTACTATGAATGAGTTGCTACATCATGCAAGAGAAGCTGAATCACGCGTTGGTCGAAGAACCGCAAATGAAGGGCCGTGCTACGGTGCGCTGGGCGCTACACACCCCGCGCGCTGCCCTCCATGGCGCCATCATCGCGCCCTGCGGATGTCCCTACTTCGTCTAGCAAGCCGGTCTCCAATGTGTCTAACACAAAGAAGCCCGTCCCTGCAGCAAGTGGAACTAGTTCTAACATGTCGACAGCGCGCAACCGTGATATGCTTTGTCATACATGTGGTGGCAAGGGTCACTTCAAGCGAGATTGTCCTAACCGCAAAGTTATGATCATTAATGAGGACAATGAGTATGAAACTGGAGATGATGTCGATCCCAATGCTCCAGATGAGGATGATTATGACAGTAATGGTTTTGATGCTTATCCTTCTGAAGCTCAAACTATTGTTGTCTTGCTGCGTGTTCTTAATGTGCAGCCGAGTGCATCTACACAGCGCTGTAATTTGTTCCAAACAAAGGCACTAGTTGGTCCTGATAAGGCTTGCAAGGTCATTATTGATGGCGGGAGTTGTCGCAATTTAGCAAGCAAAGAGTTATGTGCCAAGCTGAAACTGAAGTATCTACCGCACCCGCATCCATATTATATTCAGTGGTTGAGCAATAATGGTGAGATGAAGGTGAGCCACATGGTGCGTGCTGATTTTGAGATTGGACCGTATAAGGATTCCATTGACTTTGATGTGGTTCCTATGACGGTTTTCACCTGCTGTTGGGCCGGCCATGGCTCTTTGACCGTTCTGTGCAACACAATGGCCGCACCAATACATATCACTTGGAGTTCAAGGGCAAGAAAATTAACTTACATCCTATGTCACTGCAGCAAATTGTCAATGAGTCTCGTCAGAAAATTGAAGTAAACTTGGAGGATGCATCCATAGATAGGCGAGAGAATTGTAATGCCGTGAGTGATATAACAAAAAAGTGAGAGAGTGAATTCCTTAGTCTCATTAGCCACCAAACAAGACATGAGAGAATTTTGTGAGGATCCTACAGCCATGCCCCTTGTGCTCATGTACAGGGGTACGGTTTTGGTTTCTAACGACATGACCCCTCTTCCTCTTGGTGTTTCTAATGTTTTGCAGGAGTTCCATGACGTGTTTCCGGAGGAGGTACCCGCGGGAATACCACCATTGCGTGGTATTGAGCATCAAATCGACTTGATCCCCGGCGCCTCGCTGCCCAATAGGGCGCCATATAGGACGAATCCCGAAGAGACGAAGGAGATACAGAAGCAAGTACAAGCGCTAAATGACAAAGGTTATATCCGCATAAGCCTTACTCCTTGTGTTGTTCCTGTTATTCTTGTTCCTAAGAAAGATGGTACATGGCGTATGTGCGTAGATTGTAGAGCGATAAACAATATTACTATTCGATATCGCCATCCTATTCCCCGTTTAGAGGATATGCTAGATGAATTGAGTGGTGTTGCTGTTTTCACTAAAATTGATTTGCGTAGTGGTTATCATCAAATTAGGATGAAAGAAGGGGATGAGTGGAAAACCGCCTTTAAAACAAAATTTGGTTTATATGAGTGGTTAGTAATGCCTTTTGGTTTGACTAATGCACCTAGCACTTTCATGAGACTGATGAACCATGTTTTGCGTGATTTTATTGGCAAGTTTGTGGTTGTGTATTTTGATGACATATTAATCTACAGCCGCAATGAATCTGATCATACTATACATATTCGACATGTTTTGCAAGTGTTGCGTGATAGTAAACTCTATGGTAATCTTGAGAAGTGCACATTTTGCAAAGATAAGGTCATATTTCTGGGTTATGTTGTCTCTAAGCATGGAGTAGAAGTAGATGTGTCTAAAATTGAAGCTATTCAAAATTGGCCTACTCCCATGAATGTGAGTCAAGTTAGAAGTTTTCATGGTCTAGCTGGGTTTTATCGCCGTTTTGTGCCCAATTTTTCTACTATTGTTGCACCTTTGAATGAATTGTCTAAAAAGGGTGTTGTCTTTGAGTGGGGCGTTTCCCAAGATCATGCTTTTGATGAACTGAAACGATTGTTAACTTCTGCACCGTTGCTTGCACTTCCTGATTTCAATAAGCAATTTGAGATTGAATGTGATGCTAGTGGTATTGGAATTGGTGGTGTGTTGATGCAAGAGGGTCGCCCAATTGCATATTTTTCCGAGAAACTTTCTGGTGCTAAGTTGAATTATCCAATATATGATAAAGAATTGTATGCTTTAATTAGAGTTCTTGAGGTTTGGCAACATTATTTGTGGCCAAAAGAATTTATCATACATTCTGATCATGAAGCTTTGAAATATCTGAAAGCCCAATCTACTTTGCATAGGCATCTTGCTAAGTGGGTGATATGTCTCAAACGTATCTATAATTTCTTATGTTCCATGCTACTTTTATGATGATACTCACATGTTTTATACACACTTTATGTCATTATTATGCATTTTCCGGAACTAACCTATTGACGAGATGCCGAAGTGCCAGTTCCTGTTTTCTGCTGTTTTTGGTTTCAGAAATCCTAGTAAGGAAATATTCTCGGAATTGGACGAAATCAACGCCCGGAATCTTAAAATTCCACGAAGCTTCCAGAACACCCGAGAGGGACCAGAGGAGGGCCACAGGGCCACCAGACAGTATGGAGGCGCGGCCCAGGGGGGCGCCCCCCTATTGTGTGGCGCCCCCGTAACCCTTCCGACTCCGCCTCTTCGCCTATAAGAAGCCCCCTGACCTAAATCTTCGATACGGAAAAGCCACGGTACGAGAAACCTTCCTGAGCCGCCGCCATCGCGAAGCCAAGATCTGGGGGACAGGTTCCGGCGCGCTGCCGGGACGGGGAAGTGCCCCCGGAAGGCATCTCCATCGACACCACCGCCATCTCCATCAACGCTGATGTCTCCCATGAGGAGGGAGTAGTTCTCCTTCGAGGCTAAGGGCTGTACCGGTAGCTATGTGGTTCATCTCTCTCTCCTATGTACTTCAATACAATGATCTCATGAGCTGCTTTACATGATTGAGATCCATATGATGAGCTTGTAATCTAGATGTCGTTATGCTATTCAAGTGGATTTTACTTATGTGATCTCCGGAGACTCCTTGTCCCACGTGTGTAAAGGTGACGAGTGTGTGCACCGTGTGGGTCTCTTAGGCTATATTTCACAGAATACTTATTCACTGAGTTATGATTTGAGTTGGATGTCTCTATGAAATTGTGTTGTGTTAGTACCTCCTATGAATGCTCACGAGTGACGGCGTGGGGTGTTTATTAGTACTTGGGAATACATCTTTAAGGTTTGCCTACATGATGAATTAGTGTTCGTTATCTTGCCAGAGAGTAATTCAGAATAGCATAGTGAAGTGCTTATATTTATATTCAATTATGATTGCAATGTTGAGAGTGTCCACTAGTGAAAGTATGATCCCTAGGCCTTGCTTCTAAGCATCGAAACTTCGTTTATTTACTGTTCTGTTGCATGTTTACTCGCTGCCATATTTTATTCAGATTGCTATTACCACTCATATACATCCATATTACTTGTATTTCACTATCTCTTCGCCTAACTAGTGCACCTATACATCTGACAAGTGTATTAGGTGTGTTGGGGACACAAGAGACTTCTTGTATCGTGATTGTAGGGTTGCTTGAGAGGGATATCTTTGACCTCTTCCTCCCTGAGTTCGATAAACCTTGGGTGATTCACTTAAGGGAAACTTGTCTGCTGTTCTACAAACCTCTGCTCTTGGAGGCCCAACACTGTCTACAGGAATAGAAGCGTGCGTAGACATCAAGCTATTTTCTGGCGCCGTTGCCGGGGAGATAAGGTAAAAGGTATTCACATCCTCCGACTACAAAGCTATTTCCTAGCATTGTTGCCGGTGTGTGAGTGCTCGAAGCTATTTCCTTTAGATCCTGCAATTGCATCTTTTTGTTTCTTGTTTTTATTTTTCACTAGTTAGGCATAATGGAAAACAACAATGAGCTTTTTAATCTATTTCCTGGGTTAAGATATGAATTGTTTGATGCGAAAATTAAAAAACCTATGGAACCTTATCTGCATGATAGTAGCAATGTTATTAGTATGAATGCAATTACTGCTAATGCTATGGAAAAGTCTAAGCTTGGGGAAGCTAGTTTATATAAAAATAATCTTTTTTGCTCCTCGGCTTTGGAAGAAATATTTTGCTCTGATAATGCTTTATCTCCCATATGCGATAACTCTAATGATGCTTCTGATATTTTAAATCCACCTACTGAAAGTGTTTCATATAAAATACCTATGAAAATTATTAAATATGTTATGGATAACCGCTATGAAGGGGATGGAAGCTGTCCATCCTGGAGATCATTTACTTGTTTTTGCATGAATTATGCGGGTTATTCAAGTGTGCAGGTATCTCTATGGATGAAGTTAGGAAGAAACTATTCTCTATATCGTCTGTCCGGTAAAGCGGCGCATTGGTATAAATTGTTGAAGAATGGGGATTCTCTTGATTGGAAGGATATTGTGCCTCTATTTTACTCTAAATTCTATCCTCCAAGTGAAATTCACAAAGACCGGAACCGCATATATAATTTCCGGCCTCATGATGGAGAGAGTATTGCCCAAGCATGGGGAAGATTGAAGTATTTAATGCTCAAATGCCCCATTCATGAGCTTCCTGGTAATATCATCATTGATAATTTCTATGCAAGACTTTCTTTTCGGGATAAAACCTTGCTTGGATACTACTTGTTCCGGATCATTTACACGCAATGAAGAAGAGTTTAAAAGGGACCTTCTTGATCGGATTCAGGGAGAATACTGAAGGATGGGAGAACAACAAAGGTAAAGAGTCAGGTATAAATTATGATTATGAATGCATTGAAACTTTTATGGATACTGATAAAATTCGAAATATGAGTGCTACTTATGGTCTTGACTCTCAAGTTGTTGCAAATCTTTATAAAGCTTTTGCTTCTCATTTTGATTTGCCTAAGAAGAATTTTGATAAGTATGATGAACCTTTTAAAGATGCTTGCATGAAGGATGAAATTGTTGTTAATGATTGCAATAAACGAGGCTCAAACTCCTAAGAATGTTATTTCCTATAAGCATGTTAATTTTTGTGGAATGCATAGACCATGTGGAATTAATCAAATCGAAGATGAATATTGTATCCACCATATTAATGAAAAAACTAGAAAGTGGTCTAGGGCTCTAGATGATCTTGGTAAAAAAGTTTGTGCCAGCTATCCTTTTATTTGTGAACTTTGTCATAAAGTGGGTCATTTTAATTTTCAATGCTCCTCCAATGATAATTCGCACCCCATGAGTGCTGCAAATTTGTATTGTAATGATGAAATTACTCCTAATCAGCATGATGAACTTACTTTATTTTTGTGGTGTGAAGAGTTATCCAGAAAAATCTCTTTGTTACATATGAGTGATCTTGATATTGATGATGTCCTGCATGGTTGTCTTTCTTATTGCATTGATAATTGCCATACAAATACTTACATACAAAATATTTTAGAAGAGGACACTTTGCCAAAATATGATAGGACCGCTATGTGTTTTGAACTTATTAATGAAAAGGAGGAATCCTCCCAAGTTTCTTCTATTGTTTCTGGAAATAAATCAGGTTATGTGGAGGAGCCCCTCATCAAGCCTCTCCCCGCTAAAGAAGGGAACGAGGAGAAGGAAAAGAAGAAGAAGAGGGGAAATAAAAGGAAATAGGTAACGGCATATCCCCGCGTGTATGAGATAACGATAGGTAACCGTAAGTATGTTGCTCCTAATGATTATTATGATAATGAATCTGAGTACAATGATCTTCCTATGCCCTTTACCTATATTAGTGATCATGATTTGAAAGAGCACACTACTTTTGATATTGGAAATCTCCGGGAAACTAATTCGAAAATGATGATGTTAATAATTGCCATAATATCAGTACTATTCATGCTTCCTCCCATAATGATATAGAAAGCTCTAAGCTTGGGGATGAGGTGTTTGAAAATCCTTTTGCTACTGATCATTATATGATTGATACATCTCCTTCTAGTAACAATGATGGTATGGTCACAGATGAACATACTTGTGGAAGATAATTATTCTATTTCTTATGATGACACTATGCCTCCAATCTTCGACAATTATTATAAAGAATGCTATGACACATGCTATAATTATCCTTATGAAACTTGTCATAGTTATGGTGGGATCGCTAAAAATCATTCCCTTAGTATGCAACTTGTTTACCATGTTCAAATTCTTGATAATGATCCTGCTCCAATTACTATTAATGAGAAGAGTTTTTCTTATGCCAAAATTAATGATACCTTTATGCATATGAACCATGATAAGAATGTTTTAAGTGATGGTTATATTGTGGATTTCATCAATGATGCTACTGAAGGTTATTATGAGAGAGGGAAACATGGTTATATGCGTCTTAATAATATTAAGTTTCCCCTCTCTATGTTGAGAATCTTGAAGTTACTCGTGTTTTATCTGCCTATGCTTGTCAGTTTGCTCCTCATGAATTTATTAGTGTACAAGATTCCTTCCCATAGGAAGTGGGTTAGACTTAAATTTGTTTCATACTTGCTTTTTGATGCCCTCTTTTGCTTCAACTCTTATTTGTTGTGAGTGCATCATTAAAATTACTGAGCCCATCTTAATGGCTATAAAGAAAGCACTTCTTGGGAGATAACCCATGTCTTTATTTTACTACAACAATTATGTTTTATATTTGAGTCTTGGAAGTTGTTACTACTGTAGCAACCTCTCCTTATCTTATTTTATTGCATTGTTGTGCCAAGTAAAGTCTTTGATAGTAAAGATGATACTAGATTTGGATTACTGCGCAGAAACATGATTTCTTGCTTGTCACGAATTTGGGTATGATTCTCTGTAGGTAACTCAGAAAAATCTGCCAATTTACGTGCGTGATCCTCAGATATGTACGCATCTTTCATTCAATTTGGGCATTTTCATCTGAGCAAGTCTGGCGCCTCTAAGAAATTCGTCTTTACGGACTGTTCTGTTTTGACAGATTCTGCCTTTTATTTCGCATTGCCTGTTTTGCTATGTTTGATGGATTTCTTTGTTCCATTAATTTCCAGTAGCTTTGTGTAATGTCCAGAAGTGTTAAGAATGATTGTGTCACCTCTGAATATGTGAATTTTTGATTATGCACTAACCCTCTAATGAGTTTGTTTTGAGTTTGGTGTGGAGGAAGTTTTCAAGGGTCAAGAGAGGAGGATGATATAATGTGATCAAGAAGAGTGAAAAGTCTAAGCTTGGGGATGCCCTCGTGGTTCATCCCTGCATATTTCAAGAAGACTCAAGCATCTAAGCTTGGGGATGCCCAAGGCACCCCTTCTTCATCGACAACTTATCGAGGTCACCTCTAGTGAAACTATATTTTTATTCCGTCACATCTTATGTGCTTTACTTGGAGCGTCTGTGTGCCTTTATTTTCGTTTTGTTATTTTCATTCTCTGAATAAATTCATGCTTGTGTGGGAGAGAGACACGCTCCGCTTGTTCATATGAATACATGTGTTCTTAGCTTTACTTTTAATGTTCATGGCGAAGGTTGAAACTGCTTCGTTAACTGTTATTTGGTTGGAAACAGAAAATGCTACATGTGGTAATTGGTATAATGTCTTGAATAATTTGATACTTGGCAATTGATGTGCTCATATAGATCATGTTTAAGCTCTTGCATCATGTACTTTGCACCTATTAATGAAGAACTACATAGAGCTTGTTAAAATTTGGTTTGCATGATTAGTTTCTCTAGAGTCTAGATATTTTCTGGTTAAGGTGTTTGAACAACAAGGAGACAATGTAAAGTCTTATAATACTTACAATATGTTCATATGTGAGCTTTGTCTGCACCGTTTTATACTTGAGTTTGCTTCAAACAACCTTGCTAGCCTAGCCTTGTATTGAGAGGAATTCTTCTCGTGCATCCAAATCCTTGAGCCAATAACCATGCCATTTGTGTCCACCATACCTACCTACTACATGGTATTTCTCCGCCATTCCAAAGTACATTACTTGAGTGCTACCTTTAAAAATTCTATCCTTTGTCTTTGCAATATATAGCTCATGGGAAAATAGCCTTAAAAACTATTGTGGTGAAGAATATGTAGCTATGTATCTTATTTCTTATAAGTTGCTTGTTGAGCGGTAACCATGTTTACGGGGACGCCATGAACTATTTCACCTTTGTTGAATATCATGTGAGTTGCTATGCATGTTCGTCTTGTCCGAAGTAAGGGAGATTTTCATGATCAAATGATTTGAGTATTGATAGAGCAAAGGTGGCCGATCTTTCGATGAGACGTGGATAGATCGATTTGTTGGTGGAGTTCGTGCTTGACGATCCGACTACACGTGCAAAGCTCGTGCGCCAATGCAATCGCTAGGACAATCTCCGGGAGTTGCTGATCTTGCGGATGCACGATCAGCCTGACCGGCGAGGGTCTTAATTCCTACCTGAAATCGAGAACAAGTAAGAACTAATGATGCAATCAGAATATTGCGGATGAAAGATGAAAGCTTTATTGAATAAGGTGGGATTCCGAATAGTCGGTCTTGTTACGGGCGTTGGCCTCAAAAGAAGTACACGAGAGTTGCAGCAATGGCTAACTTTTAATCTAATCAAAATCCGAGTCTAAACGTGACGGCTATGGGGGTATTTAAAGGAGGAAAAGGTGGGGTTTCGGCCAGCCATGCATATGGTGGCCGAACCAAACCCTAGAAGGCCTTTCCCCCTTCAATACGGACTCTAAAAAGTGGCTGACTTAAATCCTGCGAAAATTACATGGGCCTGGCCCAAAACTAAAGGTGTCGCAGCACCATGAACTCATGTGGACGAAATTATGAAGTGGAGAACTCTATATTTCGTCCATGTCTTCATCTCCAATTATGGTGGCTTCAAAGTTCTGAAATCTCCACTCGCGGCGTCTTCTTCAATCCTCATATGTTTGCTGCCATCTCCTCCATGTGTGATCATGCTCCAATGCTTGTCCCTCTCATCCATGCTAGGTCCATCATTCCTAAGAGTAACAAACACATCTGATTTAGGCAGCATCATATTCTCATGTATGTGAGGAATAGTTCCAAGGAACGAAAGTACCTGATAGTTAAGTTGTTTGGCACGAGCTCGAGTGATTGGTCCTTGAATTTGTGTGGCTGTAGGTACAGCGGTTGTATCAATAGATGGGATGTCCTCATCATGCTCCCCTTCTTGAATTGAAGTCGTCCTCGACGCGATCTCATCTTCTTCACCAAAGTAAGGCTTCAAATCTGCAATGTTAAATGTAGGACTAACCGGACCCAATTCGCGGGAAGCTCAAGTTTATATGCATTATCATTTATTTTCTCTAACACCTTAAAAGGACCAGCGGCACGAGGCATTAACTTAGACTTGCGCAATGCAGGAAAACGATCTTTGCGCAAATGCAACCAAACAAGATCACCAACATCAAACACAACATGCTTTCTTCCTCTATCCCCAGCAATTTTATACTTAGCATTCATGCGTTCTATGTTGTCTTTAGTAGTCTCATGCAATTTTAATATCAATTCAGCACGTTGTGTAGCATCCAAATCATTTTGCACCGAAGATGGTAAAGGCAATAAATCAATAGGTGCACGTGGAACAAAACCATACACAATCTCAAAAGGGCACATCTTAGTGGTAGAATGCAGCGAACGATTGTAAGCAAATTCAATATGAGGCAAACACTCTTCCCACAATTTTAAGTTCTTCTTCAAAACAGCGCGCAGCATAGTAGACAAAGTTCTATTTACTACTTCGGTTTGTCCATCAGTTTGGGGATGACATGTAGTACTAAACAGCAATTTAGTCCCCAACTTAGCCCATAAACATCTCCAAAAGTGGCTAAGAAATTTAGTATCACGATCAGAAACAATAGTATTTGGCACACCATGTAAACGCACAATTTCGCGAAAGAATAAATCAGCAACATGTGTAGCATCATCAGTCTTATGACATGGAATAAAGTGTGCCATCTTAGAAAACCGATCCACAACAACGAAGATACTATCCCTCCGCTTCCGTGTACGAGGCAATCTCAAAACGAAATCTATAGAAATATCCTCCCAAGGTACACTAGGAACAGGAAGAGGCATATATAAACCATGTGGATTAAGTCGAGACTTAGGTTCTTGACATGTAGTGCAGCGTGCCACAAATCTCTCAACATCTCGACGCATACGTGGCCAAAAGAAGTGTGCAGCAAGTACATCCTCCGTCTTCTTGACACCAAAGTGTCCCATCAATCCTCCTCCATGCGCCTCCTGCAACAACAAAAGACGAACGGAACTATCTGGGATGCATAGCTTGTTAGCACGGAACACAAATCCATCATTGAGGACGAATTTGTTCCATGTTCTACCATCTCTACAATTCAGCAACACATCTTTAAAATCAGCATCATGCAAGTATTGTTCCTTTATAGTTTCTAATCCAAAAATCTTGAAGTCAAGTTGAGATAGCATAGTATAACGGCGCGACAAAGCATCAGCAATAACATTATCTTTACCCTTTTTGTGTTTAATAACATAAGGAAAAGACTCAATAAATTCAACCCACTTTGCATGGCGACGATTCAACTTAGCTTGACTACGAATATGCTTCAAAGATTCATGATCAGAATGTATAACAAATTCTTTAGGCCATAAATAATGTTGCCAAGTTTCTAATGTCCGAACCAGCGCATATAATTCTTTATCATAAGTAGAATAGTTCAGACTAGGCCCACTCAATTTCTCACTAAAGTATGCAACAGGTTTGCCCTCTTGTAATAACACACCTCCCAAACCAATTCCACTAGCATCACATTCAAGCTCAAAAGTCTTATTGAAATCGGGAAGTTGGAGTAATGGAGCATGTGTTAACTTATCTTTCAGAATCATGAAGGCTTCTTGTTGTGCATCGCCCCACACAAAGGGCACATCCTTCTTTGTAAGCTCATTCAACGGCGCAGCAATGGATCCAAAATCTTTCACAAAGCGCCTATAGAAACCAGCGAGGCCAAGAAAACTCCTCACTTGTGTGACCGTCTTTGGCTGCGGCCAACTCTCAATTGCCTCAATCTTGGCTGGATCAACTTCAATACCCTGCGCAGTAACAACATAGCCAAGAAACGCAACTCGATTGGTGCAAAAGGTGCACTTCTCAAGATTACCATACAAACGTGCATCACGTAAAGCATTGAAAACAGCACGTAAATGATCCAAATGTTCCTCCAAAGATTTGCTATAAATCAGAATATCATCAAAGTATACCACCACAAAACGTCCAATAAAAGCACGTAAAACTTCGTTCATCGGTCTCATGAAAGTACTAGGTGCATTAGTTAAACCAAAAGGCATTACTAACCACTCATATAAACCGAACTTAGTTTTAAACGCTGTTTTCCATTCATCTCCTAATTGCATACGAATCTGGTGGTAACCACTACGCAAATCAACTTTAGAGAACATAATAGAACCACTCAATTCATCAAGCATATCGTCTAAACGAGGTATAGGATGACGGTATCGAATGGTAATATTATTAATAGTTCTACAATCAGTACACATGCGTGAAGAACCATCCTTCTTAGGTACCAAGATAATAGGAACAGCACATGGACTAAGAGACTCACGAATGTAACCTTTATCTTGGAGAACCTGAATTTGTCGTTGAATCTCTTTGGTCTCTTCAGGATTGGTACGATATGGCGCACGGTTGGGCAGCGAAGCACCTGGAATCAAGTCAATCTGATGTTCTATCCCACGGATAGGTGGTAGTCCAGAGTGGTAAATCTTGTGGGAACACATCAATAAACTCCTGCAAAAGGTTAGCAACCGCAGGTGGAAAAGAAGGAGGCATATCCTCAAATGAAAACAGAACTTCTTTGCAAATAATAGCATAGCATTGAGTAGTGTTCACATCAATTTCAGCAATATCAGATTTGCTAGCAAGCAAACAAGGATTTTTCAAACGAATTTCAGTAGCATGGTTCGAATCAGATTTAGTATTAGCCTTATGTGGAACAAAATCTGCGGCAACAATCTGATTCTCACTCTTATGTTTCTCCTCGTTTTTTACTCTACTAGCTCTAGCAAGATCATCTTTTACTATTTGTTCGGGAGTCATAGGTTTGAGACCAATTTTCTTTCCATCATGCATAAGAGAATACTGATTAGTTCTACCATTATGAACAGATTCTCTATCAAATTGCCAAGGTCTACCAAGTAACAAAGAACAAGCTTGCATAGGTACAACATCACAATCAACAAAATCAGAATATGTACCAATAGTAAAATGCACACGTGTAGTTCTTGTTACCTTGAGCTTCCGAGAGCTCTCAAACCATTGAATGTAATATGGATGTGTGCGCTGTCTTGTAGGGAGAGAAAGCTTCTCCACCATGTCAACGCTAGCCAGATTATTGCAGCTTCCTCCATCAATGATGATCCGTATAGCTCGCTCTTTTACAACGCCGCGTGTTTGGAACAGATTGTGGCGTTGATCATGCTCAGCTTTGCTCAATTGCACGCTCAACACGCGCTGTGCAACTAAGCTCCTGTACTCGATCAGCAGTGTCAGCTTCCATTACCTCCATCTCTCTCTCAGAATCAGAGTTGGCACCATCACGTGCAGCAATAAGGGCCAATGTATCTTCATCAAAGTCACTTGCAGAATCATATTCTCCATCTTCACGCACCAACATCACACGCTTGGTTCTGCATTCTCTCTCTATGTGACCAAATCCCAAGCATTTGCGACATTGAATGTCGCGCGTCTTCCCCGTGGAGGCCATGGAAGATGAACTCCGAGGAGGACCAGCGGATGGTGGTGGAGTAGCAGCAGGTGGTGCTCGTGATGCAGGCGCGGTGTACTTGGAGGTAGTAGGTGCTGGTGCAGCCCCACGAGATGGTGGAGCTGATTGTCGCGGAGTCCATGATGATGTACGACCTGCAGAAACATTAGCTCTTCTCCATGGTGGTTGACGATCCTGCACTTCACGTTCAGCTTTGCAAGCAAGATGAAACAAACGAGTAATAGTGTTGTACTCCTTATAATCTAGAATATGCTGAATCTCTTTATTCAAACCACCAAAGAAACGTGCAAGCATAGCCTCATTATCCTCTACAATACCACAGCGAATCATGCCAGTTTGCAATTCTTGATAATAGTCTTCTACAGAATTTGTTCCTTGTTCTAAGCGAGACATATTTTTAAGCAAATCACGTTGATAATGTGGAGGAACAAAACGAGTACGCATAGCAAGTTTTAAACCAACCCAAGTAGTAGGAATATTAGCATGGTGAACTCTACAATGCTCAGACCACCAAATAGATGCAAAATCTGTGAATTCACAAGTAGCAGCACTAACACGCAAATGATCAGGATATCGTAAACATGCAAAGCGTTGCTCTACTTCCAATTCCCATGTAAGATATGCATCAGGATTATATCTACCCTCAAATGGCGGAATATTCAATTTTAATTTAGCAACATGATCATCATCACGTACCGGCCGTGGAGGTGGTCGAGCGTGGCGGTTCGAGCTGCCGTGGACGACCAGGTGCAGGTTGTTGGACTTCCTCGCCGTCCAGTATGTTCTCATCTACCTGCTCGTCCGCGTCCCCTTCATAATCTTCGTAGCCTTCATCAGAAGGCGCGTCATGTGCGGCTGCTGCAGCAGGAGCGGTACCCGCAGGAACGTCCGCACGAGGAACGCGGCGTGCGCGGCGTTGCACATTGGCGCGAGGCGGCGGTAACCGAGTCAAAAGCTCCTGGAACTTGGCGTCGAGCTTGGAGTTGAAAGCGGTCTCGAGGCCATCCAGCTTGTCCAGCGCGTCGGTGAGTTTGGCATCCACGTCACCAATGCGCGCATCGGTGTCGCGTGCATGCCCGCCCAAAAGGTGGGTGAAGTGAGCATGTAACTGCTCAGGCGTCATCTTGGCCGGGTCAACAGCGGTCGGATCAACTGGTCCTGACATGGTTAGCACAGACAAAAGCACAAATGTATATGCCTACAGAACTACGGAATATGGTGGTTCACGCGCAATTCGTCAAGCAAAATACAAAGCTCTTACAAGTTCTTACCAAACAGGAGGAAGGCGATGTAACAACCAGCAAGGATCAGCGTCTCCAAAGATTGCCAAAGCGATTACCAGGTGTCGACACAAAGCACGTGGAGACAATATGTGGAGCTGTAGGAGGGCTTATATGTGGTAGCAAAACAGCAAATGTCAAAACAGCAATGCAATATTGAAAGTATGCTCAACAACGATGCTTGTGCTTGGTCCTAGGCTAGACCGTACTAGAGACGCGAGCCTAGAACACTAGCGAGGTCACGGCGCGGCACACAAGCAACTAGCAGCGATGAGGTGGCGATGAGGTGGCGACGCGAGGTGCGAAAAATCACTATGATGGCAAGTATCTCAAACTGATCCCCAAGGTCTAAAAACAGTATAGCCTCAGAAAATTTTTTGTCGAATTTTCGGAGGTGCTCTGGAAAGCGCGCAGGCGCCAAAAAAATGTCGCTATAACGGCCAGTGGCGAAAAGTGATCGCCAAAGTGAAAAACCAATGTAGCCAGAAAATTTTTTCGGAAGCGTTTCCAAACTTATCTCACGGATTTTTTTTTTTTTTTTTGCTCTCCTTCCAATTCTTTACTGGCGGCCGAAACTTATCTCACGGAAATTTTTTTCTGCAGCGCAAGATGATATTAGAAGGTAACAGTTAAGTAGGAAAAACAATAAAACCTAATTCTACACGGGCTCGTCGCGGCAGAGAAACAACACAAATCCGTGTCGTGGTAGGAACCGGGGTATATGTTAGATGCGGATGTATATGGTGATGGCGGAAGTATATGGCGGGCGTATATGGCGATGGCAGGTATATGGCGGGTGTATATGGCAGGTGTATATGGTGATGGCGGAAGTATATGGAAGGTGTATATGGCAGGTGTATATGGCGATAATGGCGGTGATCTGCGTATGGTGCGAGTGGCGGCGGCGGCGTGACTAATATGACCCGAACTCGAAACTCTAAAGGAACTAGACGCTAAGACCAGCAACTCGACACGAAGATGCAGACACAAATTCAACTATGCAAAACTGAAAAGACAATGCAAGGCGTGGCAGGGGGTTTATGGGACGATATGATCTAAACCCTAACTGTATTTTTTTTGGCTTTTTCGTGGTTTATGGGTATGATGGCAGATGCAATCTACACTAGGAAAACAGTAAAATCTCACCGAGCAACCTGAAATCTGATACCACTTGATAGAGCAAAGGTGGCCGATCTTTCGATGAGAGTATGATAGCGTCGATTTGTTGGTGGAGTTCGTGCTTGACGATCCGACTACACGTGCAAAGCTCGTGCGCCAATGCAATCGCTAGGACAATCTCCGGGAGTTACTGATCTTGCGGATGCACGATCAGCCGACCAGCCGAGGGTCTTAATTCCTACCCGAAATCGAGAACAAGTAAGAACTAATGATGCAATCAGAATATTGCGGATGAAAGATGAAAGCTTTATTGAATAAGGTGGGATTCCGAATAGTCGGTCTTGTTACGGGCGTTGGCCTCAAAAGAAGTACACGAGAGTTGCAGCAATGGCTAACTTTTAATCTAATCAAAATCCGAGTCTAAACGTGACGGCTATGGGGGTATTTAAAGGAGGAAAAGGTGGGGTTTCGGCCAGCCATGCATATGGTGGCCGAACCAAACCCTAGAAGGCCTTTCCCCCTTCAATACGGACTCTAAAAAGTGGCTGACTTAAATCCTGCGAAAATTACATGGGCCTGGCCCAAAACTAAAGGTGTCGCAGCACCATGAACTCATGTGGACGAAATTATGAAGTGGAGAACTCTATATTTCGTCCATGTCTTCATCTCCAATTATGGTGGCTTCAAAGTTCTGAAATCTCCACTCGCAGCGTCTTCTTCAATCCTCATATGTTTGTTGCCATCTCCTCCATGTGTGATCATGCTCCAATGCTTGTCCCTCTCATCCATGCTAGGTCCATCATTCCTAAGAGTAACAAACACATCTGATTTAGGCAGCATCATATTCTCATGTATGTGAGGAATAGTTCCAAGGAACGAAAGTACCTGATAGTTAAGTTGTTTGGCACGAGCTCGAGTGATTGGTCCTTGAATTTGTGTGGCTGTAGGTACAGCGGTTGTATCAATAGATGGGATGTCCTCATCATGCTCCCCTTCTTGAATTGAAGTCGTCCTCGACGCGATCTCATCTTCTTCACCAAAGTAAGGCTTCAAATCTGCAATGTTAAATGTAGGACTAACCGGACCCAATTCTGCGGAAGCTCAAGTTTATATGCATTATCATTTATTTTCTCTAACACCTTAAAAGGACCAGCGGCACGAGGCATTAACTTAGACTTGCGCAATGCTGGAAAACGATCTTTGCGCAAATGCAACCAAACAAGATCACCAACATCAAACACAACATGCTTTCTTCATGCTGTCCCTGAGCAATTTTATACTTAGCATTCATGCGTTCTATGTTGTCTTTAGTAGTCTCATGCAATTTTAATATCAATTCAGCACGTTGTGTAGCATCCAAATCATTTTGCATCGAAGATGGTAAAGGCAATAAATCAATAGGTGCACGTGGAACAAAACCATACACAATCTCAAAAGGGCACATCTTAGTGGTAGAATGCAGCGAACGATTGTAAGCAAATTCAATATGAGGCAAACACTCTTCCCACAATTTTAAGTTCTTCTTCAAAACAGATGCGCAACATAGTAGACAAAGTTCTATTTACTACTTCGGTTTGTCCATCGGTTTGGGGATGACATGTAGTACTAAACAGCAATTTAGTCCCCAACTTAGCCCATAAACATCTCCAAAAGTGGCTAAGAAATTTAGTATCACGATCAGAAACAATAGTATTTGGCACACCATGTAAACGCACAATTTCGCGAAAGAATAAATCAGCAACATGTGTAGCATCATCAGTCTTATGACATGGAATAAAGTGTGCCATCTTAGAAAACCGATCCACAACAACAAAGATACTATCCCTCCCCTTCTGTGTACGAGGCAATCCCAAAACGAAATCCATAGAAATATCCTCCCAAGGTACACTAGGAACGGGAAGAGGCATATATAAACCATGTGGATTAAGTCGAGACTTAGCTTTTTGACATGTAGTGCAGCGTGCCACAAATCTCTCAACATCTCGACGCATACGTGGCCAAAAGAAGTGTGCAGCAAGTACATCCTCCGTCTTCTTGACACCAAAGTGTCCCATCAATCCTCCTCCATGCGCCTCCTGCAACAACAAAAGACGAACGGAACTATCTGGGATGCATAGCTTGTTAGCACGGAACACAAATCCATCATTGAGGACGAATTTGTTCCATGTTCTACCATCTCTACAATTCAGCAACACATCTTTAAAATCGGCATCATGCAAGTATTGTTCCTTTATAGTTTCTAATCCAAAAATCTTGAAGTCAAGTTGAGATAGCATAGTATAACGGCGCGACAAAGCATCAGCAATAACATTATCTTTACCCTTTTTGTGTTTAATAACATAAGGAAAAGACTCAATAAATTCAACCCACTTTGCATGGCGACGATTCAACTTAGCTTGAC
The DNA here is from genome assembly GCF_022539505.1 of Lolium rigidum. Classification (NCBI taxonomy): domain Eukaryota; kingdom Viridiplantae; phylum Streptophyta; class Magnoliopsida; order Poales; family Poaceae; genus Lolium; species Lolium rigidum. Next base: position 176,786,593 of record NC_061508.1, read on the forward strand.
TACGAATATGCTTCAAAGATTCATGATCAGAATGTATAACAAATTCTTTAGGCCATAAATAATGTTGCCAAGTTTCTAATGTCATGGTGGAAGTTTCAGTTTGGATAACTAATCCTCAATCTCTTATGAGAATATTATCTGTTGTTGAATGCTTATGCATTAAAGAGGAGTCCATTATCTGTTGTCTATGTTGTCCCGGTATGGATGTCTAAGTTGAGAATAATCAAAAGCGAGAAATCCAATGCGAGCTTTCTCCTTAGACCTTTGTACAGGCGACATAGAGGTACCCCTTTGTGACACTTGGTTGAAACATATGTTATGCAATGATAATCTATGTTAATCCAAGCTAATTAGGATAAGGTGCGAGCACTATTGGTATACTATGCATGAGGCTTGCAACATATAGGATATCTTATACATAACACATATGATTTATTACTACCGTTGACAAAATTGTTTCTTGTTTTCAAAATGAAAAGCTCTAGCACAAATATAGTAATCCATGCTTCCCTCTGCGAAGGGCCAATCTTCTACTTTATTGTTGAGTCAGTTTACCTACTTCCTTCTATCTCAGAAGGAAACACTTGTATCAATTGTGTGCATTGATTCTTACATGTTTACCTATTGCACTTGTTATATTACTTTGTGTTGACAATTATCCATGAGATAAATATGTTGAAGTTGAAAGCAACCGCTGAAACTTATATCTTCATTTTTGTTGCTTCAAAGCTTTCTACTAAGAATTTGTTGCTTTATGAGTAACTCTTATGCAAGTCTTATTGATGCTTGTCTTGAAAGTACTATTCATGAAAAGTCTTTGCTATATGATTCATTTGTTTACTCATTGTCTTTACCATTGCTTTGAATCGCTGCATTCATCTCATATGCTTTACAATAGTATTGATCAAGATTATGATAGCATGTACTCCAGAAATTATCCTTGTTATCGTTTACCTACTCGAGGGCGAGTAGGAACTAAGCTTGGGGATGCTTGATACGTCTCAAACGTATCTATAATTTCTTATGTTCCATGCTACTTTTATGATGATACTCACATGTTTTATACACACTTTATGTCATTATTATGCATTTTCCGGAACTAACCTATTGACGAGATGCCGAAGTGCCGGTTCTCGTTTTCTGCTGTTTTTGGTTTCAGAAATCCTAGTAAGGAAATATTCTCGGAATTGGACGAAATCAACGCCCAGAATCTTAAAATTCCACGAAGCTTCCAGAACACCCGAGAGGGACCAGAGGAGGGCCACCAGACAGTAGGGCGGCGCGGCCCAGGGGGGCGCGCCCCCCTATTGTGTGGCGCCCCCATAACCCTTCCGACTCCGCCTCTTCGCCTATAAGAAGCCCCCTGACCTAAATCTTCGATACGGAAAAGCCACGGTACGAGAAACCTTCCAGAGCCGCCGCCATCGCGAAGCCAAGATCTGGGGGACAGGAGTCTCTGTTCCGGCACGCTGCCGGGACGGGGAAGTGCCCCCGGAAGGCATCTCCATCGACACCACCGCCATCTCCATCAACGTTGCTGTCTCCCATGAGGAGGGAGTAGTTCTCCTTCGAGGCTAAGGGCTGTACTGGTAGCTATGTGGTTCATCTCTCTCTCCTATGTACTTCAATACAATGATCTCATGAGCTTCTTTACATGATTGAGATCCATATTGTAGCGACCTCACCTTTTCAAGGTGCCGATCTCTGTGCATATCTGTGCTAGTCCCTGGATCAATCGCTAGCACACACAGTACAAGATGTAATACCAAGAAACAAGGGTCTTTATTACATCGTATGATCCAGAATTTACATAAAGGATTACAAATTGCATAGCACGAGGCTAGCATATCATCGAGTTTCACAACGAATAAACATAGACAGACATGGAGTCCTTCGTCTTCATGTGTCACAGAGCGAGCATGTTGAGGATAGACTCGTAACCCTAACCATCGTAACTCACTCGTCTTTCAAAACATCTCGCAACATGAAAAGTTACGACCACGAATGGTCAATACTTTGAATGTATTGGCAAGATGACACTATAGTGGACTCAAATGGCAACCTAACACTTAAGTGTACATTTGGCTGGTAGAGCTCAGGCATATTTGCATAAAGCCAGTTTTATCCTATCATTTTTCAAATCATTTTTCTTTCATACTAATTAAGCGGTATCGTTGATAGAAATCAATGAACCTGGAAACCACCGGTAAAGCCCCGGTGAATCCTCCTACCCATGATCAACTTGGTTTGGGCGAACTACCCCTGTAGACTCAGACCATAGACATGGCACGGGACCTACTAGCCGATAGTCACTTACACCAATTGTCATTTCCCTGTTCACCCATCAAGTTTTATTTAAGAAGTTGGGATGAGGAGACTTTCGAACATGTGCCTTGTCAGTTCGCTCAAATTGTCCGTAACCAGGGACATGGCTAAGTACTTAGATTTAACACTCTGCAGAGGTTGTACAAATTTACCCACATGACCTAGTCTGCTCTTCTTCCATGATGCACATTTTGCTCAAATGGACAGATGTTGACTAGGACGAGACTTTTCTGAAGCAATCCCCCAGACATTCCTCTACGGACCCGTACCAACCTACAATCCCCTACATCATCTGTCACGTAGGATCCGGGTTCTCACAACATACTCTGTCAAGCCAGAGCCCATATAGCATGTGGTTGTACGGTAAGCTAATGAGAAAGGTTGTCTATTATCTCTTTGTTCCTGGGTGGCCGTCCACAAGTGCGATACACACGGGGTTCAGAGGTTCGACGACATGACCCCAGAGTAACCACTCAACATAACCCAATCCAAGCCACATTCCACCCAGGTAGTTCATTGAATTTAGTTGTTTTTCCATAACCACTACTAAAACATTTTCATAGCATAGCTAAGCATCAACTAAATTCAATGGCGACAAAATATAGTCAGGTGGAAGTAGCTATCTACTGGAATTACAAAAGCAAAGCATACCCTAGACATACTACAAAAATCACTACGGTGCATGAATAAAATCTAGGACATTTGTGAGGGTGTGTCACTTGCCTTTTTGGTAGTCGAAGAGGGTTCACTTCCCTTAATCAAAACACGTAGCTCTCCGTATGAACTATAACATAAAAATAGCACAACATAAACACACAATTCATAGCAACATAATACAATCAAGACAAACAATTTGGAAAACGATCTATGGTACTAAGGTGTGGCATGAGGTTTGGCTTACAAGGTATGGCTTTGGGAGATGGAATGGATGAGTCAAATACTTGGAAAGGAAATATATCACTCTAGATACATTTGGTATAGATCAATTTTACTAAGTCAAATACTTAGAAAGAAAAGAGTATCCAAGTCAAAGCATAGAGGAAAGATTGACACGATCAGGGTTGTTTGCTACACCGATATGAATAATTGGAAGGATTAATATGCTATACTAATATGTGGAATGACCCATGTGAATGGAATCACACAAGTCTCAAATGCAATTTGACATAGTGTGACAACACTTATCAAAGTAGCATAAGATCACACATAGCATTGGGTATGAACTAATGATATATTGAACTACTCAAATAACTCATTTGAAATTGAATAGTTCAAACTAAGTGTAATGATTGAACGGCATGAGGTTGGATACGCATGATAGGTATCAGGATTTGGTTTGCGGATTCTAACGGATAACAAGGCTTCAACACATGTGATTTAGGGTAGAGTATCTCCACCGTACTAGAGCAAGGTAAAAGTATGACATGTCACACTTTACTCAAATAACTCAATTGTTATTTCAATAATGTGGAGTAGGATAATATGTTGTGGAGAGATGTGATCATGGGACATGATGAATGTGTCTAAAAGATTTTCATAGTCAAAGAACGATATTGCGGACGATAAAAATACCACGAAAATAAAGTGTGTAAATCGACATAAAAAATGTCCAGAATGATCTACACATTTTACTGATTCTAACGGTACAAAGTTTATCGAAAACCGACGGGTATAACTCAAGATATGAATTTTACAATACGCGGTTCAATTCTAGTGGTGTCAGAAAAGTTGTCCGAACAAGTTGTTCGGATAAACAAACTTCCTACACGAAAGTTGTAGAGCAAAATTTTATAAACTTAACGCAAGAACCAATATTCAAAACGAAGATCTAGATCTATAGTTACGGAATTTCAAAAGTTTCTCATGAGCTAGATCAAACCATGAATTTGAAGGAATCGATCTGATGTGCAGCTAAGCCACGTTCTAAGATGGCTAACCATTCATCTACTCTGAACCTAACACTACACAATCAGACTTAACATGTAGAGACGATGGGATTTACCGCGCCGCCGATGATGAAGGACGTCGATGATGGAGCTAGCTGCGGGCGTCGTGTGCTGCGCCTGTGTGCAGCACTACCGGGAGAAAAGAGCAGCAGCAAGCTACAAAGAAAGTAGAGAGAGAGAGGCGTTGGGTGTGTGCTGCGAGGCTGCTCCCGGGGAGGTATTTATAGGGACCTGGCTGTCCAGGTTCTTTGCACGGGCGAGGCGGAATTCACGCGAACGAAATTCCCGCGAGGGCAGGCGGCAGCTGGGGGCGGTATCGTGTGCTGGGCGGGAGCAGCGCACTGCGCGCGCGCTGGAGGCGAGCGAGGCCGTGGGCGGCTTGGGCCGGATCGGCTGGGTGGGCTGGGGCTGGGAGGTGGGCCGGGGCGTGGGGCGGCTGCGCGAGCTGGGCCGTTCGGCCTGGCCGCGCCCCTTTTTTTTAAATACCAAATTGAAAAATACATTTTGGGTCTCAAAACAAAATCAGAAAAAATGCAAATGAGGTACCGTTGGATTCGTTATGAAAAATACTTCAATATGAGACCAAATTTGAAACAAAAATATAAAATTTATAAAATCAAAATTTTACATACATGTCTATGTGGCTATAGTGCCTTTTTAAAGTTTTCTCAAAATAATGATTTTACAAGTTTCAAAACCTCCCAACAAAATAGAATATCGTTGGCAAATATTTTGAAACCCACGGTTTATGAAAACTATTTTTTTGCAAATATCTTTTTAATAAACATGAAATTTTAATTCCTTGTGAAATTTCAACTATGACAAACAAACAAATACTCGCTTTATTTTTATTTTCACATTCCAAATTTTTGGGATGTGACACATATGATGAGCTTGTAATCTAGATGTCGTTATGCTATTCAAGTGGATTTTACTTATGTGATCTCCGGAGACTCCTTGTCCCACGTGTGTAAAGGTGACAGTGTGTGCACCGTGTGGGTCTCTTAGGCTATATTTCACAGAATACTTATTCACTGAGTTATGATTTGAGTTGGATGTCTCTATGAAATTGTGTTGTGTTAGTACCTCCTATGAATGCTCACAGTGACAGCGTGGGGTGTTTATTAGTACTTGGGAATACATCTTTAAGGTTTGCCTACATGGTGAATTAGTGTTCGTTATCTTGCCAGAGAGTAATTCAGAATAGCATAGTGAAGTGCTTATATTTATATTCAATTATGATTGCAATGTTGAGAGTGTCCACTAGTGAAAGTATGATCCCTAGGCCTTGCTTCTAAGCATCGAAACTCCGTTTATTTACTGTTACTGTTGCATGTTTACTCGCTGCCATATTTTATTCAGATTGCTATTACCACTCATATACATCCATATTACTTGTATTTCACTATCTCTTCGCCGAACTAGTGCACCTATACATCTGACAAGTGTATTAGGTGTGTTGGGGACACAAGAGACTTCTTGTATCGTGATTGCAGGGTTGCTTGAGAGGGATATCTTTGACCTCTTCCTCCCTGAGTTCGATAAACCTTGGGTGATTCACTTAAGGGAAACTTGCTGTTGTTCTACAAACCTCTGCTCTTGGAGGCCCAACACTGTCTACAGGAATAGAAGCGTGCGTAGACATCAGTGGGTTGAGTTCGTTGAGTCTTTTCCATACATTATTAAGCATAAGAAGGGAAAAGATAATATTGTTGTTGATGCTCTATCTAGGAAGACTATGCTATTAACCCATCTTGATGTTAAAATTCCTGGATTAGAGGTGTTATGTGATTTATATGCGACTGATCATGATTTTGCTGAACCGTACCGCTTGTGTGCTATTGGTAAAGCATGGGAAAAGTATCACATACACGATGGGTTCTTGTTTAGAGCTAACAAACTATGTGTTCCAGAATCGTCTGTGCGTTTGCTCTTATTGCAGGAATCACATGCTGGAGGTTTGATGGGTCACTTTGGGCGTGAGAAGACGCTACTCATGCTCGCTGATCACTTTTATTGGCCAAAGATGAGGCGGGATGTGGACAGGTATGTGAAGAGATGCATTACTTGCAACAAGTCCAAGTCCAAGCCTGAAGCCTCACGGTTTGTATACTCCTTTACCGACACCTACTACACCTTGGGAGGATATTAGTATGGATTTTGTGTTGGTTTTGCCGCGTACTAAGAGAGGCCATGATTCTATATTTGTGGTAGTGGACAGATTTTCTAAGATGTCACACTTTATTTCCTGCCACAAAAGCGACGATGCGTCGCATATTGCTAACCTTGTTTTTCGGGGAGATTGTTCGACTACATGGAGTCCCGAAGACTATTGTTTCTGATCGTGATGTCAAGTTCATGAGCTACTTCTGGAAGACACTTTGGGGAAAGCTGGGGACAAAGCTACTGTTCAGTACTACTTGTCATCCCCAAAATGATGGTCAAACTGAGGTGGTGAATCGAACCTTATCACAACTGTTGAGATCCATGATCAAGAAGAACCCGAAGGAGTGGGAAGAGTGTTTGCCGCATGTAGAGTTTGCTTACAACAGGGCGGTACATTCTACCACGGAGCTATGTCCTTTTGAGGTGGTGTATGGTTTCAAACCCATTACTCCACTTGATTTGTTGCCTTTACCCATACATGAGAGAGTTAATATGGAGGCATCCAAGAGGGCAGATTTTGTGCAAAAAATCCATGTGAAGACTAAAGAGTTGATAGAGAAGAAAGGAATGAGCAATGTTGCAAGGATGAACAAGAAGTGCAAAGAGATGTTGTTCAAGCCTGGTGATATGGTCTGGGTACATTTTCGAAAGGATAGGTTCCCGAAGCTGCGGAAGTGTAATATCCCAGGTAATGGGGTTATAAAAATAGAGGAAACAGTTGTGTGCATTGCATTCATGCATAGAAAATCTGGGGAATTTTCGCGCTTTAAAGTAAAACAGATCCACGATAGCGAAGTTTCACTTGACCTTGGTGGAATTGAAGTAGCTCATCAAGTCAAGCGTTATAAACCTCAACGTGACTTTTTTAAAACCTTGTTTTGAGTAGAGATGATTTGATCTAAGGGGTTAGATCAAATGGAACTAATAATCAACACAACAACACTTTACTCAATGACCAAATGCTTGATCTTATAAAAGATTAAAATATGGTAATCCTTATCACAACATATGAACATACATCTATTTGGAAGTCAAGTAACAATAAAATGGAGAAAACATTCTTGACTTATCTTTTCCATGTCCTAAACTAATTCTTGATCCTACCATGAACCTCATGGTATTCATTCTACTTTATTCTTGGAAACATAACAAGGGGATCAACTCTAGAAAGATATACCTATCTCTATTCCATGTTATTATACATCAAACCTAGAGAGGTGAGAGTCCTATTTCATTTATGGAAGCAATGACAAACCTAAAGGCAAACCTTGGATATGCATCCAACTATTTAAATCATCATCTTAAAGAAAAACCCTAGGATATTATTCAAGACCTCCCCTCAAGAGAGAACCCATCTATATTAACCATAGATATTGGTGACCACATAATTATCTTTGGAGAATAACCTTAGGTTAGTATTGAAGTCCTTCCCAAGTGAGAGAGCCCATTCATATCAATTCTAGCTTTACCTATTAATTAATAGAGGACAATCTTTGAACTAAAGTATTGGGTTGAAAACCATTTCATCTTGGAGTGGTGGGATAACCTAATATCACATGGAATAATATCAAAACCCTGAATTGATAAGGTGAGGAAGAGACTAACCCAATTAAGCTAGACAAATGAAACCTTAGCTTAGATACCTAAGGAGATATTAGGAGTACACCATAAACCCTAGAATAACCATTCTTAAATGAGAAAGCTCAACCTATGGTGTTATACTCAAGATAATTGAGACAACCATAACCATGTCCACCTAAGGAATTATAAGAGAAGTACTATACCTTAGTTGATCAAGACAATACTTGATCATGGAAGTGAGAAACCTATTTAATGAGAGATACATTAGGAATTCAAACATTGATCACTATAAATTGAGTGATGATCATAAACCCTAAGAACTTGAGGTAGAGTTATTAAGAATAAGTTGATCATGCCTAATCCATGATCATGTTCTTGAGGTATTGAGGATAAACCCTAATAGGATAAGTAGATATCATTCACCACATGAAATCATAGGGAGGTAACTAGTAAGCAACCCTAGGCTTATATCCCAACCTTAGCTTGTGAACCACTTGGTGATCATAAGTAGAATCCTAGCACATCTATATTTCATTCAATTCTCAACTAAAGAAACTAAGAAAACTTTAGAGTTAAACTCTATACTTTATATGGTGAGAAACCATACACCAAAGTTAACTATAAAAAGAACTATAACCAATTTAGTTACTTCAATGATGAATTAAGAATTCTACTAGAAGTCCAATGGTATAAGATAGAGCCCATTCTCAAATCCTTAGTGATTAGAGAAGCACATAAGATATGAAGCAAGTAACCATATTACCATGGTTAGGGGAGACTAAAACCTAGAAAATACAATATGGTGTCCCCTCATCTCCACAACCTATAACTAAATCCCAACATTAGTTTATGTATCACTATGGTGATCATAATATAAACCCATGCCATAACTGAGATTCAAACCAAATTGCCACTAGGTAAATATCATTTGAACCCTAATGATTCATTCATCAAATCCTATGCTTCAATTATAAAACAAAAGAGCCACCTAATGCTAAAGTCCTATGATTAAAACCAGGTGTGGTTGACAACCATTTAACTTTGTAACCAAGATAAACCATAATGGAAACAAATACCTACTTTGATACTCTCAAATATAATGCTAGTACTAACCTTAAATAATAGGGGTTATGATGAAAACTATAAAACCCTAATACATTGGAGCTCACATAAAATAATATGCAAGTAACTAAATCAAGACCCTAGAAATAATTTGGTACATAAAGCCCTGCCATTTGGCCATCTCCTTGAATCATAAAAATATTTGAAATTTCAAAAGAAAGAGAATGGAAGATTATAATCATTATCTTACCTATTTGAATTATAGTGTATGGTGAACCTATCATTATATGAACAATCAAAATAGTATGTCTCAAGTAGAATTATTACTTGGGAGGTAATTTCCAAGTGAATAGTATTTACAAATACCTGCATGGCAGAATTGATTTCAAATTTGAATTCAACAAATAAGAATACAAAACAGAAAGAAATAAAAGAGAAAAAAAGGAAGAACCTTACCTGGACCTCACCTGGCCACCGCTGCCAGCACCAGAGCCCAGGAGCAGCCCAACACTTGGCCCAGACCATCACCAAACCGCAGCCCACGATACCCCTTCGCTAAAAAAACCGTGGAGTGGCGTCGTCCTCATCTCTTCTGGCGCAGGGAGGCCACCTCGACGTCGTGGCCGGCTTCTCTTCGCGGCGGCGCCCTCTCCTTCACCGGCTGTGTGACGAGGCATGCTCCAAGCTCCGTATAAATACCGCGACGAACCCTAGCTGCTCGATTTCTTCCTCTGCTCCGTTTTCTTCCCCAAACCGAAACCCTAACACAACCGGCCACCATTACCGCCGTCGATGTAGACCTCCCCGAGTCTCGGCGTGGTCACCATCGTCATCGCCACCCTCGACATGCCCACCGTACAAGGGGAATTGAGCCGGAACCTCCCAGAGCATCCTCACCAAGCTCGTCCTCCCGACGGCCGGAGCCATTAATTCCGGCGACCCGGACCTCTATCGACCTCGTCGTCGCGTCCATCGCAACCAGGGTGAGCCGCTGATGCTCAAGCACCTCCTCTCCCTCTCGATTGCTCGCTGTATCACCGCCGCGTCGTACGCCCGTCAGTACTGCCGCCGCCTCTCGCCGCCGAGCATGCTCCGGTGACCATACCGGAGCGGCGCCGCCACCATATGGCTCACCGCATCACGCTGAGTCGAATAGGCCCAGTAGTTCGACCGTGGGGGTAGCCCAACGCCGGCGATCGTCGCCAATTTCACCGGCGAGGAGCCACGGCCACCGTGGCGATTTTGACCACGGTCAAAGCCACCGTGGCAGATGACCTAGCCGATGGCCCACGAGTCAGTGACCCTATGGGTAGGCAGCCCGGGTGTATTTAGTTATCTTGTTTTAATTTAAATCCAACAATTACTGCAACTTCATTTAATTATAGAAAATTCATAAAAACTCAGAAAAATATAAATAAGATATTAAAATTCTTAGAAAAGAAAACTCTATCCAATAAAAATATAAAATGAAATTTTTATTTTTAATAAAAATTTAATTACTTAATACTTGATATTTAAGTCTTTTATTCTAATTCTAAATTCAATTAAAATTCAATTATAAGTAAAACTTTCTAAAAAAATAAATATAAACCATTTAGAAAGTAAATAAAACACTAAAATTAATTTATTTCTAATCCATAGTTGTGAACTTAGAACATAACTTGTTTGAGTGTGTCCACTAGTAGCACTAGTGCATGTATCCATCGAAATAAATAAAACTAGTCAGTAGCATCCATGGATTCAAAATTGTTGTAACTAAGATAAGTGCCTCGTACATGCATGTATGCGCAGAAATCATGCACTAGTAACGTGAAACAATTTTGTTTAGAAAGAGACAACGTGCCAGCCTACTAGAGGTGCTGAGGCATGTCGGCAATAGTCGGCGATGCCTTGCGTGGAGCTGTTTTCGCTCAAAGAAAGAAAGAGTCAGCTCTTTCGTGTCGTCTAGGCAGAGAAAGCAAATACTGATGGAGCACGTATCTGCCCCAACTAGTTTACTTAGGATCGAAGGTGTAGATATTTAGCTATGCATAGCTGGTGCTATTCCGTATAAATAGCTGCTGCTAGCCACTTCACACATACGTCACAACGCTTAACCGAGAGAAGAAGAGAGATCGAGAGAGTCGAGGTGAGAACATGAAAGAAGAGTAACACCAGAGATAGTTGCCAATGAAAGTATACCATCGTACATGCATAAGTACAAACTAGCGTATATGTTGCGCAAAGAGCAAGTTGATAAGTAGCTATCAGCTTCCATCCATGCGGAGGATTATCGGTATATTGGAATCCTGTTGATATACTGAGTATGTCAAGCAGGACTATCTCTAATAGAGGCAAGCAGTTCTATATTCTCTTATATATTTGTGTAAGATATGAATTTCTCTGTTAGAATTGATAATAGAATTGATAATAGAAACACCAAGTGTAAACCCTAACATGTTATTCCCATGTCATGAACCTATGATCAACCCTAGTAATAACCATGTGTAGTAAATTATTATGTTATACATGTTTAACTAAATCATGCCAGTATTTGATGAATATGAACTCATCTTACTAGGAGCTAACTAACCCATACTCAGTAAATCAAGGTTGTTTGGAAGTACTTATTTGTCATTAAGAAACATTTTCTTTAAAAGTTATCATCTTGGCGTAAATATCAAGTAACCATTAACCATGTCCTTTAGTACTAAAAGCTAACAATAGTTCTATACATGCTATGTCAACTACTAGCTATTATGTGTTAACTTGATTGATATATTTTATTACACCACTTGTTGAGGATTCTAAGATAACCAAACACTAATAAGAACCTTGTTTGTGAATCACTCTAAAAGTGCAACATACCCTAAATCAATCATAACAACTCACTAATCCTAAATCATCAGGGTTAGGTCACGTTTAGAGCGATTGCATCTCATACTTATGCATTATTGCATCCTTGCCAATCTTTTAAACATCATCCTTACCGGACGATGATGCTATTTCAGAATTTGGAGTTATTGCGTATCGAAGACCTTGTCTGCATAATCTTGCAGCCAAGAAAGGCAAGTTCATCACTTGCTCATGTCATTTGAGTATTTCTATCAAATTACTTGCAAAGTATTATGGTTATCACTATTGCATAAAAACCAAAACCACTACTTTCATAACTATGAATATGACTATGTGGTGGGCAATGGAACCATGGATTGTGTTGATATGGTGGAGGTTCCATTGCACGGGTTTATATCCATCTAGGATTAAACAACAAATGTCGCCAGTGATTCTTGTGCCGTAATACCCGTGTTAACCATAAGATCCGGAGTGGGATGGAGTAGTCAAAAGTGTTTCCACCTCTCGTTCATCAACGGATGCGCTTTACCGTAGACACTTGTATCTGTCAGGGCAAGCGGTTGGCTGGGGAGGCCTTAAGTCCCCACGGCATAGTCCGTAGACACTTGTCGCTCGAAGTGCAAGCGGTTGGCTGGGGAAGCCTTAAGTCCCCACGGTATTGCGGTCTATGATGGGTTGCAGCTACCGGCGAAGGAGTTTGGTTCGATCCCAAACTGTCGTCGTGGTCGGGGTCCACCCGTGAGTGGGAATAATGGGACCGGCGAGGACCCAGGGTCGGGGCATGCAACAAAGGGTGGGTGTTCGAGGTAGCGGAGGAACATGATTGGCTAGACCTTATACCGGGCCTCACACCATAGGAAGTGTGGACAAGCCTGCAGCTTGGTTGGCACCAAGGTTAAGATCTCTTATGGGTAAAGCAACACACCTCTGCAGAGTGTAAAGAACCGTGACCTGTCACTCCCTGTTCCGGGATATGGAAACTGCGAACGCTGCCGGAAAGGAGCTCCATGAAGTTCTAGTAAACCGGTGAAGGCTGACGGACATAGCTCTTCTGAATAAAAGCAACCTCTTGAAGAAATGATTATGAAAACCTGCATTGGTATTAGACTTTCTGGTCTAATACCGTAGCTAGTGCATTAAACACCTCTTTCCTATAATGAACTTGTTGAGTACGCTCGTACTCATCCCACTCTTAAATCCCCTGCTTAGATATGGAGGCATCGAAGGAGGATCTACGAGTGCAACTCGAAGGCCGAGGAGTCAACAACTACTTCAAGATACGAGGACCACGTCAGCGGAGTCAGATACGTCATCCAACAAGGAGAAAACCTAGATTAGCAGTAGAAAGGAACTAGCTTCCTCAACCTAGCTCCTACTTAGCTAGAATCTATTCTTAGCCTCTATAGCTAGTCAAATACTCTACAAATAGAGTTCGTGATAGAATTAGACTACGAATCGTTCTTCTGGAGTTTATTTGCAGATTTACCTCATTGTAAAGTAGGAGGCTGTGCTGATCTTATGTAATAGAGTCAATGTTGTAATTCTATAGACATGCCTTGGACCCGCATATGTTTCTGTTGTACCACTCTGAGCGATATAATACGAGTGGAACGGTGTTTCATTGGTGTTATATCAGACTTGCATACTACACCATGCAGTGGTATGCCGGGTCACCACAGGAAGTCTAAGTTGAAGCCTCGTGGTGCTGGTCCTTACAAAGTGCTTGCCAAGATCAATGATAATGCATACTCGATAGATCTTCCAGTTGATGAGTTTGGTGTCAGTAATTCTTTCAATGTTGCTGATTTGACACCATATGACGGAGAAGACCTTGGAGCGTCGAGGTCGACGCCTTTTGAAGGGGGGGAGATGATGAGGACATCCCTACTACACCACTACCTCCGTGTTTGACAAATGAAGATGAACCTGCTGTGAAGCTCAAGTCCAATGAAGTTCGGATTGGACCAATTACAAGGGCTTGTGCGAAGCTACTTAAACAACAGGTGAACTTGTTTCTAAACGATACTTTGATTGATGAGAACTTTATACTGCCTAAGTCTTGTTACTTATGTATCATCAGGTATCAAGAGGAGATGAGCATTGCACGAGGAGAAGAGGAGCAGTTGGAAGTGAAGACGGACGTCAAGATGGACGTGAAGCTGGACATGGAGCTGGACATGAAGATATCTCATGGCCGCGCGAGGGAGGAGCGGGAGGCATGCGCGAGAGGAGAAGTTGACGTTCAGGCCGGTCCAGCGCCCGGTCAGACCGGCCGCCAGACCGGCGCGCCCGGTCCCTGGCCCGGTTCAACCGGGCGGCAGACCGGATTCACCCCGGCACCAACCGTGCGTCGTACTGGGGCCACCGGACGGAGTTTTGCGACCTTTCCGATTGCCGCCCGGTCCCTGGCCCGGTTTAGACCGGCCAGCCCGGTCCCAGGCCCGGTCAACCGGATTCCAGACCGGACTAGTCCGAGTCTGTCTCGACCAGATCTATTCTGGGTCGGTTTTACTTGTATCTTTCGACCAGAACTCGTCCCGGACGCCTATATAAGTGTCTTGGACGACCCCCTAGCTGCTTTAGACCACGTTTAAGATAAACCCTAGTTCATAGTTGTTTGCTAAGCAAAACTATTGTTCCCCAACTCTCCAATTCGTTGCGATCTGGAGTTTTATGCTACTGAAAGTTTGTGTGATCTGCTATTCCATTGGGGATTAGAAGATTGCAATCTACCGCTTCGTGGTCGGCGGCTACGTGCGCAAGTGTTTGGAATTGCGAATATCTTGCAGGGTTGAGAGCTGTTGCGTTGGCATCAGGAATCAATCGAGAGACTTCGTCGTGTCATACAAATTACCCTCCTCATCATCATCGATTTCATCCGCTGCTACCATCACGTGTTCATCAACACCCTTCGCTTACTGAGAAGATCGGGCAACCCCTTATCATCAATCCTAGCTACAGTTCTGTTTGATTCTGGAGCATCGCATACATTCATATCTCAAGAGTTTGCAAGAAAGCATGATATACCCTTCGAGACAATGCCCTCCCCTCTAGAGATCACAACTCCTAGGTCTCGTTGGCAAACCATCTGGATTACCCGTGAGGTTATAATCAGTATAGGGCATCTGTTGTTCCCCACCTCTCTCATTACCCTCAAGTCAACTGACATTGATGTCATCTTGAGCATGGATTGGCTAGTAAAGCATAAGGTTGTCATTGATTGTTCAGCCAGGTCTATTGTACTGACCGATCTTTCCGGCAAAAGCCTTCTGTACTGGGCTCCATCCGCAATACCTCCGTCAGCAAGGTTTACCCCTGAAGCCGAGTTGTATGCCATTGAAGCCCTACCTAAACCAGAAATCTCCGATGTCTGGGTGGTCCGTGACTTTCCAGATGTCTTTCCTGAAGAGTTACCTGGCATGCCACCTGATCGAAGTGTGGACTTTGTCATTGAGTTGGTTCCCGGAACTGCCCCTGTTTCCCGGATACCATATCGTATGCCTCTTGAAGAGTTGGTTGAACTGAAGAAGCAGTTAGAGGAGTTGGAAGAGAAGAACTTCATACAACCTAGTACTTCTTCCTGGGGTTGCCCTGCCCTCTTTGTCAAGAAGAGAGATACCAACATTCCGCGACTGGTTGTTGATTACCGTCCGCTCAATGCAGTGACAATCAAGAACAAATACCCTCTTCCTATAATCAATGATCTTTTTGATCAGTTGTCCGGTTCCACAGTCTTCTCAAAGATGGATTTGAGATCAGGGTACCATCAACCTTCATCTTGTCTTCAAACTCTTCAGAATTAGTCACTTCCTCACACGAATACCTTTACCCTCTAGACCTATAACATCAAGTAAGAGTTTGATATTGCAACATGCATTTGCATATCAAAGTCAAACTTCATGTATGGATCTAGTCAAACAATGAAAATCCAATAAATCCAAGAAGTTTCAGCTTTGTGCTTATAATACACATCCTTATATGCCCGAATATAATAGTTGGGTAAGACATCCCTAAACATCAGGCTCAGATGTGTAGTATATAACACCACATAAGATAGGTTTAGGTTGGGATACTTAGCACATATATATGGATTCCTACTATTTGTCTCAATATTTACCTCGATTGCTCACTTGCAATCAAATAAACTTAAGCAAATTGGTCTAGGATAGTTGTGATTGACCTAATTTCCGTGGAAAGCATTACCTTAGCTTCCATTCAATTGAAAACTAACCTCACATGATCTCTCGAGACTATAACATGGCTACTCTAAACACATGGTTGTTAGAATATACCACCTATGACTCCAGTATTTCTCTATGTGGTATGCTCTAAATAAGCCTTCTTTAAACTACGAACTATGGTTCTAGCATACTTGGCACAGTTGCCAGGATTTTAAGGACTAAGCTTTCGAACTATTCCTTAAATCCTACTCCTTATCACACTCTTGTAATTCACTTATGATGTTATACTCCATCACATCATGACTCTCAAGTGAATCATATATGAGTACCTAGTTTATTATTGAAAGTAGACTCATGTAACTCCTATCACTCTTCCTTACCTCCCATGATTGACTCATCATAGGTCTAAACTACCTCGTATGACTTATCTTCCTCATTTATACCAGTCATTTGAAATTTTAAACGACTCTTACTTAACTATAACTTACATGGGTATACTTCTTCCAATAGGATATCTTCCTTATGGTTGTATCCTCTCTTTGGACTACCATGTATTGTATACCAGTTGTGGTCTACTACCACCAATTATTTTAAGCTCCAATGGTGTTCTAGTTATTTGGAATGAAGCAAGATAACTAACTAACTTTACTTAAGAAAATAGATAAGAAAGATTGACTCAAGTGTGTCAGGATTATTCTCAAGTGAATACCCATCTCAAGTCATAAGAATAGTTGGTTTAGCATAGTTGACTTAGCTAATACACTTCCTATAGACACTACCGAACCTATAGGTCTCCTTTAAAGGGTTTTAATCCTAGGGTCAAAGCATTTGCTCTGATACCAGCTGTGATGACCCAGTGTACCACTGCATGGTGTAGTACACAAGTCGTTGACATAACACAAGTGAAACACCGTTCCACTCATATTACATCCCTCAGAGTGGTACAACAGAAACATATGCGAGTCCAAGGTATGTCTATAAAAGGATACACAAACTGTTTACAGAAGATCAACACAGCGTCCTACTTTATAGTGAGGTAAAACAACAAATAAAGCTCTAGAAGAACGACTCGTAGTCTAACTTATCGCTATATCAAGCTTAAGAGCTACTTGGCTTTCTATAGACATCTAGCTACTTAGGTGCTAGGATTAGGGAAATGTTCCCTTCTATTACTAGTCTAAGTTTTCCACTCTAACTGATGCAGAAATTGACTCCATTGACTTCTTTGCTTGGATTCTTCATCTTGTTGCAATTGACTCCTTTGTCTTCGAGTTCCACGGTAGTTTCTCCTTCGATGCCTTGATCTAAGAAGGGGGTTCAAATGGGAGGGAATGAGTACGAGCGTACTTAGCAAGTTCATATTAGGAAATAGGTGTATCATGCACTAGCTACAGCCATAGACCAGAAAGTCGTAGGCGAATGCAAGCTTTCGTAAACATTTCTTCAAAAGGTTTATTTTATTCTGAAAACTATGCCCGTCAGTCTTCACAGGTTGACCAGAACTTCATGGAGTTCCTTTCCTGCCGTGTTCGTAGTTCCCTTCCCGGAACAGGGAGTGACTGCCACAATTTGATACCCTCTGCAGAGGTGCGTTACTTTTCCCATAAGAGACCTTATCCTTGTTGCCAACCAGGTGACGTCTCTCCCGTCCACACTTCCTTGGTGTGAGGCCAGGTGTAAGATCCAAGTCCACACTGCCTTCTCCTCGACCCCGTAGATCCACCCTTTTGTAAGTTTGTCCTCTCCTTTATCTATGGGTAGACCGACCCAGGCCTTTGTTCTCACCTATACCATTAAGGTAGACCGTTCTGAACAACTCATGTGCCCTGTCCTATACACCATAGATAGACCGATCCGGACAACCCTTACAATCCTTCATAGACCCTTAATAAGTCTGCCCTCTCCTATATCTAATGGTAGACCGCGACGGACCACATGTCCCCACCTTTACCAAACATAGACCGATATAGGCAACCCTTATCACTAGTCCGTTGGCATGCGAGAGGGGAAAGATACAGCTGACTTCCCCAGAGCCATAATAGATCTTATGGTTAACGCGATATGTACGGCGCTAGAATCACTGCACGGCATTGGTACTTAGTCCTAGATGAGTAGTACCCTTTCAATGGAACCTCCACCAATCACACATACCATGGTTCCATTGCCCACCACATAGTCATATTCATAATTGTAAAATAATACTTTGCTTTTCAATGCAAGAGTGATAAGTATAGTACTTTGCATATAGTTTGATAAAAATAATCAAATGACATGAGCAAGCGATGAACTTTCCTTTCTTGACTACAAGATTATGCAGGCAAAAGCTTCGATATGTGAGAACTCCAAATGTTGAAATACCATCATTGTCCGGTAAGTACAATGTTTAAAGAACTGGCAAAGATGCTACAATGCATAGTATGAGATGCAATCGTCCCGAGCGTAACCTAACCTCGATGATTTAAGATTGGTGAATTGTAAAGATTTCTTTAGGGTTTGTTGCACTTTTAGAATGGTTCTCAAACAAGGTTGTTATTAGGGTTTGGCTATATTAGCAGCATAACCAAGTGATATAAGACATCATAACTAGCACACACATAAAGAATAGTGGTGGAACAATATGTAAAGAACAGTTGTCAATTTAAGTTCTACAGGACATGGTTGATGATTACTTATATTATACTTCAAAATAAAAAAAATTGAAGAACATGTTAATTAAGAAATAGTAAGTATTTCAAATAAGAACTATGGCTTCGATGGTTTGATTGACATTTGTACTTCAAAATAATAACTTTTGAAGAATAGGTTCCATTAGAATAAGAACTACTATACATAGGAGCTATGGGCTTCTAGACTTTATGATTGGATTCATCTAGTTCTTTAACAGGAACTAGTTGGGTTCTTAAATAGAATTGGTCTATATGTAACAAGTATTAGCAGGTTTATTACTATGGTTGATTATGGGTATCATATCACAGAATGATGGTCAAGGTGTTGCTATGAGTTAGGGTTTACTATGGCTTCACATTTGCTTCACTAAGTAATCACTAATGGTTTCCAAGCTAAGTGGTTTATTACTTTCTAAGTAGGGTTTAGTGGGATAGGAGCATGTTATGTGCATTACTACACAAAATTGGTGTTAGGGTTCATCACTAGGATTCTATTAGGGTTTGATGGTTGAGTTGATCCTAATGGTGTGGTATATAGGAGTGGTGATCAATGGTACTAATCCAATTAACAAGTTAGGGTTTGCTCCTAAGTGATATTAGGGAATTATATAGGTTTTAATTAAGAATGGGGACATGAAATGATAATTTCCATGTGACTTAGTTTTATGCTAGTGGATCATAAGCATGCATTCATTTGTTTCTTACTAGGGTTTTATAGGTATAGGTGGAGCTTATATGATCACATCGGCTAAACCCCTAGGGTTTTAGAATTGAAACAATTTATGATGAACACATAAAATAATGGGTTCAAGGTCTTACTTATATTAGAACTAGGGTTTCTAATTATGGTACAACTCTTGAAATGATAATTGGTAATAGAGATGTGGTCACTAATTACTTTGAAACAAATTAATAATGGTTTTAGCATTTTATTAATTTTCACAAGAATTAATAATTAGGGTAACTCCTATTTAGGTTTAATTAAAAGCTAGGGCTTAACAATGGTTATTAGGTTTTAAATAAACCAACTTGTTAATTAAATATGTTTAAGTAAACAAATTTTGAATTATCAAACTAATATTAGTTTTAGTATTTTCTTGTTTGATTGTTATTTAAGAAAATGAGAAATAGTAATTTGCAAATTAGGGTTTATGAATTATCACTAATATTTAAGTTAATGAAAACATGATAAAGAATATTAATTTTTTAAACATTTTCCTTAGTTACTGTATAGCAAAGTTAATTTTTTAAAAAACTTAACCAATTATTAGATTCATATTGTATTTTAAATAAATGTAAAAGCATAATTAATTAGGTTTAAAATAATTGAATTTTCATTTTGACACACATTTTTATTTTATACTTTATTTGAATAGAGTTTATTTTTGTGAGCATTTTGATATATGATTTATATTTTTCTGAGCTAGAATGAATTTTACCTATTTTGGCAAAGTTTCAGTATTTTACTGGATTTTGAAATAACTAATAAATATTAAGTGTACCGGTTCATATCTACCCGCAGAGACTGACTGATGGGGCCACTGCCAGGTCAGACGCCACCTGGACGACGACTAGTCAACGACCGCGCGGGGGACCTACAGACCACGTCGGCTTCGCCGGCGACTTGACGCCGGTGGTTAGCGCATGGCGGCGCTGCCGTTTTATGGTCTCCCGGGATGGACTATTGGGTGTTTCCGACTCCCCTCGATCCACTGAACACGATGGTGTGGTCGCCCTACTCAGAGGATCACCGGAGCAACGCCGACGAGAACATATGCGTCGGCCATCTCCGGCGAGCTAGCTAGAATTGCCTACATGCGATGCTAGGAAGGACTAATGGGTTCGGGGGATGCGCAAGCTCACCAGGAATATGATGAGACCCTCGACGAAGCTTGAGATGGTCGGAGACGAGCACGGCGTCGCGGATTCCGACGAACTTCCGTGGAAGGAAATGCTGAAATTAGCTCGATTGGTGAAGCTCCTTCTCGATTCCTTCTACCAGAATGATCAGCGAACTCGTGCGCTTCTAGCCGTCCACTTAATAGACGCCGGGGTGGCCTCCATCGACGGCAACGTGATGAACTCCGGCGATGTGCTGCGGATGATTGTGGAAGATTGAGAGGGATAGAGAGGAAATGGAAGGGCGGCGAGGTTTTAGGGTTTCTTGGAGATGCTTGTGGTGCTCTTATAGCACCAGAGGAGGGTGGAATGGTCATCTCGTCGTCGGTGACGGCTGAGATGGGGCGGCGAGGTTTCCACAGAAACTGGGCATGAATCACTACGTGATGACTACCGACGGACGCGGAGAAGATTGGGAGGGGTTCTGGATTCTCCTGCAACATCCGAGGTCATCCTTATCCTCGTCGAGGAGGTGGCAGGGCTCTTCTCTACGCTGTCAACGCCGGGAAGGAAGACGATGACCTCCCCTTGTCTCCTGCTAGCGACGAACCGGTAAGTGGCCAGGTGGGTTAGCGCTGGGCTGCGTTCTTGGGCCAAGGTTGGGCTCTGTTTCTAGCTGCGGTGCTGGGCTGCCAGTGCCCAACAGGTAAGTCTCTCTCTTTTTCTTATTTCTGTTTTCTATTTTCTGGTTTGAATTTGATATTTGAATTCAAATTGATTTCTGTTTGTTTTTGCATGTCCTAAATTATGTGCACATCAAAACAATTTGATAATGATACTCACTGTGTTGTTTTGTTCAAACAAATATTTAACCTTTGATTAAATTTGTGTTGTTGTATGGCGGCTCCATATCGAGAATGACTTTGATCTTTAAAGGATTGGCCTCTATTCCTCTGGCTGAGATGAAATACCCGAGTACCTGTCCTCCCTGTACCCCGAAGAAACATTTCTTCGGGTTCAGCTTGATTTTATACCTGTCGAGGTTGTCGAAGGTTTCCCGTAAATCATCGATGAGAGTGGCGGCGTGCTTTGTCTTTACCACGATATCATCGATGTAGACTTCGATATTCCTTCCAATCTGTTCTCCAAGACAAGCTTGCATACATCGCTGATAGGTGTCTCCTGCGTTTTTCAGCCCGAAAGTCATGATGTTGTAACAGAAAACGCCGTGCGGAGTGATGAACGCGCGTTCCTCCTTTTTGAGCTTGATCTGGTTGTACCCGGAGTATGCATCGAGAAAGGAGAGAAAATCGCATCCTGCCGTGGAGTCGACTATCTGGTCGATACGAGGTAGTGGGAAGTGATCCTTAGGGCAATGCTTATTGAGACTTGTATAATCGATACACATGCGAAGAGCTGTTATGTCTTTCTTTGGCACCATGTCTGGGTTGGCCACCCATTCGGCTTCCTTGAGCTCCCGAATGAATCCGGCCTTGCGGAGCCGACTAACTTCTTCACCGATCGCCTTTCTCTTCGGCTCTGAAAACCTACGCATCGACTACTGCACTGGTTTGGCTTTTGGATCAACGTTAAGGGCGTGCTCAGCGAGTTCCCTGGGAATACCTGGCATGTCGGATGGCTCCCATGCAAATATTTCCCAACGCTCACGGAGGAACTCGATGAGCGCGCTTTCCTATGCGACAGCAAAATCTGCCGAAGTGTTTACTGTCTTCTTCGGGTCAGTAGGATGCACTTTCTGTTTCTTTGCCTCTTTTGCGACGTCAAATTCATCAGATCTTACGTTCCGATTGTCGGCTAGTGGCTTTGCGTGGTCCGTGATAGCGTCGATCGCGTTGAGTTCTTCCTTGGTCCCAAACTTCTGGAAGTCCCTGTCGCAGTTGTCTGAACGAGAAAAGCTTCCGTGGATACTTATCGTTGTCCCATTGTTGCTTGGCATCTTCAACTTCAGGTACGCGTAATGAGGTACCGCCATGAACTTGGCGAACGCTGGTATGCCGAGGATAGCATGGTACTGAGATTCCCAATCGACCACTTCAAATTCGATTTTCTCCTTCCTGAAGTTGCTAGGTGTGCCGAAAACCATGTCCAGCGATATTTTACCAAGGGAGTAAGCGGGACGAGTCGGTATGATGTCGTGGAATCCTGTGTCGGACTCCCTTAGCATGTCGACTGTTAGGCCCATTTCTTTCATTGTGCTGGCGAATAGCAGATTCAAGCCGCTTCCTCCGTCCATGAATACCTTGCTCATGTTGTATCCTCCGATCTGTGCTTCAAGGACCAGGGCGGCGTGGCCAGGCCTTGGAACGGCCTTCGGATGATCGGCCTTGCTAAAAGATATGCAATTGTTTGACCAGTCGATGTATTCGGGTGTGTCGACCATGGCAACTTCTGCATACTTTACTTCCCGCGAGAACTTCTTGACTTCTCTCTTTGAAAAACTGGTCTTATGGATCATGCTGACTTGTCCGCGAGGTTCTGGGAACACTTCGATTGGTACGTACTTGTCTCCTTCTGCTGGTACGTATGGTTCTGGTGTATATGGTTCTGGTGGATAACTGTAGGATGCTGCTCTTCTCTCCATTGCACGAACTCTTGCCGCAGCTTCGGTCCTAAGATCGTCGCAGAAATGCCGAATTTCGAGGAACTGCCGACAATTTCTGAGCAGATGACTCGATTTTTCACAGCTGTCCCTTGGATCGATGTAAGAATGTAGATAACATGGTGCTTCAAGTTGCTCCGTGGCCGATAGATAAGGTGTGCGAAGATGACTTTTGCTCGGCTGCGTGCTGTGGCGTCCTTGCTCATACTGTCGGGGGCGAGTCGCGATTTGCTCTTCTTCTTCACGGCGTGAATCCCTTCGTCTTTTCCTTTGCTCCTCTATGGCGCCGAAGCTGCTTCGGCTGCCTTCTCCCGCACTCCTGGATAGAACTGCCAAGGCTACTGTTAGCGCGTTACCTTCTGGAGCCGAAGTTCCTGGGCTTGATGCGTTTGAACTAGGGAGGCGAAGGAACCCTCTGGAATCGATGATGAAGTGTACACCACCGAAAGTAGTATCCATGTTTCCGTGCGATTTTGTGGAGATCGGATGCGACGCCTCGGTGTACGGTACGAACTCAAAGGATCCACAACGGACGGAATCCCTCGGGTTCGATGGCGTTGGCGACTCCAGCACGAACGTCGCAGACGTGACTGGTACTGCCGATGACATGCCTTGTGCCGACAGAATTCCCACAGACGGCGCCAATTGTCGAGGGTACTCCTCGGCAATGCCCTCCGATTGGGGCTTAGGGTTGACGGAATCCTGTAGGCTGACACGAGACATCGGTTAACAGACAAGCGGGGAGAGCGATTTACCTAGGTTCGGGGCCCTCGATGAGGTAAAACCCTTACGTCCTGCCTGTCTGATCTTGATTATGAAAATATCGGGTTACAATGGGGTGCTGAAGGTTTCGGCTGTGGTTTCGTCGAGAGGATAAGCGCTACTTGGACCTAGCTCTGGACTTGCGGTGGCTAAAGTTGCTAAGATTGATTGTGTGTCCCTCGACAGCCCCTCTCCTGGCCCTTATAAAAGGGGCCAGGTCTCAAGAGATCTGTCCGGGTACGACTAGGTTACAAAATCCCTAGATCTAAACTTGCCTTGTTCGGTTCTTCTTCGTCTTGTCCTTCAAGGAATCTTCTTCGGCACCGCCATAGCGGCCCACCTTGCCATCGGGTGTCTTCATGGGCCTCCAGTTGGGCCGTACAGGATAGGGCAATAACAATTACCCGAAGGGTAATGCCCACGTCAGAAGGGGAAGTTTACTCATGATATATCTTTGCTGCAACATAGGATCAAAGCAAAACATAAGGATAGGTTGCTCTCCTGGATTAGGTCTTTGCCTTAGAGCCTTGCTCCTGTTCTTGTTTTTCTGTTGTACATAGTTGTTCTTTTAACTTTCTTCTGTACATAGACTTTTTTTACTTGGTATAATAAATTAATGTGGGGCCTTTGCGTCACAGTCTTGGGTTTCAAAAAAAACATCAATGCCCACAAAACCATTATGTTCTACTCGTGCAACAGATCTATGCATAGACACGGCTCTGATACCACTGATGGGTTCGTTGCATGGAAACAAAAAAATTCTACCGTGACCATGAACAAAAACCAATATCTAATCTAGGAACAAGCAACATCTAATCTATGTAGATCGAAGCAACGAGATGTATGAGAGACTAACCCTCGAAGATCCAAAGCCTTACGAGATCAGATCTCGTTGTTGATGTAGTCGATCGTCCCGTGCTGCAATCCGGCAGCACTTCCGTACTCGGTCGTGCGTACGGTGTCGATGAAGTCCGTCCTCTCCCTGTTCCAGCGGGTAGCAGAGGTGTGGTAGCACTCCTCAGAATCCCAGCAGCACGACGGCGTGGTGGTGGTGGTGGAGGAGAAAAATTGTAGGGCTTCGCCAAGCCGGAGCAGAGCTATGGTGGAGGAAGAGAGGGGGAGGCCAGAGAGGTCAGGGGTCGGCTGCCCCTCTCCTCTATTTATAGAGGGAGGGTGCGGCCAGGGTTGCCCCCCTTGGCCCACCTCCTCCTAGGGCTGGCACATGGGAAGGGGGGGGAGAAATCTCCCCCCCCAGTCTTCCCCCCTAATTTTTAGGGATTTGATCTTATCCCCTCGGGATTTGATCTTATCTCTTGGGGCTGGCTGGCTGGGCCTCTTGGGCCTGCTGCACCTGGCCCATGAAGGCCCCGCATCATTCCCTTAGCCTATGTGGCCCCTCCCGGGGTGGTGGGCCCACCGGTGGCCCTCTAGAACCTTCTAGAAACTCCGGTCAAAACATCGGAACTTTTCCCGAACCCCGGAAGACGACTTCCCTTATATGAATCTTATTCTCCGGACCATTCCGGACCTCCTCGTGATGTCATGGATCTCATCTGAGACTCCAAACAACATTCGGTCTCCATCTCATATTCTGAAGCTACTATACAACATCGAAACTTAAGCGCGTCACCCTACGGTTCGTGAACTATGCAGACATGATCGAGACTCCTCTCCGACCAATAACCAATAGCGGGACCTGGACATCCATCATGGATCCCACACATTCAGTGAATACTTAGTGATCGATTGAACCATTAACATACGATACCGATTCCCTTTGTCACGCGATACTTTACTTGTCCGAGGTTCGATCATCGGTATCTCCGTACCTAGTTCAACCTCGTTACCGACAAGTACTATTTACTCGTACCGTGGTATGTCATCTCTTATGACCTTGTCACATGCTTGCAAGCTAATTAGACGACATTCCACCGAGAGGGCCCGCAGTATATCTATCCGTCATCGGGATGGACAAATCCCACTCTTGATCCATATGCCTCAACTCATACTTTCCGAATACTCAATCCCATCTTGATAACCACCCATTTACGCAATGGTGTTTGATGTAATCAAAGTATACTTCCGGTGTAAGTGATTTACATGATCTCATGGTCGAAGGACTAGGTAACTATGTATCGAAAGCTTATAGCCAGATGAACTTAATGAGTTGATCTTATGCTACGCTTATTTGGGTGTGTGTCCATTATATCATTCACCCAATGACATAACCTTTGTTATTAACAACATCCAATGTTCATGATCAGGAAACCATGATCATCTATTAATCAACAAGCTAGTTTTACAAGAGGCTTACTAGGGACTCTTTTTTGTTTACATAACACACATGTATTAATGTTTCTGGTTAGTAAAATTATAGCATGGGATTCAAACATTTATCATAAACACAAAGATATAATAATAACCATTTTATTATTGCCTCTTGGGCATATCTCTAACACCGAACCCCTTTCAGTATTAAGTTGCAAGCAACAGACTATCGCATTAAGCAATGTGTGTAAAGTAAACAATAGAATTACCCTCGGATAAAACATTGTTGTTTTCTCCCTAGTAGCAATAGCACATCTACAATCTTAGAAGTTATTGTCGCATGAACCTACTATAGAGCATAAGTACCCCCTCTTGGAGTGACAAGTATCCACTTGGCCAGAGTTTCTACTAGCAACAAAGAGCATGCAAGATCACAAATAACATATGACATGAATATATAATCGACCTCAACATAGTATACAATATTCATCGGATCCCAGCAAACACAACATATAGGATTACATAAAGATGATCTTGATCATGTAGGGCAGCTCACAAGATCTATACATGAAGCACAAAGTGGAGAAGACAACCATCTAGCTACTGTTATGGACCCATAGTGCAGGGATGAACTACTCACGCATCACTTCGGAGGCAGGCATGGCGATGTAGATGCCTCCGGCAATGATTTCCCCCTCCGGCAGGGTGCCGGGAAGAACTTCGGAACCCCCCGAGATGGGTTTTGCGATGGCGGCCGTGACAAAACTTTACATGAATGGAGGATCAGGTATCTAGGGTTTTCCCGAGAAGATGTATAAATAGGCGGAGGATTTAGGTCGGTGCGGTGCCTGGGGGCCCACACCACCCCTTGGCGTGGGCCCACGCTTGGCTACGCCAAGAGGGTGGGTCTGGCCGCCCTGTGGCGCCTCTTCGACCCCCCTGCTGGCGTGCAGTTGACGTGGGAGATAGAAATCTCTGTGGTGTAATTTTCCTTCACGTCCCCGGCAACGGCGCCAGAAAAATTGCTTGATGGCGCGTGAGACACACGTCTGTTGGGAACCCCAAGAGGAAGGTGTGATGCGTACAGCAGCAAGTTTTCCCTCAGTAAGAAACCAAGGTTATCGAACCAATAGGAGTCAAGGGCCACGTGAAGGTTGTTGGTGACGGAGTGTAGTGCGGCGCAACACCAGGGATTCTGGCGCCAACGTGGAACCTGCACAACACAATCACAATACTTTGCCCCAACTTAACAGTGAGGTTATCAATCTCACCGGCTTGCTGTGAACAAAGGATTAAACGTATGGTTTGGAAAATGATGTTTGTTTGCGAAAAACAGTAGAGAACAGAGTTTGCAGTAGATTGTATTTCAGATGTAAAAGAATGGACCGGGGTCCACAGTTTACTAGTGGTGTCCCTCCAATAAGATAAATAGCATGTTGGGTGAACAAATTACAGTTGGGCAATTGACAAATAGAGAGGGCATAACCATGCACATACATATCACGATGACTACTATGAGATTTAATCAGGGCATTACGACAAAGTACATAGACCGCTATCCAACATGCATCTATGCCTAAAAAGTCCACCTTCGAGGTTAGCATCCGCACCCCTTCCGAGTATTAAGTTGCAAACAACAGACAATTGCATTAAGTATGGTGCGTAATGTAATCAACACAAATATCATTAGACAAAGCATTGATGTTTTATCCCTAGTGGCAACAGCACATCCACAACCTTAGAACTTTCTGTCACTGTCCCAGATTCAATGGAGGCATGAACCCACTATCGATCATAAATACTCCCTCTTGGAGTTACAAGTATCAACTTGGCCAGAGCCTCTACTAGCAACGGAGAGCATGCAAGAACATAAACAACACATATATGATAGATTGATAATCAACTTGACATAGTATTCCATATTCATCGGATCCCAACAAACACAACATGTAGCATTACAAATAGATGATCTTGATCATGATAGGCAGCTCACAAGATCTAACATGATAGCACAAGAGGAGAAGACAACCATCTAGCTACTACTATGGACCCATAGTCCAAGGATGAACTACTCACACATCAGTCCGGAGGCGATCATGGTGATGAAGAGTCCTCCGGGAGATGATTCCCCTCTCCGGCGAGGGTGCCGGAGGCGATCTCCGAATCCCCGAGATGGGATTGGCGGCGGCGGCGTCTCCGGAACTTTTTCCGTATCGTGGCTCTCGGTAATAGGGTTTTCGCAACGGAGAGTATAAGTAGGCGGAAGGGCGGAGTCGGAGGGCGACGAGGGCCCAGACCATAGGGCGGCGCGGGCCCCTCCTTGGCCGCGCCGCCTTGTGGTTTGGCCACCTCGTGGCCCCACTTCATATGCTCTTCGGTCTTCTGGAAGCTCCGTGGAAAAATAAGACCCTGGGCGTTGATTTCGTCCAATTCCGAGAATATTTCCTTTTAGGATTTCTGAAACCAAAAACAGCAGAAAACAGCAACTGGCTCTTCGGCATCTTGTCAATAGATTAGTGCCGGAAAATGCATAATAATGATGTAAAGTGTGTATAAAACATGTGAGTATTGTCATAAAAGTAGCATGGAACATAAGAAATTATAGATACATTTGAGACGTATCAAGCATCCCCAAGCTTAGTTCCTACTCGCCCTCGAGTAGGCAAACGATAACAAGGATAATTTCTGAAGTGACATGCTATCATAATCTTGATCAATACTATTGTAAAGCATATGAGATGAATGAAGTGATTCGAAGCAATGATTAAACAACTGAATCATATAACAAAGACTTTTCATGAATAGTACTTTCAAGACAAGCATCAATAAGACTTGCATAGGAGTTAACTCATAAAGCAATAAATTCTTAGTAGAAAGCTTTGAAACAACACAAAGGAAGATATAAGTTTCAGCAGTTGCTTTCAACTTCAACATGTTTATCTCATGGATATATCTCATGGATAATTGTCAACACAAAATAATATGATGAATGCAAATAAGCAAGTATTTAGGAATCAATGCACACAATTGACACAAGTGTTTGCTTCTAAGATGGAAAGAAGTAGGTAAACTGACTCAACATAAAGTAAAATAATGGCCCTTCGCAGAGGGAAGCATGGATTACTATTTTTGTGCTAGAGCTTTTCATTTTGAAAACATTGAAACAATTTTGTCAACGGTAGTAATAATTCATATGTGTTATGCATAAGATATCCTATAAGTTGCAAGCCTCATGCATAGAGTACCAATAGTGCTCGCACCTTGTCCTAATTAGCTTGGATATACATGGATTATCATTGCATAACATACG
Source organism: Lolium rigidum (assembly GCF_022539505.1). Lineage (NCBI taxonomy): Eukaryota > Viridiplantae > Streptophyta > Magnoliopsida > Poales > Poaceae > Lolium > Lolium rigidum. The sequence goes on from NC_061508.1 coordinate 176,816,154, forward strand.
TTTCAACCAAGTGTCACAAAGGGGTACCTCTATGTCGCCTGTACAAAGGTCGAAGGAGATAGATCGCATTTGATTTCTCGTTTTTGATAGATCTCAACTTAGGACATCCATACCGGGACAACATAGACAACAGATAATGGAATCCTCTTTAATGCATAAGCATTCAACAACAGATAATATTCTCATAAGAGATTGAGGATTAATGTCCAAACTGAAACTTCCACCATGATTCATGGCTTTAGTTAGCGGCCCAATGTTCTTGTCTAAAAATATGCATACTCAAACCATTTGATCATGATAAATCACCCTTACTTCAGACAAGACGAACATGCATAGCAACTCACATGATATTCAACAAAGGTGTAATAGTTGATGGCGTCCCCAGAAACATGGTTACCGCTCAACAAGCAACTTATAAGAAATAAGACACATAAGCTACATATTCAATACCACAATAGTTTTTAAGGCTATTTTCCCATGAGCTATATATTGCAAAGACAAGGAATGAAGTTTTAAAGGTAGCACTCAAGTAATTTACTTTGGAATGGCAGAGAAATACCATGTAGTAGGTAGGTATGGTGGACACAAATGGCATAGTTTTTGGCTCAAGGATTTGGATGCACGAGAAGTAATTCCTCTCAATACAAGGCTTTGGCTAGCAAGGTTGTTTGAAGCAAACTCAAGTATAAACCGGTATAGCAAAACTTACATAAGAACATATTGCAAGCATTATAAGACTCTATACTGTCTCCTTGTTGTTCAAACACCTTAACCAGAAAATATCTAGACTTTAGAGAGACCAATCATGCAAACCAAATTTCAACAAGCTCTATGGTAGTTCTTCATTAATGGGTACAAAGTACATGATGCAAGAGCTTAAACATGATCTATTTGAGCACAACAATTGCCAAGTATCAAATTATTCAAGACATTATACCAATTACCACATGAAGCATTTTCTGTTTCCAACCATATAACAATGAACGAAGCAGTTTCAACCTTCACCATGAACATTAAAAGTAAAGCTAAGAACACCAGTGTTCATATGAACGAGCGAAGCGTGTCTCTCTCCCACACAAAGAATGCTAGGATCCGATTTTATTCAAACAAAAACAAAAACAAAAACATACAGACGCTCCAAGTAAAGCACATAAGATGTGACGGAATAAAAATATAGTTTCACTAGAGGTGACCTGATAAGTTGTCAATGAAGAAGGGATGCCTTGGGCATCCCCAAGCTTAGATGCTTGAGTCTTCTTGAAATATGCAGGGATGAACCACGGGGCCATCCCCAAGCTTAGAATTTTCACTCTTCTTGATCATATTGTATCATCCTCCTCTCTTGATCCTTGAAAACTTCCTCCACACCAAACTCAAAACAAACTCATTAGAGGGTTAGTGCATAATCTAAAATTCACATATTCAGAGGTGACATAATCATTCTTAACACTCCTGGACATTGCACAAGGCTACTGAAAGTTAATGGAACAAAGAAATCCATCCAACATAGCAAAACAGGCAATGCGAAATAAAAGGCAGAATCTGTCAAAACAGAACAGTCCGTAAAGACGGATTTTTTCAGGGGCACTTAACTTGCTCAGATGAAAAAGCTCAAATTGAATGAAAGTTGCGTCATATCTGAGGATCACGTACGTAAATTGGCAGATTTTTTTGGGTTACCTACAGACGGGGCTACTCAATTTCGTGACAGCAAGAAATCTGTTTCTGCGCAGTAATCCAATTCTAGTATCAACCTTACTATCAAAGACTTTACTTGGCACAACAATGCAATAAAGTAAAGATAAGGAGAGGTTGCTACAGTAGTAACAACTTCCAAGACTCAAATATAAAACAAAAGTGCGAAGTAAAATAATGGGTTGTCTCCCATAAGCGCTTTTCTTTAACGCCTTTCGGCTAGGCGCGAAAGTGTGAATCAAGTATTATCGAGAGATGAAGCATCAACATCATAATTTGTTCTAATAATAGAATCATAAGGTAACTTCATTCTCTTTCTAGGGAAGTGTTCCATACCTTTCTTGAGAGGAAGTTGATACTTAATATTCCCTTCCTTCATATCAATGATAGCACCAACAGTTCGAAGAAAAGGTCTTCCCAAAATAATGGGACAAGATGCATTGCATTCAATATCCAAGACAAAAAAATCAACGGGGACAAGGTTATTGTTAACCGTAATGCGAACATTATCAATCGTCCCCAAAGGTTTCTTTATAGCATTATCAGCAAGATTAACATCCAAATAACAATTTTCAATGGTGGCAAGTCAAGCATATCATAAATTTTCTTAGGCATAACAGAAATACTTGCACCAATATAACATAAAGCATTACAATCAAAATCATTGACCTTCATCTTAATGATGGGCTCCCAACCATCTTCCAACTTCCTACAAATAGAAGTTTCAAGTTTTAATTTCTCTTCTCTAGCTTTTATGAGAGCATTTGTAATATGTTTTGTGAAGGCCAAATTTATAGCACTAGCATTAGGACTTCTAGCAAGTTTTTGTAAGAACTTAATAACTTCAGAGATATGACAATCATCAAAATCTAAACCATTATGATCTACAGCAATGGGATCATTGTCCCCAATACTTTGAAAAATTTCAGCAGTTTTATCACAAACAGTTTCAGCAGTTTTAGCAGTTTCAGCAGTTTCAGGCAATTTTGCACGCTTTGCACTAGGAGTAGAAACATTGCCAACACCAATTATTTTACCATTGATAGTAGGAGGTTTAGCAACATGTGAAGCATAATCATTACTAGTGGTGGTAATAGTCCAAACTTTGGCTACATTATTCTCTTTAGCTAGTTATTCTTCTCTTTCCCACCTAGCATGCAATTCAGCCATCAATCTAATATTTTCGTTAATTCGAACATGGATGGCGTTTGCTGTAGCAAATGACTTAATATCTTTATCTTCTTTAGGCATAACTTTTGATTTTAAAAGATCAACATTAGAGGTAAGACTATCAACCTTAGAAGCAAGAATATCAATTTTACCAAGCTTTTCCTCAACAGATTTGTTAAAAGCGGTTTGTGTACTAATAAATTCTTTAAGCATGGCTTCAAGACCAGGGGGTACACTCCTATTATTGTTGTAAGAATTACCATAAGAATTACCATAATCATTACCATTATTAGAAGGATATGGCCTATTGTTGTTACCAGAATTATTCCTATAAGCATTGTTGTTGAAATTATTATTTTTAATGAAGTTCACATCAACATGCTCTTCTTGAGCAACCAATGAATCTAAAGGAACATTATTAGGATCAACATTAGATCTACCATTCACAAGCATAGACATAATAACATCGATCTTATCACTCAAGGAGGAGGTTTCTTCAACAGAATTTACCTTCTTACCTTGCGGAGCCCTTTCAGTGTGCCATTCAGAGTAATTGATCATCATATCATCAAGAAGCTTTGTTGCCGCGCCTAAGGTGATGGACATAAAAGTACCTCCAGCAGTTGAATCCAATAGGTTCCACGAAGAAAAATTCAATCCTGCATAGAAGGTTTGGATGATCATCCAAGTAGTTAGTCCATGGGTAGGGCAATTCTTTACCAAAGATTTCATTCTTTCCCATGCTTGGGCAACATGTTCATTATCCAATTGCTTAAAATTCATTATGCTACTTCTCAAAGATATAATTTTAGCGGGAGGATAATATCTACCAATGAAAGCATCTTTACATTAGTCCATGAATCAATACTATTCTTAGGCAAAGATAGCAACCAATCTTTAGCTCTTCCTCTTAAGGAGAAAGGAAACAATTTCAGTTTTATAATGTCACCATCTATATCCTTGTACTTTTGCATTTCACAAAGTTCAACAAAATTATTAAGATGGGCAGCAGCATCATCAGAACTAACACCAGAAAATTGCTCTCTCATAACAAGATTTAGTAAAGCAGGTTTAATTTCATAGAATTCTGCTGTAGTAGCAGGTGGAGCAATAGGTGTGCATAAGAAATCATTATTATTTGTGCTAGTGAAATCACACAACTTAGTGTTCTCAGGAGTATTCATTTTAGCAGTAGTAAATAAAGCAAACTAAATAAAGTAAATGCAAGTAACTAATTTTTTTGTGTTTTTGATATAGAGAACGCAAACAAGACAGTAAATAAAGTAATGCAAGTAACTAATTTTTTTGTATTTTTGATAGAGAGCAAATAAAGCAGTAAATAAAGTAAAGTAAAGCAAGACAAAAACAAAGTAAAGAGATTGGATGTGGGAGACTCCCCTTGCAGCGTGTCTTGATCTCCCCGGCAACGGCGCCAGAAAAATTGCTGCTGGCGAGCAGTTGACATGGGAGATAGAAATCTCTGTGGTGTAATTTTCCTTCACGTCCCCGGCAACGGCGCCAGAAAAATTGCTTGATGGCGCGTGAGACATACGTATGTTGGGAACCCCAAGAGGAAGGTGTGATGCGTACATCAGCAAGTTTTCCCTCAGTAAGAAACCAAGGTTATCGAACCAGTAGGAGTCAAGGGCCACGTGAAGGTTGTTGGTGACGGAGTGTAGTGCGGCGCAACACCAGGGATTCCGGCGCCAACGTGGAACCCGCACAACACAATCACAATACTTTGCCCCAACTTAACGAGTGAGGTTGTCAATCTCACCGGCTTGCTGTAAACAAAGGATTAAACGTATGGTGTGGAAAATGATGTTTGTTTGCGAAAAACAGTAGAGAACAGAGTTTGCAGTAGATTGTATTTCAGATGTAAAAGAATGGACCCGGGTCCACAGTTCACTAGTGGTGTCTCTCCAATAAGATAAATAGCATGTTGGGTGAACAAATTACAGTTGGGCAATTGACAAATAGAGAGGGCATAACCATGCACATACATATCACGATGACTACTATGAGATTTAATCAGGGCATTACGACAAAGTACATAGACCGCTATCCAGCATGCATCTATGCCTACAAAGTCCACCTTCAGGTTAGCATCCGCACCCCTTCCAGTATTAAGTTGCAAACAACAGACAATTGCATTAAGTATGGTGTGTAATGTAATCAACACAAATATCCTTAGACAAAGCATTGATGTTTTATCCCTAGTGGCAACAAGCACATCCACAACCTTAGAACTTTCGTCACTCGTCCCAGATTCAATGGAGGCATGAACCCACTATCGAGCATAAATACTCCCTCTTGGAGTTACAAGTATCAACTTGGACAGAGCCTCTACTAGCAACGGAGAGCATGCAAGAACATAAACAACACATATATGATAGATTGATAATCAACTTGACATAGTATTCCATATTCATCGGATCCCAACAAACACAACATGTAGCATTACAAGTAGATGATCTTGATCATGATAGGCAGCTCACAAGATCTAACATGATAGCACAAGAGGAGAAGACAACCATCTAGCTACTGCTATGGACCCATAGTCCAAGGATGAACTACTCACACATCAGTCCGGAGGCGATCATGGTGATGAAGAGTCCTCCGGGAGATGATTCCCCTCTCCGGCAGGGTGCCGGAGGCGATCTCCTGAATCCCCCGAGATGGGATTGGCGGCGGCGGCGTCTCTGGAACTTTTTCCGTATCGTGGCTCTTGGTAATAGGGTTTTCGCGACGGAGAGTATAAGTAGGCGGAAGGGCAGAGTCGGAGGGCTGACGAGGGGCCCAGACCATAGGGCAGCGCGGGCCCCTCTTTGGCCGCGCCGCCTTGTGGTTTGGCCACTTCGTATGCTCTTCGGTCTTCTGGAAGCTCCGTGGAAAAGTAAGACCCTAGGCGTTGATTTCGTCCAATTCCGAGAATATTTCCTTTGTAGGATTTTTGAAACCAAAAACAGCAGAAAACAGCAACTGGCTCTTCGGCATCTTGTCAATAGGTTAGTGCTGGAAAATGCATAATAATGATGTAAAGTGTGTATAAAACATGTGAGTATTGTCATAAAAGTAGCATGGAACATAAGAAATTATAGATACGTTTGAGACGTATCACCCCCTCTGGACTTTCTCTTTGTTTCGGTAAAATATTGACTTCGCCTTTTTGTTTCATCCAATTTCGAGAATATTTCATGTACAACTTTTCTGAAATACAAAACACCAGTAAACAGGGAACTGGCACAGTGGCATCTTGTTAATAGGTTAGTGCCGAAAATCATGTAAAAGTGCAACGAAGTGTAAAAAAAACATATATGAATTGGTGTAAAACAAGCATGGAGCATCAAAAATTATAGATACGTTTGAGAACTCGAATAGATAGATACTCCCAATAATGCGATGAACGCCACCTGGAGAAGAGGGACGAATCCAGCAAGCAACGGATCGATGAACGATACGCCTCAAACCTGAGCTAGACAATCCTTGATGAACACAAGAACCTTCGCAACGGATCTTATTAGATACTAGATAAACGACAGCGCCGTACCCCGGAGGGATGATACACGTGAACACACGCAATAGTTTTAACCTAAACTTGTCTGCGCACCAGCCCTTATATGAGGGGTTGGTTGCCGGCCAAGCCCTTCTGGGCCTCCCTAACTTGGTTTGGACAGGCCCAAACCAAAACTACTCAAACTTATTAAAAGCCCTATTTGGCCCACATATGACCATAGATATAAAATACAATAAATAAGATAAATAGCTAGGTGGAGTCCTGAAATTGGGCTTCACCTCAGCCTTCATGCCCGTATCAATTACGGTCTATGTATTATGTTGTAATGCCCAAATGAATCTCATAGTGATCATCTTGTCATGTATGGTCGGTATTCTGTCAATTGCCCAGCTGTAATTTGTTCACCCAACATGTTATTTATCTTTATGGAGAGACACCTCTAGTGAACTGTGGACCCCTGTCCTTTCTTTTACACTGATAAATTCATCCACTGCAAACATGTTCCGTTTACTTTCTGCAAGCACTACTCTCTTTAATTCCACTACAAGCATCTCTTTCCACTCGATACATTTAATCGTTTGTGTTCAGCAAAACCGGTGAGATTGACAACCTCATTGTATGTTGGGGCAAAGTATTTTGGTTGTGTTGTGTGCAGGTTCCACATTGTTGCTGACTCCGGTAGTGCGCCCTGCCACAAGTCAGCTAGCAACACCTTCAGAAGTCACGCCTTTGTCCTACTGGTCGATGAAACCTTGGTTTCTTACTGAGGGAAAGCTTCCTGCTGTGCTCATTATATCTTCCTCTTGGGTTTTCCCAACGGTCTGAAGTCTACGCTACGAGTACCATCAAATTGCACCTTTTACACCAATCGAGTTGCTTTTCTTGTCTATGTTGTTACAGTGCAGGGTATTGCAGTTGATCCAATCAAGATTGAAGCAATTGAGAGTTGGCCGCAGCCCAAGACGGTCACGCAAGTGAGGAGTTTTCTTGGCCTAGCTCGCTGGTTTTTATAGGCGCTTTGTGAAAGATTTTGGATCCCATGCCGCGCTGTTGAATGATCTTACAAAGAAGGATGTGCCATTTGTTTCGGGCGATGCACAGCAAGAAGCCTTCATGATACTGAAAGATAAGTAAACACATGCTCCATTACTTCAAAATCCCGATTTCAATAAGACTTTTGAGCTTGAATGTGATGCTAGTGAAATTGGTTTGGGAGGTGTGTTATTACAAGAGGGCGAACATGTTGCATATTTTAGTGAGAAATTGAGTGGACCTAGTCTGAACTATTCTACTTGTGATAAAGAATTAAATGCGCTTGTTTGGACATTAGAAACTTGGCAACATTATTTATGGCCTAATTTTTTGTTATACAATCTGATCATGAATCTTTGAAGCATATTCGTAGTCAAGCTAAGTTGAATCGCCGCGATGCAAAGTGTTTGAATTTATTGAATCTTTTCCTTATGTTATCAAACACGAAAAGGGTAAAGATAATGTTATTGATGATGCTTTGTCGCACCGTTATACTATGCTATCTCAACTTGACTTCAAGATTTTTGGATTAGAAACTATAAAGGAACAATAGTTGCATGATGCTGATTTTAAATATGTGTTGCTGAATTGTAGAGATGGTAGAACATGGAACAAATTTGTCCTCAATGATAAACTTGTGTTCCGTGCTAACACGCTATGCATTCCAAATAATTCCGTTCATCTTTTGTTGTTGCAGGAGGCACATGGAGGAGGATTGATGGGTCACTTTGGTGTGAAGAAGACGGAGGATGTACTTGTTGCACACTTCTTTTGGCCATGTATGCATCGAGATGTTGAGAGATTCGTGGCACGCTGCACTACATGTCAAAAAGCTAAGTCTCGACTTAATCCACATGGTTTATATATGCCTTTCTTGTTCCTAGTGTACCTTGGGAGGATATTTCTATGGATTTCGTTTTGGGATTGACTCGTACACAGAAGGGGAGGGATAGCATTTTTGTTGTTGTGGATCGGTTTTTTAAGATGGCACACTTTATTCATTGTCATAAGACTGATGATGCTACGCATGTTGCTGATTTGTTCTTTCGTGAAATTGTTTGTTTACATGGTGTGCCAAATACTATTGTTTATGATCATGATACGAAGTTTCTTAGCCACTTTTGGAGATGTTTATGGGCTAATATGAGGACTAAATTGTTGTTTAGTACTACATGTCATCCCCAAACCGATGGACAAACTGATGTAGTAAATAGAACATTGTCTACTATGTTGTGGGCTGTTTTGAAGAAGAACTTAAAATTGTGGGAAGAATGTTTACCTCATATTGAATTTTCTTACAATCGTTCGCTGCATTCTACCACTAAGATGTGCCCATTTGAGATTGTGTATGGTTTATTCCTCGTGCACCTATTGATTTGTTGCCATTGCCATCTTCGGTGCAAAATAATTTGGATGTTACTCAACATGCTGAATTGATATTAAAATTGCATGAGACTACTAAAGACAACATAGAACGCATAAATGCTAAGTATAAAATTGATGGGGATAGAGGGAGAGAGCATGTTGTGTTTGATGTTGGTGATCTTGTTTGGTTGCATTTGCGCAAAGATCGTTTTCCTGATTTGCGCAAGTCTAAGTTAATGCCACGCGCTGCTGGTCCTTTTAAGGTGTTAGAGAAAATAAATGCTAATGCATATAAACTTGAGCTTCCTGGAGATTTTGGTTCGGTTAGTCCTACATTTAACATTACATATTTGAAGCCTTACTTTGGTGAAGAAGATGAGATTGCGTCGAGGATGGCTTCAATTCAAGAAGGGGAGCATGATGAGGACATTCCATCTCTTGATACAGCCATTGTACCTACCACCCCATAAATACAAGGACAAATCACTCGAGCTCGTGCCAAACAACTTAACTATTAGGTACTTTCGTTTCTTGTAACTATTCCTCACATACATGAGAATATGACGCTGCCTAAATCAAACGTGTTTGTTACTCTTAGGAATGATGTACCTAGCATGGAAGAGAGGGACAAGCATTAGAGAACACCACCTTTATGCAACTCTCGTGTACTTATTTTGAGGCCAACACCCAGAACAAGACCGACTATTCGGAATCCCACCTTTTCAATCAAGCTTTCAACTTTATCCATAATATTCTGATTGCATTATTAGTTCTTACTTGTTCTCGATTTTAGGTAGGAATTAAGACCGTTTGGTCAGGTTGATCGTGCATCCGCAGGATCAGGTGGCTTGTTGAAGGTCATTGTGGCGATTATTCAGGGATGTGTTATGAGATACATATTTCAACTTCGAGCCTTTCCCACATACAAAGAGAGCCAAGATATGAATTATCTAATTAGTTTATTACTTTTTTCTTGTTTACTTTTGATCTCAACACAAAAAAAACTTTTATATACTTTATCTTGGAATTAGAATAACCTGCAAGTACTCGCTAGATAATAGTAGCGAGGGGCATAAAGACCTCTACCAACAACTCTCCGTGGTTCGATACTCTTACTTTGAAACTTGTTACAATTGGTATCTGCAATTGAATCATCAATGTTAATGGAGCTTTCCCGTCCATCAGGGTCTTGGAGAGCCAGTAGTCGGTGAATTTTGGCTTGACGATCACGGCAACTCACCCTGGGTACTCGATGTGTGTAGGTGGTCGTTGTGGCTCCAGGTGATGCTCTACTCGGACAAGTTCTAATACGGGGCGACTTTCGGTCTTCACCGCATCATGTGCTTCATCGCCAACACGTCACGCAAAGGTGAATCTCCTCCTTTATGTGTGCCTACAATCGCCTATATGGAACGATATACTACTTCATACTCCATCAAATCTTGATGATAGGAACTCGACGACAAGTACAGAGAGAAGAAAGGATGGCAGGGAGACCCGAGGACGCAAGGCCGATGTCATCGAAGCATGGAAGAGAAGGAGGAGGAGGAGTTGGACGGTCCAGGCCGGTACTACCGCCCATCACGTTCGGTACTACCGCCGACGCAAGGCCGATATCACAGAAGCATGGAAGAGAAGGAAGAAAAGTATTAGGACGCTCCAGGCCGGAACTTCCGCCCCTCATGGCCGGAACTACCGCCCGCCAAGGCCGCTACTACCGCCCTCTCCACCCGGTACTACCGGGTGGCCGGAACTTCCACCCCTAAGGGCCGAAACTTCCACCCCTACGAAGCCCACATGTAAATCTCAGCCTTTGGCTTGTAACTTACCCCTTCGCCCCTACTTATAAATAGGCACCTACCCCCACCTTTATGAGAGAGAGAGATGAATTTAGATGAACTTGGCTTATGCCGCTATTATCCCTTTGTGGATTAGGGAAACCCCCTCCTTAGATTAATTTCTATTGTACAACTCGATCTCCTTGTTGAATCCTTGTGATCTCTTTGGTCACTTCTATCAATTGTTGGTCTTTTGCTTGCACTTCTACCTTTGGGTCTTTTGCTTGCACTTCTACCAACTTTGATATTTTCATCCTTCTAGATCTCTTGGATTCGACTCGCCGATCTTTCTCTCGGAACTTCTACCTTGTGTCTTTTCCTTGAGAGCTTCTATCGGGAAGGTGGTTTGGGCCTTCGAGAACAAACCGGATTGTATCGGGTTATTTGTGCGTGTGTTCATCGTGTTCTTGTGTTCATCCCTCACCCCCTCGTGTTCTTGGTCAAATTCGTGAGATCGGGCAACCCACACGGGCTCAGCCCGCATCATATGGTATCAGAGCAAAGGTTGCCACGGATTTGACCTTCCAATTTCACCAATTTCGCCCAAAAAAATTCCCAAATTTTTTTGCCCCAAAAATATCTCGAATTTGGATCTCAGGTTTTGTTGCATTTTTTGTGGTTTTGGTCCATGGATCTGTTGTCTTTGGTGTTGATCTACGTTTCCCCAATTTTTCTCCGCCCAATTCCATCAAATCCCATCAAAATCCACATTTTCTTCTCCATTTTCCGCTCCGAGTTCGTGCAGTTCGTCGACCCAGATCCATATCCAGAAAATCTGTCATTTTTGGTAGTGCCGCCCACTACAACCGGAACTTCCGCCCCAGCCAAAAAAAAAATCCCCAATTTCTGGATCACCATCTTCCTCGCAAGACACCACCACGGCAGCCCCTGGCTCCGCTAGCAACCAGTAGCCCCACGCACGCGCGCGCTCGCCCACCAACGTCCGACCGAGAGCAGCAGGCTCCCGCCCCTCTCGCTCCACCACCACGCCATGCCTCCACCCGCTCGTCGTGCCCGGCCCAAAGCCCGCGCCGCCATACCCCACGCGCCCGCTCGCTGCTACACCAACCACCACCCCTCCGCTCGCTCGCTTCCGCGTCCCAACGACCCACCGAGCCGCCGCCCCACCCCAGCGTCTGCTCCACGCACGCTCAACACGCCACCCCAGCTCCACTTGGACCAGCACCGTTAACGCGCAAGATCCCCGGGCGGCCATCTTCATTTTCCTCTTAGAAAAATCCACTGCTTTCGTTCGATTCCGCGCAAGAAAAAATCCAAAATCCTAGACCGGTACTACTGGCCCCAATCAGCGGTACTTCCGGCGGCCGGTACTTCCGCCCAACAGCCGGTCTTGTTCCGAAAACAACAATTTTGGCTCGTAGTAACCCCTGGATACATATGTCTCATTTTCGGAACTAGGCCGGAACTACCGCCCAGAGCACGTTTTGACAGCATTTTTGACCCAACTTTACCTACTTTTGACACCCCACTTCGACCCAACTTTTGACAACTTTTCGGAGCCCATTTGACTTCAATTTTTGACCGCTTTTCCCATCCATATTGACTCCAATTTTGACAATTTTCCCGAGCCCATTTGACTCCAAAATTTGACAACTTCGGCCGCTCGTTTTGACCCAAATTTTCGGGCATTGACTTTTGTGTTCGAATTTCATCATGGAGTGCATCGGTTGTCTATTTCGCTTCCGCCCCTACATCAACACTGCGACGACACCGTTGGCACCCCGGATTCTGGTGCAACTTCGACACCACTTCGATCATCGCAAGTTCGTGTGCTTGACACCGCCTAACATCACTAGGTATAACTTGCCTCACCTTGTAGCCAAACTTTCTTCCTTTGTGTACCTATCCTATTGAGAGTGGCTTATCGAGTGTTGCGAAGGATTGTACAAGTGTCACAACCGTGAGAGGGTGTGTGTGCGTTGTGTTGAGCAAAGCTCCGAAGCAAGCTCGGTGAGAAAGATACACAAAATAAGAAAAGTGTGACATAGAGAAAAATAAAGCTTTTAAGCAAAGAAAAAAAGTGGAAAAGAAAAATAATACAAAAGGAGTGTGTGTGCCACCGATACAAAGGAGTGCAAAGCTTCTAAGCAAAAATAGAGAAAAGAGAAGAGTGACATCTTGTGCAAATCTAGTTGCTTCTCTCATATGCAACCAAGCTACAGTCTCTCTTGTGTTGGCGTGACAACGAGCCAATAGTCTTCGTTAGGACCATCTTTTTTACTTGCTCACTTCCTTGGTCGCGCTAACCCCATTGGTCTTCTTGTGTGTGTTTTTGTGTTTCCTTGACATAGATCACCACTTTTGACATTTGACTTTGGATCTTACCCACATTTGACAATAGACATTTCTTTTGGTTCTTTTCGTTTGCTATCCACTTTCGCACCCACCACCATATAGAGTTCTTAGCCTTTTGTGTGTGCTTTGAGTGTGTATGTAGTTAACCCCGGTACAATTTGACTTTGCTCTTGACTTGAACCATTTTTTCCGATACTTTCTTGAAAGGTGAGATACTTCTGTAGTTTCCCTAACCTCCCATGGAGCCCCAACCCACCAAACACGAGGCCATTCTTAGCATAAGGAAGTCAATATCGGACATGCATGCCTCAAATATGGAAAAGATCAAGTATATCATTGATAAACTTGACAAGAAACAACAATCTCCATCCCGCTCTAGAAGGAGGCACAACAAACCACACCACTAGACAAATGAGTGAGAAGCCACCTATCCCATGTGAGGATGAGAGCTAAATACACCTTGAGAGCAAGAGTGACACACCCCATGAGTCGAGTGAGGACGTTTTAATTTCTAACACATTAACCTCTACTCCTCTTGTGTTGTCTTCCTCTTTGCTAGGTTGCTCGGACATCGATGACGCCATTGCCATGGAGATGAGGGATTCCACTATATATGAGATGAGCGATTCGACTATATGTGAGCATGAGTGACTCCACTTCGAGGGCATGAGTGATACACCAAGTGAGATGAGAGTGGTAGTTGATAGGTCATGTGAGGCCATTTCGAATTCTAACAACTTACCCTCTACCTTTAGTGTGTTATCTTATGTCAAATTAGGTTCCATGGATGACGAGAAGCGGATCACAGAAAAGAAGATGTACATGGTGCATGAAGATGATACTATCACACCATGCTTGATTGAAGATGAACATGGAGGTCACATGGAGCCTACCACTTCCACAACACCTACTTCAAATGAGTCGGACTACAAAGGTAACAACAAAGGTCTTGATGATGCCATGATCCCACTAGTGGACATGATGCTTGACATGAGTTGGACGATCCTATTTCTATGTCATATGCTTCTTTCACATTCCCTTGTGATACTTGTGATACCACTATTGTTGATCATGTGGAATTAGTTGCTTATGAAAAAAATTCCATGCCATGCTATGAGTGTTTCGAGTTACTTCCTCTTGCTTGCAATATGTCGAACAATTTCTCTTTCCTATGTGTTGCTTGGAATGATGATGATGATGCTTGTGTTGTGACAACCTTGCCGAACAATTGCTCTTTCCCTAGGTTTGTTGACAACAATGCTAAAATGTTGAACATGTTTTGCTCTAGATGCTTGCAATACTCTCCCATTCATGCAACCAAAATGTTGAATACTTGCTCTTTCCAATGCTTGGTTTGCAATGATGTTAATATGCTTGTAAATGAGATTGCCCCATAGCTCTCTCAAATTTTGGAGACTTTGCCTATGTCCATGAGCATGTTCATGTGTTTACTCCGCATATTCACCACATATACTATGATAAATTGCTTAATGCTAATGGTGATGTGCAAAAGAAATGGACCATCGTGATGGATGATGTGTTCAATACCATGCACATACGTTCTTTGCTTTGCCTATTGTGTGTGTAGGTACAAGAATGCCAATGTCAACCTCGATTGAGCACGAGGTGACAAAGAGAGCTCTTGAGAGCATAATACAAGTGAGTTCAAGATCAAACCTGGCTCTAATACCTTTTTCATGCTTTTCATTGGACATGCCGAACAATTTCTCTTTCTTATGGTTCTTTTGCAAGAATGATGATGTGATTCTTACCGTTGGTATTGCCTGAAACAAGTTGAACAATTTCTCTTTCATTTGGTTTGTTGGCACGCACGGTTATGCAAATGTTGTTTTGGTGCACTTTGTGGATGATATGGTTTGTGTTGCAACAAATACGTGGACCAATTTATCTTTCCGGTGGTTTGTTTGCACACATAAGGATAGTAGAATGAGTTGCTTGCACATTGACCTTGCACATGCATTATTCTTCATATACTTGTGTTGTGCTAATGGTGTTGTGACCATGAATGAACATGTCGTTGATGATATGCTCCTCTATCACGCACACACATACTTTGCTTGGTCTTTGTTGCGTGAAGGTACAAGTGACTTGTGGATGAGATCCAAGGAGTGGTTTCGGCCACAAACATCTACTACACAAGACCTCTCCATGAGAGCACACCTACATCTTGCTAAGGTGACCTCCTTCTAATTGCGCTATCTTGCTAAACCCGTAGAACATTGGCTACGCATTGAGTGTTGCTTTGCTTTTCTTGTGCTATTGATAGGGCTCTTGACAAGTGACATGGCATTCAAGCGTTGGTGTCATCTACCTCCTCTACACATTCATGAAGATTTATCATCGAGGATGACTCTTTTTCAAGTGGGGGGAGATGATACGGGGTGACTTTTGGTCTTCACATCATCATGTGCTTCATCGCCAACACGTCACGCAAAGGTGAATCTTCTCCTTTATGCGTGCCTACAATCGCCTATATGGAACGATATACTATTTCATACTCCGTCAAATCTTGATGATAGGAACTCGACGACAAGTACGGAGAGAAGGGAGGATGGCATGGAGACCCGAGGTCGCAAGGCCGATGTCATGGAAGCATGGAAGAGAAGGAGGAGGAGGAGTTGGACGCTCCAGGCCGGTACTACCGCCCATCACGGCCGGTACTACCACCGACGCAATGCCGATATCACAAAACCATGGAAGATAAGGAAGAAAAGGAGTAGGATGCTCCAGGCCGGAACTTCCGCCCCTCATGGATGGAACTACCGCCCGCCAAGGCTGGTACTACCGCCCTCACCGACCGGTACTACCGGGTGGCCGGAACTTCCACCCCCAAGGGCCGGAACTTCCGCCCCTACGAAGCCCACATGCAAATCTCAGCCTTTGGCTTGTAACTTACCCCTTCGGCCCCCTACCTATAAATAGGCACCTACCCCCACCTTTATGAGAGATAGATGAATTTAGATGAACTTGGCTTATTCCGCTATTATCCCTTTGTGGATTAGGGAAACCCCCTCCTTAGATTAATTTCTATTGTACAACTCGATCTCCTTGTTGAATCCTTGTGATCTCTTTGGTGACTTCTATCAATTATTGGTCTTTTGCTTGCACTTCTACCTTTGGGTCTTTTTCTTGCACTTCTACCAACCTTGATCTTTTCACCCTTCTAGATCTCTTGGATTCGACTCGCCGATCTTTCTCTCGGAACTTCTACCTTGTGTCTTTTCCTTGAGAGCTTCTATCGGGAAGGTGGTTCGGGCCTTCGAAAACAAACCGGATTGTATCGGGTTATTTGTGCGTGTGTTCATCGTGTTCATTTGTTCATCCCTCACCCCTTGCGTTCTTGGTCGAATTCGTGAGATCGGGCAACCCACACGGGCTTAGCCCGCATCAAGTTCACCCACCGCAGCACGTCCACGACGACTGCGTTGACGACGAGTGCGCGGGCGATGACTTTCTTGTCACGCTGATCGACGACCCCAGTGAAGGTGTGGAAGGAGCCGGCGTCGCGACTGAAGCCGTCTTCCTTGGGCTTGTCCCTGTTATGGTGCTGGTGCTTGTTCTGGTCCCCGCCAGTGTTTTCCTTGGTGTGGAGTGCCTTCTCGATCAGCTTGAGCGAAAAGCAGTTTGCGGTGGTGTGCGTGGTGGGTTTCCCCTCCCTGCTGTGGTAGATGCAGGGAGCGTCGAGCAACTTTTTTGCGGAGAAGCGCTTCCCGGGTGGGCGATCTGCCCGCGGGGCGCGGTCGTCACTGTGGCTGCTTTTGGGTTTGCGCTGGCCTTAGCTGGCATTCGCGGCGAACTCGCTGGGGCCGTCGTTGCGCCGTTTGTTGCCTCCCGTGTGATTGCTGCTGAAGCGATAGTCATCGCGGCGACCGTTGTTGCGTGAGGGTTGGCGACTGCGCCGCTGACCGAACTCATCATCCGAGTCAACGGTGGAGCTTCATCCGCGTAGCGCCTGGCGATGTCCATGAGCTTCGTCATATTGAGGACGTCCCTGCTGCATTGTTTGAGATTGGCGATGAGGGGCTCGTAGCGGTAGCAACGGTTGAAGCAGTAGATGGCGGTGTCGGCCCTGATCCTGGTGGAGGTGGTCCACTGATCTTGCCAGCGCTGGACCCAACGGTGCGTCGACTCGCGAGGGTCCTGAATGAAGCGGTCCAAATCCTCAATGATGGTGGCGCATGTGTACGTGTTGGGCCGGTGGGCATGGATACAAATGCATTTTCCGCATTTTCCGGTAAAGGTCGCTGATGACGCGCGAAGCACACGTCCGTTGGGAACCCCAAGAGGAAGGCGTGTGATGCGTACAGCAGCAAGTTTTCCCTCAGTAAGAAACCAAGGTTATCGAACCAGTAGGAGATGAAGGCCACGTGAAAGTTGTTGGTGAAGGAGTGTAGTGCGGCGCATGATGCGTGTAATTGACACGTCCGTTGGGAACCCCAAGAGGAAGGTGTGATGATATGGGCACGGAGGCCTATGTGGAGCCCCGATTCAGGACTCCACCAGCTTATTTATCCTAGTTTATGTAATGGTCATATGTGGGCCAATTAGGGTTTTTAATAAATTGAGTCAGTTTGGTTTGGGCCTGTCCAAACCAAGTTAGAGAGGCCCACAAGGGCTGGCCGGCCACCACCCCCTCATATAAGGTGGAGGGACGGCTAGGGTTTAGATAGAACAAGTTTAGTCTAAAGTTTAGGTTTTACCTAGTTGCGTGTGTTCACGTGTATCATCCCTCCGGGGGTACGGCGCTGCCGTTTATCTATTATATCCGCTGCGAAGGTTCTTGTGTTCATCAAGGATTATCTAGCTCTTGGTTTGAGGCGTATCGTTCGTCGATCCGTTGCTTGCTGGATTCGTTCCCTCTTCTCCGGGCTGCGTTCATCGCGTTGTTGGGAGGATTCTCTACCTCGGGTTCTCGCCGTGAAAGATCGGGCATCAATCTAGGTGGATTGGCTTGGATCCACCGTATCATGTGGTATCAGTTTTCTGGGTTGCTCACAGCGAGGTTTTGTTGATCGATCGCATCTAGATCGGTTTACATCGGAGAAGGTTGGCTCTAGATCGGAGGAGATTGGCTCTCGGTCAAAGGAGGTTGAGTTGGAGGAAGTTTGGAGCTGTTTGGGCGAGGTTTTGCCATTGTTTCGGGTAGTTTCTGCGGCCAGAATCGCGAATTTTCGAGTTTGGAATCGCGAGGAAGAAGAAGATTTCCGTCAGGAGACCGGCACTGCCGGCCTTGACACACCGGCACTTCCGGCCATACCGGCACTTCCGGCCTCGGAACACCGGCACTGCCGGCCTCGCAGATTTTGACAGTTTTCTCTGCCGCGGCAGGATTTCTGCCAGTTTCTCTGCCGCGACAGGAATTTTCTGCCGTGAGCCTGTTTTTGCTGTTTTCTGCTGATTGTTTGTTTCGCGCACAGCTATGGTTTCTTCACGCTTTGGTGGCATTGAAGATAGGAAGGATGATATCTATCATGATTACCTTCGTATTGTGACGGGTTTGCACTTCGATGCATCTACCATCAAGTGGAGGTTGGCTAGTTCTGCGACACCGACGGAATATCAACTTTGGGAATCACACATTGAAGGTGGATTTGCGAGATGCAAGGAGTTTGATAGTTGTTTTGGTGGCCAGACGGAGTTTGCTATTGCATACCGGCGTGTTGATGATGTTGTGGCTGGTTGGTACCGTAATGCTCTTATAGTTCGGGGTATCATTGGTCTACGGTCTAGTTGGGCAGATTTCAAGCGGTTTCGCGTCATAACTTTCATTTTGCGAGCTTGAGTAAGCCGGTGGTGTGCTCTAACACTACCGTGGAGGAGGTTGTTCCGGTGTCGACGATCATTGAGGAGAGGAAACCTGGCTCGATACCAAGAGCGCTACTCGTGATCGTTGAGGAGGATGTACCATTGAGCGGGCTGAATATGCAACTCAAGAAGGTACAAGATGATGCTTGCAAGACAGTTGACAAGGTTCAGCGGTGGAGTTTGTTTCAGACTCGGTGCTTTATCAAGGGCAAGGCTTGCAAGTTGATGGTTGATGGTGGTAGCTGTACTAATGGCATTAGCAAGGCGATGGTGGCAGCATTGGGGTTGTCTACATGGCGTCTTCCTGAACCTAAACGTCTTGAGTGGTTGAATAGCTGTGGTATGCTGAAGATTACTCACAAGGTGCGTGTGCCATTTACAGTTGATGATTATGTTGATGAGATAGAGTGCGATGTGTTGCCTTTGGAGGTGTGTGGATTGCTACTTGGGCGTCCTTGGCAGTATGATCGCAATGTGACACATGCTGGGCGAGCAAATACATATTCTTTTATGCATGGTGGCAAACAGCGGACTTTGAAGCCTATGGGTGATGATCATATCAAGTCCGATGTGGAGTTAGTGGTGCGTAAAGAGAAGTTGCACAAGCCTAAAGTGCAGCAAGAGGTGCATGATGTTCCGAGCATTAATGTTGGTGATGTTTCAGCCAAGCCTGTAGATGACAAGCCAGTTCTTGTTGGTGACAAGCCGGATGAAGCTACACTTGTTGTTGATGTGGATGTTGCAGCATGTGCTACAGTTCCAGTTTGTGTTGATGCTAGTATACAGACTGATGATGCTTGTGCTGATGATATTTCAGTACATGTGGCGCAGATGCGCGTGGGAGGAGTGGGAGGCGAGCGCGTCAGTGGAGACAGTGGGCAGCGGCACTACCGTGCTAGGAGTACTGCAGTCCAGTTTTCCGCGACACCGCGGATGCATCGAGGCAAGGATGGACGTGTGAGACATCTATGTGGTCCAGGAATTACACATCTTGTGCAGGGTCATGTGCAGCGACACAAGGTTCCATCAAAACCTCGCAAGAAGAAGGAATTGGCGCCGAAGTCCAAGCTCATGTGGAGAAGAAAGGAGGCGCCAAGTGCTGTATCAAGTCAAGCAGGCCGCGAGGGAGGATGTGGTGTGGAAGGCAAGCAAGACTTGAAGACGGCGAGGACGTGTCATGTTCATATCACGTCACCTTTTCCAGAAGACCCTCACGCGTTGGGGACAACGCTTCTTGAAGGGGGGGAGGATGATATGGGCACGGAGGCCTATGTGGAGCCCCGATTCAGGACTCCACCAGCTTATTTATCCTAGTTTATGTAATGGTCATATGTGGGCCAATTAGGGTTTTTAATAAATTGAGTCGGTTTGGTTTGGGCCTCGTCCAAACCAAGTTAGAGAGGCCCACAAGGGCTGGCCGGCCACCACCCCCTCATATAAGGTGGAGGGACGGCTAGGGTTTAGATAGTTCAAGTTTAGTCTAAAGTTTAGGTTTTACCTAGTTGCGTGTGTTCACGTGTATCATCCCTCCGGGGTATGGCGCTGCCGTTTATCTATATTATCCGTCGCGAAGGTTCTTGTGTTCATCAAGGATTATCTAGCTCTTGGTTTGAGGCGTATCGTTCGTCGATCCGTTGCTTGCTGGATTCGTTCCCTCTTCTCCAGGCTGCGTTCATCGCGTTGTTGGGAGGATTCTCTACCTCAGGTTCTCGCTGTGAAAGATCGGGCATCAATCTAGGTGGATTGGCTTGGATCCACCGTATCATGTGATGCGCACAGCGGCAAGTTTCCCTCAGTTAGAAACCAAGGTTTAATCGAACCAGTAGGAGTCAAGAAGCACGTTGAAGGTTGATGGCGGCGGGATGTAGTGCGGCGCAACACCGGAGATTCCGGCGCCAACGTGGAACCCGCACAACACAACCAAAGTACTTTGCCCCAACGAAACGAGTGAGGTTGTCAATCTCACCGGCTTGTCTGTAACAAAGGGTTAACCGTATTGTGTGGAAGATGATTGTTTGCAAGAAAACAGTAAAGAACTAGTATTGCAGCAGATTTGTATTTCAGTATAAGAGAATGGACCGGGGTCCACAGTTCACTAGAGGTGTCTCTCCCATAAGATAAAAGCATGTTGGGTGAACAAATTACAGTCGGGCAATTGACAAATAGAGAGGGCATAACAATGCACATACATGTCATGATAAGTACGAGTGAGATTTAATTGGGCATTACGACAAAGTACATAGACCGCCATCCAACCGCATCTATGCCTAAAAAGTCCACCTTCAGGTTATCATCCGAACCCCTCCAGGTATTAAGTTGCTAACAACGGACAATTGCATTAAGTATTGCGCGTAATGTAATCAATAACTACATCCTCGGACATACCATCAATGTTTTATCCCTAGTGGCAACAAGACATCCATAACCTTAGGGGTTTCGTCACTCCCCGATTCACGGAGACATGAACCCACTATCGAGCATAAATACTCCCTCTTGGAGTTACTAGCATCAACTTGGCCGAGCCTCTACTAATAACGGAGAGCATGCAAGATCATAAACAACACATAGGTAATAACTTGATAATTAACATAACATGGTATTCTCTATCCATCGGATCCCGACAAACACAACATATAGCATTACAGATAGATGATCTTGATCATGTTAGGCAGCTCACAAGATCCAACAATGAAGCAAAATGAGGAGAAGACAACCATCTAGCTACTGCTATGGACCCATAGTCCAGGGGTGAACTACTTACTCATCACTCCGGAGGCGACCATGGCGGTGAAGAGTCCTCCGGGAGATGAATCCCCTCTCCGGCAGGGTGCCGGAGGAGATCTCCAGAA
This sequence comes from Lolium rigidum, assembly GCF_022539505.1. NCBI lineage: Eukaryota > Viridiplantae > Streptophyta > Magnoliopsida > Poales > Poaceae > Lolium > Lolium rigidum. Next base: position 176,837,762 of record NC_061508.1, read on the forward strand.
TCCCCCGAGATGGGATTGGCGGCGGCGGCGTCTCTGGAAGGTTTTCCGTATCGTGGTTCTTCGTTCTGGGGTTTTCGCGACGGAGGCTTTAAGTAGGCGGAAGGGCAACGTGGGGGGCCACACGAGGGCCCCACACCATAGGTCGGCGCGGCCGGTGCCGGGCCGCGCCGCCCTATGGTGGCGGCGCCTCGTGGCCCCACTTCGACTCCTCTTCGGTCTTCCGGAAGCTTCGTGGCAAAATAGGACCCCGGGCGTTGATTTCGCCCAATTCCGAGAATATTTCGTTACTAGGATTTCCGAAACCAAAAACAGCAGAAAACAAGAATCGGCTCTTCGGCATCTTGTTAATAGGTTAGTTCCATAAAATGCACGAATATGACATAAAGTGTGCATAAAATATGTAGATATCATCAATAATGTGGCATGGAACATAAGAAATTATCGATACGTCGGAGACGTATCAGCATCCCCAAGCTTAGTTACGCTCGTCCCGAGCGGGTAAAACGATAACAAAGATAATTTCTGAAGTGACATGCCATCATAACCTTGATCATACTATTTGTAAACATATGTAATGAATGCAGCGATCAAAACAATAGTAATGACATGAGTAAACAAGTGAATCATAAAGCAAAGACTTTTCATGAATAGTACTTCAAGACAAGCATCAATAAGTCTTGCATAAGAGTTAACTCATAAAGCAATAAATCAAAGTAAAGGTATTGAAGCAACACAAAGGAAGATTAAGTTTTAGCGGTTGCTTTCAACTTATAACATGTATATCTCATGGATAATTGTTAACATAGAGTAATATAACAAGTGCAATATGCAAGTATGTAGGAATCAATGCACAGTTCACACAAGTGTTTGCTTCTTGAGGTGGAGAGAGATAGGTGAACTGACTCAACATAAAAGTAAAAAGAATGGTCCTTCAAAGAGGAAAGCATCGATTGCTATATTTGTGCTAGAGCTTTTATTTTGAAAACATGAAACAATTTTGTCAACAGTAGTAATAAAGCATATGAGTTATGTAAATTATATCTTACAAGTTGCAAGTCTCATGCATAGTATACTAATAGTGCCCGCACCTTGTCCTAATTAGCTTGGACTACCGGATCATCGCAATACACATGTTTTAACCAAGTGTCACAATGGGGTACCTCCATGCCGCCCGTACAAAGGTCTAAGGAGAAAGCTCGCATTTTGGATTTCTCGCTTTTGATTATTCTCAACTTAGACATCCATACCGGGACAACATGGACAACAGATAATGGACTCCTCTTTAATGCATAAGCATGTGGCAACAATTATTATTCTCATATGAGATTGAGGATATATGTCCAAAACTGAAACTTCCACCATGAATCATGGCTTTAGTTAGCGGCCCAATGCTCTTCTCTAACAATATGTATGCTCCAACCATAAAGGTGGTAGATCTCTCTTACTTCAGACAAGACGGACATGCATAGCAACTCACATGATATTCAACAAAGAATAGTTGATGGCGTCCCTAGAAAACATGGTTATCGCACAACAAGCAACTTAATAAGAGATAAAGTGCATAAGTACATATTCAATACCACAATAGTTTTTAAGCTATTTGTCCCATGAGCTATATATTGCAAAGGTGAATGATGGAATTTTAAAGGTAGCACTCAAGCAATTTACTTTGGAATGGCGGATAAATATCATGTAGTAGGTAGGTATGGTGGACACAAATGGCATAGTGGTTGGCTCAAGTATTTGGATGCATGAGAAGTATTCCCTCTCGATACAAGGTTTAGGCTAGCAAGGTTATTTGAAACAAACACAAGGATGAACGGTGCAGCAAAACTCACATAAAAGACATATTGTAAACATTATAAGACTCTACACCGTCTTCCTTGTTGTTCAAAACTCAATACTAGATATTATCTAGACTCTAGAGAAACCAAATATGCAAACCAAATTTGCAAACTCTAAGTGTTTCTTCATTAATGGGTGCAAAGTATATGATGCAAGAGCTTAAACATGAGCACAACAATTGCCAAGTATCAAATTATCCAATACATTTTAGAATTACTACATGTAGTATTTTCCAATTCCAACCATATAACAATTTAACGAAGAAGAAACTTCGCCATGAATACTATGAGTAGAGCCTAAGGACATACTTGTCCATATGCTACAGCGGAGCGTGTCTCTCTCCCACAAAGTGAATGCTAGGATCCATTTTATTCAAACAAAACAAAAACAAAAACAAACCGACGCTCCAAGCAAAGTGCATAAGATGTGACGGAATAAAAATATAGTTTCGGGGGAGGAACCCGATAATGTTGTCGATGAAGAAGGGGATGCCTTGGGCATCCCCAAGCTTAGACGCTTGAGTCTTCTTAGAATATGCAGGGGTGAACCACCGGGGCATCCCCAAGCTTAGAGCTTTCACTCTCCTTGATCATACTGTATCATCCTCCTCTCGTGATCCTTGAAAACTTCCTCCACACCAAACTCGAAACAACTCATTAGAGGGTTAGTGCACAATAAAAATTAACATGTTCAGAGGTGACACAATCATTCTTAACACTTCTGGACATTGCATAAAGCTACTGGACATTAATGGATCAAAGAAATTCATCCAACATAGCAAAAGAGGCAATGCGAAATAAAAGGCAGAATCTGTCAAAACAGAACAGTCCGTAAAGATGGATTTTATTAGGGCACCAGACTTGCTCAAATGAAAATGCCCAAATTGAATGAAAGTTGCGTACATATCTGAGGATCACTCACGTAAATTGGCTTAATTTTTTGAGTTACCTACAGAGAATTAGACCCAGATTCATGACAGAAAAGAAATTTGTTTCTGCGCAGTAATCCAAATCTAGTATTTACTTTACTATCAAAGACTTTACTTGGCACAACAAAACATAAAACTAAGATAAGGAGAGGTTGCTACAGTAGTAAACAACTTCCAAGACTCAAATATAAAACAAAAATACTGTAGTAAAAACATGGGTTGTCTCCCATAAGCGCTTTTCTTTAACGCATTTCAGCTAGGCGCAGAAAGTGTAAATCAAGTAACATCATGAGACGAAGCATCAACATCATAATTTGTTCTAATAATAGAATCATAAGGTAACTTCATTCTCTTTCTAGGGAAGTGTTCCATACCTTTCTTGAGAGGAAATTGATATTTAATATTACCTTCCTTCATATCAATAGTAGCACCAACGGTTCGAAGAAAAGGTCTTCCCAATATAATGGGGCAAGATGCATTGCATTCAATATCCAAGACAACAAAATCAACGGGGACAAGGTTATTGTTAACCATAATATGAACATTATCAATTCTCCCCAAAGGTTTCTTCTTAGCATTACCAGCGAGATTTACATCCAGATAACAGTTTTTCAATGGTGGCAAGTCAAGCATATCATAGACTTTCTTAGGCATAACAGAAATACTTGCACCAAGATCACATAAAGCATTACAATCAAAATCTTTGACCCTCATTTTAATGATGGGCTCCCAACCATCCTCTAGCTTTCTAGGAATAGAAGTTTCAAGTTTTAGTTTCTCTTCTCTAGCTTTTATGAGAGCATTTGTAATATGTTTTGTGAAAGCCAAGTTTACGAGCGCTAGCATTGGGACTCTTAGCAAGTTTTTGTAAGAACTTTATAACTTCAGAGATGTGGCAATCATCAAAATCTAAATCATTACAATCTAAAGCAATGGGATTGTCATCCCCAAGGTTGGAAAAAATTTCAGCGGTTTTATCACAGGCGGTTTCGAGCAGTTTTAGCGAGTTTCGAGTAATTTTGCGCGCTTTGCACTAGGAGTAGAAACATTGCCAACACCAATTATTTTATTATTGATAGTAGGAGGTGCAGCAACATGTGAATCATTAGCATTGCTAGTGGTGGTAATAGTCCAAACTTTAGCTACATTTTTCTCTTTAGCTAGTTTTTCATTTTCTTCTCTATCCCACCTAGCACGCAGTTCAGCCATTAATCTTATATTCTCATTAATTCTAACTTGGATGGCATTTGCTGTAGTAACAATTTTATTTTCAATATCCCTATTAGGCATAACTTTCGATTTCAAAAGATCAACATCGGAGGCAAGACTATCAACCTTAGAAGCGAGAATATCAATTTTATTGAGCTTTTCCTCAACAGATTTGTTAAAGGCAGTTTGTGTACTAATAAATTCTTTAAGCATAGCTTCAAGTCCAGGGGGTGTATTCCTATTATTGTTGTAAGAATTCCCATAAGAATTAGCATAACCGTTACCATTATTATAAGGATATGGCCTATAGTTATTACTAGAATTGTTCCGATAAGCATTGTTGTTGAAATTATTATTTTTAATGAAGTTTACATCAACATGTTCTTCTTGGGCAACCAATGAAGCTAACGGAACATTATTAGGATCAACATTAGTCCTATCATTCACAAGCATAGACATAATAGCATCAACCTTATCATTCAAGGAAGAGGATTCTTCAACAGAATTTACCTTCTTACCTTGTGGAGCTCTTTCCGTGTGCCATTCAGAGTAATTAACCATCATATTATCAAGAAGCTTTGTTGCTTGATGACCCATAAGTATATGGGGTGTATCGTAGTATCTTCGATAAGTAAGAATGTCGATCCCAACGAGGAGCAGAATGTGTTGACAAGCAGTTTCGATGAAGGATTCACTGTAAATGCTCACAGAAAAGTATTCAGGTGGTTTTGATGTAACAGATGAATAAAGTACAAGTAAGTAAAATGCGAGAGAAATAATTTCAGCGAGTGGCCCAATCCTTTTTAGCACAAAGGACAAGCCGGTTTGTTTACTTATAATGACCAAACGTTCTCGAGGACACACGGGATTTTAGTCTAGTGCTTTCGCTACATACAGTTGATTAATCTTCATTGTTTTGATAAGTGTTGCGTGGGTGAACCTATGCTAATGTACCGCCCTTCCTAGGACTAATACATACTTGTGATTATACCCCTTGCAAGCATCCGCAACTACAAGAAAGTAATTAAGATAAATCTAACCACAGCCTTAAACTCTGAGATCCTGCGATCCCTCCTGCATCGATATACCAACGGGGGTTTAGGTTTCTGTCACTCCGGCAACCCCGCAATTGGCAAACGAGTACAAGATGCATTCCCCTAGGCCCATAAATGGTGAAGTGTCGTGTAGTCGATGTTCACACGACACCACTAGAAGAATAACACCACAACTTAAATATCATAACATTGAATATTACTCAACCATAGTTCACTACTAACAATTAGACTTCACCCATGTCCTCAAGAACTAAACGAACTACTCACGAGACATCATATGGAACATGATCAGAGGTGATATGATGATGAATAACAATCTGAACATAGACCTTGGTTCAATGGTTTCACTCAATAGCATCAACAACAAGTAGAAATCGAGTATCGGGAGAGTTTCCCCTATCAAACAATCAAGATCAAACCCAAATTGCTACAGCGGTGACGATGTCCAGCGGTGGAGATGGCGGTGATGATGGTGGAGATGATGATGATGGTGATGGAGATGATGTCCAGCTCGATGGCGGTGACGATGGCGTCGATTTCCCCCTCCGGGAGGGAATTTCCCCGGCGGATTCCTGCCCGCCGGAGAGCTCTTTTCTCTCCGGTGTTCTCCGCCCCGCAGAGGCGGCTGTAACCCTTCGTGAGGATTCCTCTGTGGCTTCGGTCTTCGGGACGAAGGGTTTCGCGAAGAAAAGGAGGCGAAAGAGGCCGAGGGGGCTCCACACCACATGGTGGCGCGGCCAGGCCATGGGTCCAGCTGGCTCCCCCTTCTGGCTTCCTCCGTCATCTGGAAAAATAGGATTTTCTGTAAAACTTCCTTCCACAGTTGATCTTCCGAAATATTGCATCCTGACGGTGCTTTTTCCAGCAGAATCCTGGCTCCGGTGCTCGATCTCCAAATAATCATGAAACATGCAAAATAGATGAAATAACATAAGTATTGTGTCCCAATATGAAATATATCAATGAATAACGAGCAAATTATGATATAAAATAGTGATGCAAATTGGACGTATCAACTCCCCCCAAGCTTAGACTTCGCTTGTCCCCAAGCGAAACTGAACTCGGTAAACAGGACCACATGTTTATGGAGTGAAGAGTCGATAAATAAAATACGGACGAGAAGCATCATATTCATTCACACAAGACATTATAGTAAACAACTTCCTCATATAACTCAACTTGAAACAAGTATAAGGTAATCACAAATAAAGGTGCATAAGAAATCATAATTGGTGATGGCAAACTTTGTTCTTGGTCAGAGAACAGTTAACAGATTATACTTATCTATTGAGCAGCGCTCTCATATTAAAAGCTTATGGTAAACTTGCATACTCAATCATATTAATCATTGATGACTTTCAAAGCTATATTCATTCAGGTAAAACATGTACTAAACAAGAAAGAGTAAAGACATGATGAAACAAATCACAATATAATAGTTTAATCACAACAACTCAAATTCTTGCTTGAGATGGAGGGAAATAGGTTTACTGACTCAACATAAAGTAAAAGACAGGCCCTTCGCAGAGGGAAGCAGAGATTAAATCATGTGCTAGAGCTTTTTCAGTTTTGAAATCATATGAAGAGAATAAAAGTAA
>NC_061508.1:176844496-176881413 GCF_022539505.1 Lolium rigidum
CGCCTTCCTTGAAGTTGACTTTCTCGGTCTCTATCGCGGCCCTGAAGGAGTTTTTGTGTTCGGAGATCTGCTTCTTGGTGGTCTGCATTTCAGTCGGATCCACCGCGGCTCTGTAGCCTTTCAGCTCTTCTCCGGATATGACAGACTCTGCGAAGGCGGCTTCGCCCAACTCGCACTCGTGAGCCTTTTTGTAGTCTCCGGTTATGGTGATCATGCCATTAGGACCCGGAATCTTGAGCTTGTTGTAGATATAGCACGCTCTTGCATGGAACTTGTGGTAGGTGGGCCTGCCGAAGATGACATGGTAGGAGCTCTTGAAGGGCACAACTTCAAACGTGATCTTTCTTCGCGGAAATTGTGAACATCGCCGAAAGCCACGGGAAGTGTGATGCTGCCGAGGGAATTCGCCTTCTTACCCGGAACCACGCCGTGAAACTCGGTGTTGCTGTGTTTGAGCTGTTCCTTGGTGAGGTTCATCCGCTCCAGAGTCTCCAGGTACATGATGTTCAAGCTGGCTCCGCCATCCATGAGGCACTTGGAGAAGTCATACCCGTCTATGCGGGGGCTTACAACCAAGGCGTAGTATTCTTTTGGCACAATGGCGGGATGATCCTCCCTGTCAAATGTGCATGGAACTTCCGACCACCTGACATACTGCGGCACAGCCGGAACTGTGGCGTTCAGGATCCGGGTAGCTGATTTTGTAGCGCGGACTGTTGGGGTTCCGAGGAAGGTGTGGTAAGCCCCCACGCTCTTTTTCTCGAAGGGGTTGGATTTACCTGCGGATCCGGCTTTGGGATCCGGCGAGTTATCATCCTCGTCCATCTCCTCGGAACTGTCCTCCTCCTTGTTCTTGTTCTTGCCCTTGCCTCCTTTGCCGCGTGGGCGGTGCTTCCGGGCCCGCTTGTATCCTGCTTCCGGGTTGTTCTTTAGGTCGTTGACCCACTTGCAGTTGCGGTTGGTGTGAGTGGACTTCCCTGTAGCCGGATCCAAGTGGGCCAGGCAGGGCATGTCTCTATACTCCTCGTAGGTTTGCGGAGCGCGGGATCCGCCAGCTGTGACTTCAGTGCCATGCTGCTGACCCCTGCCGGCTCCGCCTCCACGGCCGCGTCCTCTTCCGCCTCCTGAACCTCCGCGTTGGAACGCCATGGCGACCATGTCGGATCCGCCACTCTTCTGGTCATCAGGGTTTTTGCGTTTATGGCCGCTGTTGTTGCCGTTATCACGGTTCTTCTTTTGTTGGTGCAGGGGGATTGCTGTAGCTGCGATATCACCGCCTGCATCGTCATCGGCGGCAGTGTGGTCACTGGCAATGGAGATCATCTCATCCAAAGTCAGTTTATTGGCGTTAGCCAAACATGTGAGCTTATGCCTCAGCAATCCTCCTCTCTGCAGACCACCAATAAAGGCGTACATGGCAGTGGTGTGGTCGACGTTTTCGCACTCGTTCCTGCATGCCAACCATCGTGTGAGGAAGTTTCGTGAGGATTCTCCCTTCTTCTGGATACAAGCTTGTAGGTCGCTTGCCGTGGCAGGTCTTTTGTAGGTGCCCCTGAAGTGTTTCTCGAAAGCGGTCTTCAGGTCAAACCAGCAAAAGATGGAGTTTTTCTCGAGGTCACTGAGCCAGATCCGGGCTGGACCTACAAGGTACAAGCTGGAGCATGCGGCGAGCGATATTAGGGGTTCCTCCGGCGAAGGTTACTGCGTTATAGTAATCCTCAATCCAGGTATCCGGCCTTTCGGTGCCATCATAATGCTTCAAGTTTCCGGGTAGCTTGAGGGAGCTCCTTGGCTTTGGTTCCTCTCGAATCATCCTGCCAAAGCACTTCGGTCCGATGTAGTCGGTTCTGTATTCGTTGAGGCGTTCCCGCGCGTCGCGCGAGCCGTGACGGGGGACTTTGAGCGAGAGCGAGATCTCCGACCACCGCCTCCGCCTCCACCTCCGCCGCCACCGCTAGGTGGTGGTGAGGGAGACCTGCGAGGGGGCCGATCCGACCTCTTGCTTCCGCCTTCAGATTCTCCCCGGCCCTCCCGGTGCTGGCTCCTGTGGCTGCCTTCGCCGTGACGCTGGCTGCCCTGGTTGTTCCGGTTCCGGCGGGGCTCCGGGTCGCGCTCCTCATTCCGGCTCCTCCTAGGCTCGGGCTCACGATCGTTGTTCTGATTCCGGCGAGGTTCCGGCGTGCGCTCCCTGCTCCTGTTTCTTGAGGGCAGCACGTTGTCGCGGATAACAATTCCACCATGCCCCTGAGGCCTGGTGTTTCCGGCTGGACTACGGCGGCGAGGGGGACGCGTGTAACCATTAGGCGGAGGAGAGGCGTTGCGGTACTTGTCTCGTCCAGAGTACATTGCATCCTTTCCCTTTCTCGGATCTGACGGTGGCGTCTTTGATGGTACGGGGATCGGATTTGGGTGTTCCCTGGTTTTCCTTCTGCGTTCCGAGGATCCGGTTCGCGATTCGTCATCTCGATGGCGATTGTCGCGGGCGTCCTTCTGCGCAGTGGAGACGCAATGCTCCGGATTAGATTCCAACTTGCGCGAAGTGTCTGCCTTGCTCTGCTGTTTAACCGCTGAAGCGACGAGCGTGCGTACGTAGTCGATGTCAATCTCCTCGTTACTTTTCTTCAGGATCTCTGCAGCTTTCGTCATATTGTCCTTTGGGGTTGCGAACGGCTGCTGCTCCGTTGGAGTTGCGAAAGTGATCTTGCGGGGAGCTATCATCTCACGCCGGACTTTTTCGACCTCCTGGTGAGCTTCAACGATCTTGTCCTCCCAATGCTTTCGGAGTTCCTTGACTTTTGCCAATCCTTCGTCCACCTCCTGCTCACGCTGGATGAAGTCTTCCACAAAAACTGCGGCGTGCTTCCTTTCCTCCAGCATGGCGGCTGCGGTGTCCTTAAACTTCTTGGCTGTTGCCAGCAGCTCCACTCTCTTAGCTTCTAAAGCTTCTATGTCTTCGGGAGTGATGGGTTTGTTAAGAATATCCGAGCGATAAACCGCATCCATGCTCGCTTGTGCGACCATCTCTTCGAGCGACAGGAGGCTCTCCGAGGAAGAATCCCTACGGGGCCGCTCCCGCGACATCGGAGATCCGTGGTGGGATGGCTGGGGGTCGGATTGGGTGCCTGCCTCTTCTGATCCGTTTTCTCCCAGCGCCGCTACAGTTGCAAGTACCTGCTTTGGCTGGGCGGAATCGACTTCAGGCTGTTCACCGTATCCATATTCCTTCACCTTGCGATCGAACTCTTCAGTGTCCATGGATTGGGTGTCTCCGGAAATTGGGCTTAGATTTCCCAAAATTGACTCTTCAGCCGGAGTTCCGCTTTCTCCGACAGCCTCTTGCTGATCCGGAGCAGCGTTGTTTTCCGGGGGCACGACCTGTTCGGGACCAGCTCCGGCTTCTTGAGGGGCGGTTCCGGCGGTATGGGCCAAGAAGTGTACGAAGTGACACCTTTGCTTCTCTAACACCTGGGAGACCCAGGCGGATCTGCATTGGTCTTCCACCGTTATTTCCTGCTCATGGGCGGATTGGGTGGGTTTTGATTTTTTCAGATCTAAGGCGGAATCTTCGCTAGGAAGTTCCTGCGTCTCAGATCGGATCTTCGCGACTGCGTCCTGCTCAGCGGCGGTCGCGTCAGCGCTACTTACCGGTGGGTTTCCGTCGGAATCGACGGTTTCCCCGATGAAGATGTGTATGCCGCCAACTGGGACGATGGAGAGCTTGACGGGGTCGGTTTTAGCCGGAATCCAACACTCATCCGGAGGGACGATCGGCAGATTTCCGGCGTAAAGGACACGCCCCACAGCGATGGTGTCGTCGTAGCTTCCCATGGCGGAACCCTCCCGGTTCCGGCCTCCAGACGCCGCAGTCCCCACGGTGGGCGCCAACTGTCGTTGCCTAATCGACGGTACCTCGGAGGAGGGATCCTCACGAGTGGGAGAAGAAGTAGGGGCCATAGGGCGGAGTGCACACGGGACGGTGGTACGCGAGTTACCCAGCTTCGGAACACCTGCACGATGACAGGGCCTACTGCTGCTTGTCTGGAATTATCTGGGCGCTTTCGCGTTGTTACAATGAGTTGTGGTTGTCCCTCTAGGGCTCCCAGGATCCGGCTTATAAAGGCGCACGGATCTAGGGTTTATGGAGAGTCCTAGCCGGAATACAATTTGCCTAACTACGGTACAATGTCTTGCCGTGTACGTCAAGGATCCGCCTTCCTCCAAGTACGTGCTGGATCCGGATACTTCATGGGCCGTCACGGATCCGGCCTCCTTCGTAGGACGGTAGAGATCCGGCTTCCTGTTCCTGGGCTGGACTTCATCCTTCAGGATCTACAGCAACTGGGCCGCCCGATGGGCCACATGCCTCACCACCATCTATGGGCCACCCGGGCTTGCCGGATCTAGGGCATGCCGTTGATATACCCATAAAGTATACCCACAACAGTTTGTGTACTAATAAATTCTTTAAGCATAGCTTCAAGTCCAGGGGGTGTGTTCCTATTATTTTTGTAAGAATTCCCATAAGAATTAGCATAACCGTTACCATTATTATAAGGATATGGCCTATAGTTATTACTAGAATTGTTCCGATAAGCATTGTTGTTGAAATTATTATTTTTAATGAAGTTTACATCAACATGTTCTTCTTGGGCAACCAATGAAGCTAAAGGAACATTATTTGGATCAACATTAGATCTACCATTCACAAGCATAGACATAATAGCATCAATCTTATCACTCAAGGTAGAGGATTCTTCGACAGAATTTATCTTCTTACCTTGTGGAGCTCTTTCCGTGTGCCATTCAGAGTAATTTATCATCATATCATCAAGAAGCTTTGTAGCCGCCCCCAAAGTGATGGACATAAAGGTACCTCCAGCAGCTGAATCCAATAAATTCCGCGAAGAAAAATTTAGTCCTGCATAGAAGGTTTGGATGATCATCCAAGTAGTCAGTCCATGGGTTGGGCAATTCTTTACCAAAGATTTCATTCTCTCCCATGCTTGAGCAACATGTTCATTATCTAATTGCTTGAAATTCATTATGCTACTTCTCAAAGATATAATTTTAGCAGGGGGATAATATCTACCAATAAAAGCATCCTTGCATTTAGTCCATGAATCAATACTATTCTTAGGCAGAGATAGCAACCAATCTTTAGCTCTTCCTCTTAATGAGAAAGGAAACAATTTTAATTTTATAATGTCACCATCTACATCTTTATACTTTTGCATTTCACACAATTCAACAAAGTTATTGAGATGGGCAGCAGCATCATTGGAACTAATACCAGAAAATTGCTCTCGCATAACAAGATTCAGTAAAGCAGGTTTAATTTCAAAGAATTCTGCTGTAGTAGCAGGTGGAGCAATAGGTGTGCATAAGAAATCATTATTATTTGTGTTTGTGAAGTCACACAACTTAGTATTTTCAGGGGTAGCCATTTTAGCAGTAGTAAATAAAGCAAACTAGATAAAATAAATGCAAGTAAACTAATTTTTTTGTGTTTTTGATATAGAGTGCAAGACAGTAAATAAAGTAAAGCTAGCAACTAATTTTTTTGTGTTTTGATATAATGCAGCAAACAAAGTAGTAAATAAAATAAAGCAAGACAAAAACAAAGTAAAGAGATTGGATTGTGGAGACTCCCCTTGCAGCGTGTCTTGATCTCCCCGGCAACGGCGCCGGAAAACGAGTCTTGATGCGTGCGGTTGACACACGTCCGTTGGGAACCCCAAGAGGAAGGTGTGATGCGTACAGTAGCAAGTTTTCCCTCGGAAAGAAACCAAGGTTTATCGAACCAGGAGGAGCCAAGAAGCACGTTGAAGGTTGATGGTGGCGGAATGTAATGCGGCGCAACACCAGAGATTCCGGCGCCAACGTGGAACCTGCACAACACAACCAAAGTACTTTGCCCCAACGAAATAGTGAGGTTGTCAATCTCACCGGCTTGCTGTAACAAAGGATTAACCGTATTGTGTGGAAGATGATTGTTTGCAGAAAACAGTAGAAACAAGTATTGCAAGTAGATTGTATGCGATGTAAAGAATAGGACCGGGGTCCACAGTTCACTAGAGGTGTCTCTCCCATAAGATAAAAGCATGTTGGGTGAACAAATTACGGTCGGGCAATTGACAAATAGAGAGGGCATAACAATGCACATACATGATATGATAAATATAGTGAGATTTAATTGGGCATTACGACAAAGTACATAGACCGCTATCCAGACATGCATCTATGCCTAAAAAGTCCACCTTCAGGTTATCATCCGAACCCCTTCCAGTATTAAGTTGCAAAACAACAGACAATTGCATTTAGTATGGTGCGTAATGTAATCAATAACTACATCCTTAGACATAGCATCAATGTTTTATCCCTAGTGGCAACAGCACATCCACAACCTTAGAACTTTTCGTCACTCGTCCCGCATTTAATGGAGGCATGAACCCACTATCGAGCATAAATACTCCCTCTTGGAGTTAAGAGTAAAAACTTGGCCGAGCCTCTACTAATAACGGAGAGCATGCAAGATCATAAACAACACATAGGTAATAACTTGATAATTAACATAACATAGTATTCTCTATCCATCGGATCCCGACAAACACAACATATAGTATTACGGATAGATGATCTTGATCATGTTAGGCAGCTCACAAGATCCAACAATGAAGCACAATGAGGAGAAGACAACCATCTAGCTACTGCTATGGACCCATAGTCCAGGGGTGAACTACTCACTCATCACTCCGGAGGCGACCATGGCGGTGAAGAGTCCTCCGGGAGATGAATCCCCTCTCCGGCAGGGTGCCGGAGGTGATCTCCAGAATCCCCCGATATGGGATTGGCGGCGGCGGCGTCTCAGTAAGGTTTTCCGTATCGTGGCTCTCGGTACTGGGGGTTTCGCGACGAAGGCTATTTGTTGGCGGAAGGGCAGGTAAAGGGGCGTCACGGGGGGCCCAGACGACAGGCCGGCGCGGCCAGGGCCTGGGCCGCGCCGCCCTGGTGTCTAGCCACCTCGTGGCCCCACTTCGACTCTCCTTCGGTCTTCTGGAAGCTTCGTGGCAAAATAGGACCCTGGGCGTTGATTTCGTCCAATTCCGAGAATATTTCTTTACTAGGATTTCGAAACCAAAAACAGCGAAAACGACGAATCGGCTCTTCGGCATCTTGTTAATAGGTTAGTGCCGGAAAATGCATAAATACGACATATAATGTGTATAAAACATGTAGATATCATCAATAATGTAGCATGGAACATAAGAAATTATCGATACGTCGGAGACGTATCAGGATACACCATAAGGAATTCTTCATGAGACTCTAGAAAGTACAACCTATAAGCCAGATCAAGACCAATCTTATAACCTTGGAGTTTAATGATCAGAAGAAAAAGGAGCTTGAAGATCATTAGTAAACTCCAAGGGGGAGAGGAAGATTGAGGAGAAGTATTAAGATATGATCTGGAGTATGACAAAGAAGGTCTGAACTGGGAGGAAGTTCAATCTTATTTTCATAAGGTTGTTGGGAAGTATACATATAACAGTACTCTTAGGAGAATGTCAGACCAGAAGCCGAGGTTCATATCCCGAAGAAGTAAGGATCAGACCCTAACTTGAGTGGGTAATTGATAATTACTCAGAAGTAAAAGAGCTCAAGTAAGTCTGAGATAATGAAGTTGGATGAAGAAGATGTCGGAGGACAATCAAAGCTTAAGAAGGCTTAAAACCGAAGGAGTTTGACCATACCAAAACATAAGCCTATTAGAAAGATTCCTATCATGGAACCTAAAGAAACCAAAAATGTTCGAAATATAAACTAGAAGCCATGATTGGATGGACTAAATGAGTCTAATCCATTCATACGAATAAACCACCAGAACCATGCCTATTGTAAATACCATATCAAGTACCATTACTATAGTTATGGTAGTAAGGGAAAACAATACCTTATCCAGAACAAATCTTTTAGATTTAAGCTTTGGATCACCGCAGATGATAGATCCAAGCTTTGGGTAACCATATAGGAAGCTGTTATTACAACCAATAGTAAAGACTATTAGCATAAAAAGATGTACTAATCCAAGGATCTTTGGATAGCAAGACTATAAGCTTAGAGTGTTGGAAGAAAACATAGAATTGAAGAAAGTGTCAGTGCCAAACATCAGAAGACTCCAGGAAGGATCTGGACAAGGGATATATCCAATTATATCTAAGGAGATCACCATGGAGTTTGGAGGAGATTGTGATATGTTCAAGACAGTTCCAAGTTCCGAAACATGAGAGCGTTCGAACTTCGGGACGAAGTTCAGTTTAAGGGGAGAGGCTGTAATATCCCAGGTTTAGAGGCTACAAAATGAGAGAACACCAAAGTGTGCATTGCATTCATGCATAGAAAATCCGGGGAATTTTCGCGCTTTCAAATAAAACTTACCACAGTAACAAGTTTCACTTGACTTGCTGGAATTGAAGTAGATCATCAAGTCAAGAGCTATAAACTTCACTGTGATCTTTGCTAAAACCCTGTTTTGGGTAGAGATGATTTGATCTATGGGCTAGATCAAATAGAAGGAGATTTACCACAAACAACACCTTAAGTAAGAATCACTACAAGATCTTATAAAGGATCTCAACCTGATAATTCTAACCACAACAGATGAATAATTATTCAATTCTAAATCAAAGAACACAATTAATTAAGAAACCATTCTATACTTATCTTTTCCATATCTTTCACTAACTAAATATTCCTACCATGAGTCACATTGTATATCTTTTCAACTACAAGACTTGAATTCATGTCAAGGACATTCCTACTAGTTCTTTATTAAACCTTGACCATTCAAAACTTGTTTATCCAAACTCATTCCTATTAAACCCCAATGATAGGAGAGAACCATTCACATGTTTACACCATTCATTGAGTAGAGCCATAGGTTAATATTTTAACCCTATCTAAGAAAGGTAAGTCATTGATATTCACTAATGCTATAAGTAGTACAAGTCAAGTATTAAACCCTAATTGACCTAGCTAATCCTTGATAGTAAGCAAGAACCTCTTTTACTAGTGATCCAAGAGAGAGACAAGTGTTGTGATCATTACAACTTGGTAATGATCATAAACCCTAGAGGAACTTTACCTATTCAAAAGAGCTCAACCTAAAGAGGTAGACTCAAGGATATTGACCAATACTTGATCTTGGAGAAGAGGACTGATGTAGCCCCGCCTATCGTCCACGCTACACCATGGCCAAGGAGTCCCCCAAGTGGACCAACAACACAAATCCCCGCCATATATTTCAAGGTGAACTCTTTCCTCTCTAGGGTCGACCTCAACACCAACTTGAATGGTATGCTACCTCATGCCTATCATCATGGTGTCTATAGGTGCCGACATCGACAAGGACCAAGAGAGAAGGAACTCCCATGGTGCGAGGAAGAGAGAAGAAGAAGAAGGAAAGAAGAGAAGAAGGAAGAGGAAGAAGAGGCGGGAGGAAGAGGCCCAGCCGGCCCAGAGGCCGGCCACCGGGCCCCAGGCCAGCCAGGCCGGTCCCAGGGCCGGTCAGACCAGGCCCCAGACTGGATCCACCCCGGCGACAACCGGGCGTCGTACCGACGCCAACCAGAGGGACATTTGCAAACTTCCCGGTCTGGCGCCCGGTTGACCGGCCCTGGCACCGGACCGTCCGGTCCCAGGCCCGGTTGGCGCCCGGTTGACCGGAATTCACGGGTTCGACTCGACCGGAAACTGCCCGAGTCGGTCCACCGCATACATATTCGACCCAAGTCGCCTTGTACGTCTATATAAGCACCTAGGTCATCCCCTTTACTCCTTAGACAAGATTTAGGCTTAGACATGGATTTGAGCTTTGTCTCCCTAGGGTTTCATCCCCTTTGTATCAAGGCAACCCTTGTTGGATGATTGGATTTGGTGTGTGAGATTCTAGTGCTACCCACTCTCTCTCCCACTCCTAGATTCATCTCCCTCACCAATCTCTCCGCTCGGAATTCTACCTCGCGTCTCTTCCGGGTTGATTCTATTGGCGTGGTCCATCGAGCCACGAGGGTAAGTATCGGTTGTATCGGGTTGGTGTGCGTGCGTGAGTTCCTCGTGTTCTTCGTGTTCGTCGTGTTCTTCGCGCTCTCCCTCTCTTTCCCCTTGGGATTTCGGGTCAACCGCGAGATCGGGCCACACACGGGGTCTTAGACCTCATCATATGGTATCAGAAGCCTTTGGTTTCCGCGGCTTTGACCCCGCACCCACCCAATTTCGTCTCTAAAAATTTTCCCCAAAAATCCCCAAAAATAGCCCTAAATTGCCTTTTGACGGATCTGCGATTTGGTTGCGTTTTGAGTGGTTTTGGTCCATGGATTCGATGTTATTGTGCTTGATCTACTATTTCCCCCACTTCTAGCCCCCAATTCCATCGTTTTCCTTCTATTTGGGTCGATTTGGACGAGTTTTGCTCAAGAACAGGAGAGAGAAATGCAAACCGCGGCCCAGAACCTGGTCAACCGGGCTGCAGACCGGACCGGCCGGCGCCAGAGCCGGTCAACCGGGCGCCCAACCGGGCACCAACCGGCCAGAACCCGGTCAACCGGGCGGCAGACCGGGCCGGCCGGCGCCAGGGCCGGTCAACCGGGCGCCACCACTCCCACCTCCGCCGCCGACCACCACCACTCCTCTCCACCACCGGCAAGCTCCGTCACCCTCCCAAACCACCGGTACACACCACCGCGGCCCCATAACCACCGCCGCAACCGCAAGAGCATCGACACCACCCACCACCGGCTTACCACCGCCACCACGGCCAAGCTACTTTGACCCTTTTCTTCCGCTAACTTGTGTTTGCTTGTTCCGGTTTGAGTGCCTTGTTTGTGAAACTAACCCCCAGCTCCGAAGCAAGCGACGACGTCCGAGGCACCCCGAACTTGCAACCGTACTCTTGACACCACCGCCATCATCGCAAGTTGTGTGTTCCGACACCGCCTAACATTTTCATCTAGGTATAACTTGCATTCCCCTTGTAACCCCTCTTCTTTTGCGATCTATCCTATCGAGCATTGCTTATTGAGTGTTGCGAGACATTGCACGTGGCCCCGATTGTGAGGTGTGTGTGTAGTGTGGAGTCAAGCTTATAAGCAAAACTCGTGTGGCAAGATAGCAAGAGCGAGCTAACGCTAACATAGTGCGAGAAAAAGCCGCCAAAACACAAAAAAGAGCAAAAGAGTGCAAGTGCCACAATACATATACAAAAGAGTGTCAAGTGCCACCAAATACAAAAGAGAAAAAGCTTTTAAGCAAAAGAGAGAAAAGAGAAGAGAGGTCGCGTGTGAATCTTGTTGTCTCTCCATTTGCAACCAAAGCTTTGCCTCTCCTTGTGTTAGTGTGACACCGAGCACCCTTTCTTACACTTTTCCGCTCATTCCTTGGTCGCACTAACCCCGTTCATCTCGTGTGTGCGTTCCATATCTTTTCCGTGTTTATAGTGATCATCGCTTTGACATTTGATATTTTTGGATTTCACCCACTCTTGACAATACACTTGATTTCGGATTTCGTCTTTTGGCTTTCCACCATACTCACCTAACACCATATTTGCTAGCTTTTGCGTGTGCTTTTGTGTGAGTACCCGATACAATTGTTCTAACTCTCGGTTTTGTTGGATCACCCCAATCTTGTCATACCACGGTAAGGTTGCGAGGTAGTGTTCTTCCACTAACATACACCATATAGATCTTGTCGTGCTAACATGTATAGCGACGAAGACGACACGAAGGAGTACACGGAGCACTTCGAGGAGGATACCTCTTCAAGCACCGCGGATGTGGAGGAACATGTGGAGCTCTTTTCCGACTATAGCTCCGCAAGCATCATCGGCATGTCCGACATCGAGGAGCTCGACAACGACCATGGCTCCCCAAGCATCACCGACATCTCCGACATCGAGGAGCTCGACAACGACCATGGCTCCCCAAGAATCATCGACATGGACGGCATGGTGGAGCGCCACCTTGAGGACGACTTCGACGAGCTCTACATCGACAATGGCTCACCAAGCATGGATGACATGGTGGAGCAACGCCACGCCTACGACATCGACACCGTGACGGAGCCTCACCTCGACTCCACCATGAGCAACGTCGGTACTCCCACGGACCCCTACTTGGCCAATGGAGCTACATATGAAGATAGAGGACCTCCACGATGGCACCATCATATGGATCATCAAGAGCGTCCCCATCATGAGCGTCATCGACACACTTCTCCGAGCTCCACTAGGCGCCACCATGAGAGTGCTTATGCACAAGATCGTCGACTTCAAGTACATCATATGGAGCATCAAGAGCGTCCACAACATGATTGTCATCGACACTCTTCTCCAAGCTCCACAAGGCGCCGCAAGCAACATGCCAAGTCGCATGAGCCATCATCTCGGCATGGCAAGGACCGTCATCGACTCACACCATCTCATGATAGTCGTCGACCACTACCACATCATGGTCTACATCGACATACGTCACCACATGAGCTTCGCCGCCACAAGACACTTCATGATCGCCATTGACCAACATCCCCCAAGGATCTTCGACACTACTCATCAAGACATGGTGATGAAGCACGACTACGAGAGCCTCGACATGAAGGCGACAAACACCATCATAGGGTGTCTACCACTCCAAGGATGGAGAGGGCACATCAAGAGGGCCTTCCTCATAAGGAGACTTCTCCCTCTTGTGCCACCACCACAATGGCCCCTACCTCGTCACATGCCTATGGACTCCGATGCTACAAGTGCAAGCAACAAGGCCACCCTCCACGGGAATGTCCCAATCTCCTATGTGAGGTGTGCAAGGCCAAGGGTCACGTGGCATGGCAATGCACAAAGCCAAGCGCCAAGACGCTCTACTTCAACGAGCTAAATGCACAAGTCCCCGAGATGCCGATAGCGTCCACACTTCAAGATGGAGATCTACAAGGTCAACTCAAGGATGATGTGGATCGGAGCCTAGCTCTCTACGACACTACGGTGCCACCGCTTGAGGATGACTTGGGAGGCGATGGAGTTGAGCATGGTGAACATGGGATTCTCCCTTCACCTATGGAGGCGCATGGAGTTGAGATGGTTGAGCATGGGAGTTTCCCTTCAAACAAGGAGGCGCATGGAGATGAGAAATTCGAGCCTACTCCTATATGCTTGATTGATGAGTTGGTACCAATCCCATGTGAGCATGAGAGCCACCTAGCCCACTTGAGTGAGAGTGATAGTGAGTTGAGTGACTCCCACCCCATATGTGAGTTTGAGTGCTTCCATTTGGAGGACATGAGTGATACACTAAGTGAGTTGAGAGAGGTAGATGATAGGTCCATGGAGGACATCGCATTTGCTAACACATTAACCTCTCCCTCGTTTGTGTCTTCTTATGTTGCACTAGGTTCCACGGAGGACGAGTTCCCGATCATGGAGACGATGTACATGGTGCATGAAGATGATGATATCTCACCATGCTTGCTTCAAGACGGACATGTCGACCACATGGACTCTCCTACCTCCACAACACCTACCTCAAACGAGTCGGCCTACAAAGGTAACAACATAGGTGTTGATGATGCCATGATCCCACTAGTGGACATGATGACTTATGAGTGCATGCATGATCTTGATGATACATTTGCTACGTCACATGCTACTTTCACTTTCCCATGTGATGCTTTGCTTGATAACATTGTTGATCATGTGGAATTGATTGATTGTGATACCATGACCCTGCCATGCTATGAGAGTTTCACTTTTTCCCCGCTTGCTTGCAATGATAATGATTATGATAATACTTGTGTTGTGCCACCCTTGATGAACACTTGCTCTTTACATAGGGTTGTCGACAACAATGATAACATGTTGAACATGCTTTGCCCAAAATGTTTGCACCATTCCATGATCCTTGCATCCAAGATTGTGAACAGTTGCTCTTTCTTATGCTTGGTATGCAAGAATGCTTATTTCATTGTCCACGAGATGGCCCCCATAACCTTCTCACTTTTTGATGATCATGAGTTACCACATGCCATGAATGCACCTTCTCGCCATATGCACCATCGCCATGCATTTCATACTATCTTGCTTGACACTAATGGTGATGTGCACAAGTCATGGAACATCATGATGGATGATGTGTTCCTTTACCATGCACAAACGCTTTTTGTTCTCTCTATTGTGTGTATAGGTACCCGAACGACAATATCCACCGCCACGGAGCATGAGTTGACGAAACGTGCAATTGAGAGCTACCCCAACAAGGTCGAACTACATCACCAAACCCATGAGATTCACACCAACGGGTATGTTCCCAAACGCTTTCGCCCTCGTGTGTTTCCGACTTGTCTTGTCGAACTTTCGGTTTGGTCCAATGCCTCGTCACCTCTTTTGCCTCTTATGCAACATATCTTGACACATCTTGTTGGCACAATGGTTGTTGTATGCCTTGATGTTATCATCATACACTCCGAGAATCTCAAGGACCATGTCATACATGTGAGAGACACCTTATACATCTTGTGCCACATGCCACACAAAAAGTTGCTTTACTTTGGATTTCTCATTTCATCTATGGCAATTGAAAGTGATTCTTTGACACTTGAGGATTTTCATACTCGGCTCACGCCAACCATACTTTCCCAAGCTAGAAGTTTCCATCTCTTTGCAATTGCACATAACAATTTTGCCCAAAATTTTGCCGCCGATACTTGCCTTTTGATCGTTCCATTTGTGTGGGACAATGCTTCACAACACATTTTTGACACTTTACTAAGGAAACTTTTACATGCAAAAAATTTTTCCCTACCACATTTTAGATACATCGACACTCTTTTGGTTCCCATTTTTGCCAAATGCCTCTTGGAGAAACGACTTGATGCTTCATATTTGATTGAGAGCCTCTTGTTCGCCGATCACAAAATTGGCATCCACAAGCTTTCCGTTCGCAAGTTGTTTTTCCCCAAGTTCTTCTTCGACCGCTTCATCGACAAACAAACTCCCAAGTACTTGGTGAGCAAGACGTCCACCATCTCGGACCTCTCGCCACAACATGGAGATGAGGAGGAACAAGAGTCGAGGGCGACTCTTCCCCAAGGGGGGGGAGATGATGTAGCCCCGCCTATCGTCCACGCTACACCATGGCCAAGGAGTCCCCCAAGTGGACGAACAACACAAATCCCCGCCATATATTTCAAGGTGAACTCTTTCCTCTCTAGGGTCGACCTCAACACCAACTTGAATGGTATGCTACCTCATGCCTATCATCATGGTGTCTATAGGTGCCGACATCGACAAGGACCAAGAGAGAAGGAACTCCCATGGTGCGAGGAAGAGAGAAGAAGAAGAAGAAGGAAAGAAGAGAAGAAGGAAGAGGAAGAAGAGGCGGGAGGAAGAGGCCCAGCCGGCCCAGAGGCCGGCCAACCGGGCCCCAGGCCAGCCAGGCCGGTCCCAGGGCCGTTCAGACCGGATCCACCCCGGCGACAACCGGGCGTCGTACCGACGCCAACCAGAGGGACGTTTGCAAACTTCCCGGTCTGGCGCCCGGTTGACCGGCCCTGGCACCGGACCGTCCGGTCCTAGGCCCGGTTGGCGCCCGGTTGACCGGATTTCATGGGTTCGACTCGACCGGAAACTGCCCGAGTCGGTCCACCGCATACATATTCGACCCAAGTCGCCTTGTACGTCTATATAAGCACCTAGGTCATCCCCTTTACTCCTTAGACAAGATTTAGGCTTAGACATGGATTTGAGCTTTGTCTCCCTAGGGTTTCATCCCCTTTGTATCAAGGAAACCCTTGTTGGATGATTGGATTTGGTGTGTGAGATTCTAGTGCTACCCACTCTCTCTCCCACTCCTAGATTCATCTCCCTCACCAATCTCTCCGCTCGGAATTCTACCTCGCGTCTCTTCCGGGTTGATTCTATTGGCGTGGTCCATCGAGCCACGAGGGTAAGTATCGGTTGTATCGGGTTGGTGTGCGTGCGTGAGTTCCTCGTGTTCTTCGTGTTCGTCGTGTTCTTCGCGCTCTCCCTCTCTTTCCCCTTGGGATTTCGGGTCAACCGCGAGATCGGGCCACACACGGGGTCTTAGACCTCATCAAGGACTATGATTCACTAATCTATCTATACCTAATAATAAAGGAGCTAAGGTTTCTGCCAAAATTTTCGTCCAAATTTTTATTGGACTGTTTTGCCCTCCCACCAAATTTCATAATACGGCTAACTGCCATGGTACCGGTTCGTTTTCTTTTTTTCCCACGCAATCGAACGAACGAACAGCCGCGCCGTCGGCGTCTGCAGGGGTGCGCTCCGACGGCCCGCATCCCGCGCAGCAACGTCGCACCGCTGCGAGACGCGCCCGCAACTTCCTCCGCCCGCACATCCCGCGCCTTCCGACTCGCCGCTACGCACGCCTCCCACCGTCGGCCAGCCTCCGGCCAGGTCCCAGCCGCGAGCAACACCTCTGCGCCTCTCTAGCCTGGCCACCGCCGCGAGCAATCGTTCTGCGCGCGTCTCCCGCCGCCGGCACCGCCCCTCTGGCTAGGCAGCCGCCGCGAGCACACCTCCTGCGCGTCTCCCGCCGCCGGGCAGGCCTCGAAGACCTCCGTCGTACAGGACCCCGCCACACGCCCGAGCTCAGACCTCCATGGCGAGGACGCCGGCACACTTCCTGATCCCCTTTTCTCTGGTTGCAAGGAAGAAGAAATGTGGCAGCTTCGTCTTAGAACGTGGATCAGAACGTGTGGGCGTGTAGGCCGGAACGTCCGAACGTCATGTGGGCCTTCCTACGGCAATCACCTCACGTTGTAGTTTTGTTTTCAATAGTCCCACCTCGATACTTTGTACCGACTGCCGCTGGTTTATAAACTGAAGTGTCAGGAGCATCAGCAAGCAGCCTTGGGAAATAACAAGCACGGGCATCATTATTTGGAGCCTTAAAATTGCACGCTGGCATATGACCCGATGAATTTGGAGAACCATGAAAGGTGGAGGAAAGGAAAAGTACTGATGAAGGGATGAGAAACGTGTAGGAAAAACCTGAAATTGCTTGCCAAGCAGAGGCGGAAAGGAGAGGGCGACAGGGAACCGGCGACGGGCTAGCAAAGTGTGGCCCGTGACCTGAATGAGCCTTGATCAGGTCTAAGAAGTCATACGTGTTAGGAAAGTCATATGGGGGTCACATAACCTATTTTTTGCAAATCTCCATCAAACTTGTAAGGAATTTTAGGTTGCCGCTAAGTTTCCTATAAATCAAATTGGTCAAGGTAAGAAAAACACCTAGCTGTTCAGTTAAAAAGGAAAAAAACTAGCTCTTAATCACGGTCAACGGAGAAATAAAAAAATTCAACACTCAAATTGGATTGGTTGTTTCATGAAGAATCGGATTGGTCAATCTAGAATTGGATTAGCGTCGCCAAAAAACAAACCGTGCGAGGTTGCGACTTCACACTGATTTCCTAAGAAAATTATGGTTAGATGTGGCGACGCATTTCAATTGAAAAATTATTAATCCCAAGAAATATGAAGACCGGATCTTATATTATTTATTTTTCGTGAAAACTACTCATGAACCATTGATCCTTTAAAACGCACCCGCTATGCTATTTATCTATACCTCTAATAATATAAAGGGATGCCTGTTTCTTGGTCCAACATTTTTTTTACCGTTTTATCCTCCCACAAAATACACAGCAGAAGCGCCACATCTTATCATTCGGCGGCGAGCAGGAGAAGGACGGACGGCAGCCAGGCAGTCGTGGTCGCCACAACATAGCCGGTGATCGGGATGATCTTGTCCAAGCCGGCAAGGATGAAAAAGTATCGCGGTGGTCAAAGCCTAGGCATGCGCCGCATCGCCTTCGCTTTTGATTGAATCTTATCTTTAGGTGTATCTATGAATTCTTTGTTCTTTTTTGCATCATCTTATAAACTTTATTATTTATGAAAGAGGGAAACACTTTATTTTATCAGCCATGTTGCTAGAGCAATTTTTCCTTTTCTATTTAAAAGTTCATAATATGTTTAGCTCTTCCGCAGCAATGCGCGGGCATTGTCCTAGTACCTAATAACTAGCACAAAACCTGTGCGTTGCTACGGCGTCGCATTAGATCAAAGGAACAGACTTTTCGAAAAATGACAAATTTTGCACGTGAATATTTTTTAATTTTAAAACTTCATATATGCAAGAAATGGAAATTTAACAGTGGCATTATGTAGAAGTCATAGCTACAGAGTACAGAGCACGGCAGGAAGAATATAAATGATGATTCTGCTGTTATTTAGATACATGAGGAAGGCTTGAAAAGCAATGGGCAATGGATCCTTCGTACATGCATTTGAATCTACCAGTAGTCAATATATGCACGTACATGCATAATCCCTCATATGACGGAAGCAGTTGGTATCCTGACGACCTGACCTGAAGTGAGATGAAGAGAGAGCTTTTTACCTTTCGGGTCTAGGTACGTACGAATTTGTAGGAGTTACAGCTTAATATGACTCTAGGATCAACACCAAATTATTAATGAGAAAATTGCCTTTCTCGGGAATCATGTTGTTCATGTGGTGCCAAGTCCTCCAGAACAAGATCAGTGATTTGGTCGCTGGCATTCAAGAGGTTTAGAAAACAATCTATAAGCGCAAATCTGACAGCTCTAGCTTTACTGCATTCAACAACAACAACAAATTCGTCTTCGATCAGGTTCAGTAGTACATAAAGTGCAGATTGGATGTTTAATGATTTACGCTTATAAAGGTTAGTCTGAACTCTCAAAGATGGCCACCTTCAAGGAGAAAACTTCACCTTCTTTGGGATGTTTGCATTCCAGATATGCTTCCAATTTTTTCTGCTTCCATTATTTGCCCCACTTCCTGGGCCTTCCTTTTAATAGAGTAAATTTCTTCACAGTTCGACACTTAATCATATGTATCCGAAAAAACATTCGCATTAGTTCTGCCGTCCCTGCATATGATGATCAGGCATCAACACAACAAGTAGTACACATTAGAAGCATCAAGCAATAGCAACAACGGGCAGTGGCAGTGGCAGTGGCAGTAGCAGATAATTGAGCAGGACACCACACAGAGATTAGCCAGAGCAAAAATAATAGACAGAGGGGAGCCTCGGTATATCGAGCAGTTGTAGTCGTGACCGATCATCTGAATTTCAGCAACTTATGTAGTACACACAAGCTTTGCAGATATGGAGCTCAAAGCGGATGTTCTTGTCAGCACATTGCTTTGCCTCGCGCTCTCTCACGGGACATTTTCTCAGAAGGTACCGATCGCCGGAACCGAGTGCTGGGCGATATCGCCGACCTACTCTCCTTCACCGGCACCGATGGCACGTTCCTTGACTACCTCACCAAGACATACGTGATCAAGACCTTTCAGGGCCAGGCCAATGACACCAAACAAGGACATCGCCGTCATCGCTCCTGTCCACAGAGGCATGCTTTCCAGCCTCACTACCGAGCAGCTCCGGTCGCTCATGCTGCAGCACGATGCGCCGAGGTACTTCCCGCTCTCGGTCTTCTCCGCGCTGCCCGCTTATCCTGGTGTCCATGTTCACGTATAGCGTGAGCGTCACCGACGCCGCAGGCACGATCCGGGTCGCGATGTACACGCTTGGCAGTGTGCTGCTGCCCAAGGAGATTTCCCAACCACTCCGGAGATGGTGCCCGTTCCGCACCGGGCACCAAGGGTAGTGCTGGTAACAAGGTTCGTCATCGTGCCGGGCCGGTTGGCGCGGTGCAAGAGATCGTCTGCGTTGCCCAAGTCGCGGGTGCTCAGGCGGCTGAGCTCTAGAATCGGGCGGCGAAAGAGGCGTTGGCAGAGAGCTAGGGTAGTTGATTACAGCAACCGCCTTGGCGTCGAAACAGCCAGGCACCTCGGACATACCATCCGCAGTTCCGCACTGGAGCCGGCCATTGATCGATTGTGGTCTAGGGTTTCTCGAGTGGGAATCTTCTTATCTCACGATTAGGCAGGATCAGAAAAGAACGCCGCGACCATATGTATGATTTTATAGAAGAGGCAGCAAACGATAGACAGACGGGACTCTAGAGTCTAGACCCTCGTGTCAAGGTTAGAATTGTAGTCGGACAGAACCGTACGTATCTAGGAGGAGTTGTGGGTGGCGGGTGCGTGCGTTGCTCAGCTGTTGCCGAGACCAGATCGAAGACGAAATCAGCCCCGGTTTTTTGCCTACGACGTGAAACGCAGGTCGACAAAGAAAGGAAACACACCGGTCTTTTTGACGGACGAAAATTTATTCCGGTTTTTTTAACCTACCAACACCACTGATCCGTAACTTGTGGGTGGCGGGTGCGTGCGTTGGTCAGCTGTTGCCGAGACCAGATCGAAGACGAAATCAGCCCCGGTTTTTTGCCTACGACATGAAACGCAGGTCGACAAAGAAAGGAAACACACCGGTCTTTTTGATGGACGAAAATTTATTCTGGTTTTTTTAACCTACCAACACCACCGATCCGTAACTTATTAGTATATATATATATATATAGGACATATTCATGCTACACCCGGGTGTAGTTACTCCCACGTGTGTTTCACACAATCTAGTTAGTATCTATCATACCGAAGAGTATATACATGTAGTATGAAGTATATAAGAATATTTTGGTAGTATATATACTACTTTGTAGGTAGTATGTACACTTTTTTACGTACACTATTTTTTTACGTATAAATATGCATATATTTTATATATATAGTGCAAACTATGGGTGTATTTAAATTTTTTTCACCAAAGTTGGTATGGAGTATCTTAGATATAGTGTACGAACATACTCAAACCAATAAAGTATGTTATATACTTCCGTATGGTAGTATATGAGACGTGGGTGTAGTTACACCCGGGAGTAGGAAGTATTTATCCTATATATATATATATATATATATATATATATATATATATATATATATATATATATATATGGGAAATAGTGGGCTACCATGGTGCATAGCTATGCACACCAATCCAACCATTAGATCATCTATAGGGAGCACAAAGAGAGCACACGGTGTTAGTCCATCACACATGCATGGCATCCTCCTCCGTTATATTCAAATCACTGTCATCCAGTTGATTCAGGTTGGGAAATAGCTGGCATAGGCTGTCGTCGGCGTTTTCACTTCCCTTTTGATACCAAAACAACAACCCATTTGTAAAGAAACTTAAAATAGTACATCCAAATTTGGTACGCAACTGACCATAGAACGTTTCTACCACATTTTCGTACCAAAATGACAACCAAAATGAGACACAGATTCCGAACCAATTTTACAACGGAGTCACGGTACGCTCCACTGCAAAACAACAAGCTTGCCAAGGTATGATCTGTTTTTATTACTTAGCGATCAACTAGCAAAGTGAAAAAATCCTTGGTTGCCCATTAGGCAGAGGTTTTGAAGGGTAAGAAGAAAAAGGTATGATCTGTTTTTATTACTCAGCGATCAAATAGCAAATGTGATAAAATCTATACCGTTTGCAAAAAAAAATTAAATTGAAGGGTTTTTGGATTGCTTGGTGCAACTACAACGAATGTAGGTTAACCGTGAGGTAACTAATAAACGGAAACTAAGTAGTCCTTTGTTACTTACCTGACCATGGAACAGAAACTAAGTAGAAAATCCATGGCATATGAGTTGGAAGAAAAACACGTACGCACATGACCATGGAAAGTTTCTACCACATTTTCTTACCAAAATGACAACCAAAATGAGACACACATTCTGAACCAATTTGACAACGGAGTCACGGTACGATCTGCTACAAAACAACAAGCTTGCCATGGTACGATCGGTTTTTATTACTCAGCGTTCAACCAGCAAAGTGAAAAAATCCATGGTTGCCCATTAGGCCGAGGTTTTGAACGGTAAGAAGAAAAAAGGAGTCGGCCACCAAAACAAACACATGATTTGTGCAATTCAGTAGCCATTTACCCATTTTCTCTTGGTTTCATCCAATAGCAATGAGCAGCCTGAGCACATGTGTGGCAGATTCAGACGCTAGCTTCGACAACATGCCGGATGACATCGTTTCCGCCGTTCTTGGGGCCGTAGCAGTTTCCGCGAGGTTCCCGTTGGATTTTCTATCCGCTACCATGGTGTAAGTCATCGTGCTTTATTCATCTCCTCACGGCCAGGCCACAATTTTTTTCATAACCACACAAACTCATTGCAGCTCCAAGAGATTTCTAGAGCTCGGTATGAACATTGCCGGCACCAAGATGGCCGGAGCGCGATGCTTCGCTGTACGCGCCAAATATTGGTGCCGTGGTGCCAGGAGATTTCTACAAAGATGCGCTGAAGCAGGCAACCTTGATGCATCTTATATCCTACCAAAACAGCAACCAACTCGATCTGGCAAAAACTTGTCAAATGCCTACCAAAACAGCAACCAACTCTGGTATGGATGACCGTGAAGACAAAATCTTGTCAAATGCCTACCAAAACAGCAACCTAATGATTGCATGGTGCATCTCTCGTGAATAATTTCCATTTTAGATTTTTCAATTTATTTAAATGGTTACCATTTTAAAAAATCATCTAACGGTAACACGACATTTTATGCATGTTGCCACCCGCTGCACCTGCACGGCTTCAACTTCTTCGTCGTCGGCCAGGGTCCGGGAACTACGACCCGTCTCGCGACCCGGCCAGGTTCAACCTCGTCGACCCCGTCGAGCGCAACACCGTCGGCGTCCCCGCCGGCGGCTGGGTCGCCATCCGCTTCCGTGCAGACAACCCAGGTCTGTTCATTTGCACATATGTACGCATGCATGGAGCTTGGATCTTCGTAATGGAAAGCTTATTTCTTCTTCTTGCGTTGTTGTTCTTGCAGGTGTATGGTTCATGCATTGCCACTTGGAGGTGCACATGAGCTGGGGACTGAAGATGGCGTGGCTGGTGCTGGACGGCAGCTGTCCGGAGCGAAGCTCCCGCCGCCGCCGACGGATCTCCCGAAATGCTAGACGTGAACCAGTACTGGTGGTGATGGAAGAAGATTGAATTGGTTGTTTCATTGCCTCCGCCAGTCCCTGACATTGTTATCCACAACAACCTTTAACTGCGCTTCGATCTTGTTTGCTCTCGCGACCGTCTCCAGCAAGTTGGTCGGGATGCTTTCTTATAGTGATGTGTTTTTCCCCTCTTAATTGATTTCGCAGGCGATTGGCCGTGCTTGTGAGCTACTAGTATAGTTGTGCTTGTATGCACTATATATACGTCGGTGTTGTTGCCTGGGCTTTTTGTAACTGAAAGCTCAGTGTTCGTTTTGGTATCTCGTATGTATCCAGAATGTATGCTGAATAAAGTCTAGATTTGCTTTCTCTAGGAAATATTGTCCGCATAAAATTTCGATTACATACTTTATTAGGAAAGCAGTGTGTGCATATGTTAACTAACCCCTTTTCAGACATCTAAAATTGTACACTGGTGAGTCTGAATTGGACCCTTTGATGTGCAGTTGTTATTTATATACGGGACTTATATGGATATGAGGATGGTTTGGACGTTATCCAAAAATTTCAAGCAACTAATGACCTTGTATGAACGATGGCCTGGCGCAGTGGTGAAGTACACCCATTTAATTTGTGCCAACAGGTTCGGGGTTCGATGCAGCCTCTCTACATGACTACATTGCCCTTTGCAGGGGTAAGCCGCCTAGTATGGTAACTTCTAGCACTAGGTCTATGCTTAATGACCTTGTATCAATGAAATACAACTTCTTAATATAAAGCACTAAGTTAGTTGTCATTTTGGACCTAAAACAACATGTCAAAATAACTATGTTGACCGTGCCATCGTTTCTTGTCGATCATGAATCAAAACAACAACTGAACCTCTGAAGGGTTAACCGTCACCACGTTTACTTGTCAAAAAAGAAACAAACAACAACCAAATGTTGTCACGGATGACCGTGGAGCAAACAGCTTGTTTCTTTTTTACCAAAACGACAAGTATGATGAGGCACGGTGAATAGCCCGTAAAAAAGTCTCCCCAGTCGACTATTCATTTATTTTGTTTTCCAAAATGGTTAAAAAAAGGGGAAAAACACCAGCACTTTCCACCCTAGCATGAATTTTTTTACACATGTGATAGTATGCTAGTACGGAACAATATGTGGTAATACTGCATGCATTTTTTAATTAAAAGGAAGTTGTTTTAGGGTACTTGGTGAATCCATACCGAATGTATGTTATCGTTTTGGTAAAAAAAAAACAGAAGATAAGATTCATAATGGAACATGTACTCATCTGCACCGTCAACTGGAAAAATGGTGTTTCATTTCCAAAATAACAACTAAATCGTCGCTACCCCACCTAGGGGGAGTGTAGTTTTTAGTTGGTCATTTGTTTTCCAAAATGACAAAACTCTATGGCATGGCTGCCACTCTGAACCAAGGTTGTCACTCTCAACCGGACATTGATTGTCAAAACAGTACTGAAGTGCAAAAAAAAATTCGGCTGAAACTGAGGCAGCCTCCACACGACCATCAAAAACTTAAAGTGTCGAAAAAATACAGAACGACAAGTTAACATTGGCTGGATATCATGTTGAGTCTCTTCCTGACATCTACATGCGAACAAGTACCAAACCATACCGTGGTATTTAATTTTGTCATTTTAGAAGGAAAACGACAAGCAAAGATATGTACCGTCGGACAAAAATTTGTCATTACAATCCCAAAACAACAAACCATCATTGGTACGGCACCATGGCGCCGATTTCTTTTAGTCGCTTCGTTACGATTCAGCCGTCCTTATTGTCGGAAAAAGTTCAAACTAACACACCCCAATTCTCTAACAGCGTCACATGAGATGAATAGCACTTTTGCTTTGATCTGCACCTGGCTAAACATAGAGCCCCACTATCCAACGGTTTTTAGCCTATGCACAGCTATCACCCTAGGTAGAAAATCCGCATCGATATATATATATATATAATATATATATAGTAGAGATAAAGGAGCTAAGGTTTCTGCCAAATTTTCGTCCAACTTTTTATTGGACCGTTTTACCCTCCCACCAAATCGCATAATACGGCAGATTACCCTTATACCGTTTCAGTTTTATTTTTGGATCTTCCTCCTCTTACGCCTCCCTCCGCTCTGGTCCTCAGCTTCCCGAATCGCCTCCCGCTCGGTCCGATGTGGGAATCGGTGGCGGCTATCGAGGAGACACGAGAAGAATGGAAACGGGAGGCGCTGACGGCGCACGACATGGGCCTACTCTGCCCAAAGGCGGGGGCGTTGCTCAACCCATCCTCAACAGATCCCATCCCCAACCCCAGCAGAGAAACCGCACAACCGAGCTCGGTGCTCGTCCACGCACGACCCGGCAGTCGAGGCGCTCTAGCCGTCCTTCATCTTCACCAAGGCAGCCCAGGCATTGGCGCCGGGCCACCGGGCTAAGCCGCATCAGGCGCGATGGAGGCGAGTAGGTAGGGGATCAAGGGAATGAGCAGGTAGCCCAATCAGTGCTTCCCGTCCGCTGCCATGCTGCTTCTTCTCAGTTCTCACAAAGATAGGGATCCAGACCTCCAGTTATTTGCTTCCATTTTTATTTTGCTAGATGCAGATTGGTATCATGAGAATTTGACCAGAGAAACTGTTGCGCATTACTGTTTGTGTTTCTGCAACAGTCCTACTGATGTTGCTCCTGGATATGAAGGGATCGTCGAGGAGTGTATCTGCAAGATGAGTTGCTCTGATGTGGATCTACCGTTTTCTCCTCTCTTTTTTCTTTGTTCTGAATTATCGGTTGCCCCTAATTATGAATTTTTTTTGAGGTACTGATTCTGAATTTTTTGGTTGCACATAACTACGAGCAAAACTAAAACTTGATATTGATTCTGTGGTAGTTGAGATTTGTTCTTTCAAGGGCAACTATGCATGATTTGTTCAATTTGTAGATTTTAACACTACTGAAGTCATCATACATGTGCATGTCTGTCTTTGATTCTCATGTATTCTCTTCAAAATTCCAGTTTATTTACTATAGAAAGATGTCACGGGAAAGGACTTGTCTGCTTCTTTGTTATGCATTTATCGAAAGCAAGAGTTCACTTGTTGACACTGGATGATGGACCTAACGCATGTGTTACCTCTAGCTAGGCATGAAACAAAACTACAGAGTGGCACATATGTACTGAGATTGATCTGGACCGGCAGAACAAAAAATAGCTAGGGTGAAAGATCAGAAACCATTTTCTGTCACCCGTAGCAATGATTTTGGTATGCAATAAAGCTCCCTTATTCAGATTTCTCATCAAAAAAATTGGAGTCTTTATATTTCTTCCATTGACATCAACTGATTTGCGTAGAGAACTTCAGATATCTTTGTTAGACCAAGCCTTATTCGGTTCTTCTTTGTTGGTGCAAAGCCAAAAACAAATATCATATTTTCTTTCTTCGGCTTTTCTTTGTTGATTCATTGCAGCGAGGGGCTCACAATCTAATCTTCTTAGATTTGATAATTATGTTCGTTATAAATAAGAGAAAATGTGACCACTAATGAAGAGGAGAAGTGTCAATATGGTGGTTTACCAAACCGTTGTTTCTCCCAGTGCAACGCACGGGCACTTTTGCTAGTGAATTATTATGAGGCCAATACTTTGATCATTACAAATTGGGTGATGATCATAAACTCTAAGAATCTAAGTGAGTGTGATGAGAGAAGTAATAAAGAAGAGAGATTTTAGTGAGGAATAAGTTGATCATGTCTAATGCATGACAATGCTTTGTAGATTTAGATGATAAGATGAACTAGTGAGATAATCAGAGATTACCCCCACATAAATTGATAGATCCCTAACAATTAAATCCAGGCCAATCCTCATGCCTTGTGTAGAGGAGTAATCCTAGTCAGTTAGACATAACCTACCTACTGCTCACATCTTAAACCTAGTGGTGTATCACCTTGGTGATCACTACTAAAACCCTAGACCACATCTGAATACCAATCCAAGTATCACTTTGGATTATAAGTAGAACCCTGCCATGCCTCATGCCTAATTTATACTTCAAATAGTGAAGCATCACTAAAACCCTAAACCTTTCACATAGGTTCCACTCCACATAAAATATTATGTCCTAACTTGTGTATCATGGATCACAAGTATAAACACCAAGCCCTATATACTTAAATACTAAATGCCATTTGGTGAGTAGAGTTAAACCAACATCCCATTTCTATTATTGCTATCCAAGTAATTTGGTTAGTTAACTAAATAAGGTAGTGTTCTATAAACTGGAATCACTACATAAGCAAATGAAACAATGGTGAGCTTGGGAATTACCCTAAGTAATTCAAGATAAAGTTGGTTAATGAGACTAGTCATTATGGGGTTTATCAAACTATTTTCTTAAACCCTAAGAAATCATCATTCACATAAAATCATGATTCAATTCCATCCTCATTACCATTTATCTTAAACTCTAGTTATAAGTATATATGAGAACAAGTAATGTTGTTAAGCACATTAGTTAAACCTAATGATGTGTTCACCTGCGCATTTTATCAAGTTTTCAAACCATTTGAATATATTTGGTTTCTAAATAAAAGTAATTGAGACAAACACTTAACCCATATCTACTTGAAATTTAGAATACCTCTTACAACAACACAAGTTTAATCAAAGGTTAAATATTTGTTTGAACAAAACAACACAGTGAGTATCATTATCAAATTGTTTTGATGTGCACATAATTTAGGACCTGCAAAAACAAACGGAAATCAGTTTGAATTCAAATATCAAATTCAAACCAGAAAATAGAAAACAGAAATAAGAAAAAGAGAGAGACTTACCTGTTGGGCAGTGGCAGCCCAGCACCGCAGGCAGAAACAGAGCCCAACCTTGGCCCAAGAACGTAGCCCAGCGCTAACCCACCTGGCCACTTACCGGTTCGTCGTTGGCAGGAGACAAGGGGAGGTCGTCGTCTTCCTTCCCGGTGTTGACAGCGCATAGAAGAGCCCTGCCACCTCCTCGACGAGGATAAGGATGACCTCGGACGTTGCAGGTGAATCCAGAACCCCTCCCAATCTTCTCCGGGTTCGTCGGTAGTCATCACGCAGTGATTCGTGCCCAGTTTCTGTGGAAACCTCGCCGCCCCATCTCAGCCGTCACCGACGACGAGATGACCATTCTGTCCTCCTCTAGAGCTATAAGAGAACCACAAGCATCTCCAAGAAACCCTAAAACCTCGCCGCCCATCCATTTCCTCTCTATCCCTCTCAATCTTCCGCAATCATCCGCAACACATCGCCGGAGGTCATCACGTTGCCGTCGATGGAGGCCACCCCGGCGTCTATTAAGTGGACGGCTAGAAGCGCACGAGTTCGCTGATCATTCTGGTAGAAGGAATTGAGAAGGAGCTTCACCAATCGAGCTAATTTCAGCATTTCCTTCCACGGAAGTTCATCGGAATCCGCGACGCCGTGCTCGTCTCCGACCATCTCAAGCTTCGTCGAGGGTCTCATCATCTTCCTGGTGAGCTTGCGCATCCCCCGAACCCATTAGTCCTTCCTAGCATCGCATGTAGGCAATTCTAGCTAGCTCGCCGGAGATGGCCGCCGCAGATGTGCTCGCCGGCATTGCTCCGGTGATCCTCTGAATAGGGCGACCACACCATCGTGTTCAGTGAATCGAGGGGAGTTGGAAACACCCAATAGTCCATCCCGGGAGACCATAAAACGGCAGCACCGCCGTGCGCTGACGGCCGGCGTCAAGTCGCTGGCGAAGCCGACGTGGTCTGTAGGTCCCCCGCGCGGTCGTTGACTAGTCGTCGTCCAGGTGGCGTCTGACCTGGCAGTGGCCCCATCAGTCAGTCTCTGCGGGTAGATATGAACAGGTACACTTAATATTTATTAGTTATTTCAAAATCCAGTAAAATACTGAAACTTTGCGAAAATAGATAAAATTCATTCTAGATCAGAAAATATAAATATTATATCAAAATGCTCACAAAAATAAACTCTATTCAAATAAAATATAAAATAAAATATGTGTCAAAATGAAAATTCAATTATTTTAAACCTAATTAATTATGCTTTTCCATTTATTTAAAATACAATCTGAATCTAATAATTGATTAAGTTAAAAAAAATTAACTTTGCTATACAGTAACTAAGGAAAATGTTAAAAAATTAATATTCTTTATCATGTTTTCATTAACTTAAATATTAGTAATAATTCATAAACCCTAATTTGCAAATTACTATTTCTCATTTTCTTAAATAACAATCAAACAAGAAAATACTAAAACTAATATTACTTTGATAATTCAAAATTTGTTTACTTAAACATATTTAATTAACAAGTTGGTTATTTTAAAACCTAATAACCATTGTTAAGCCCTAGCTTTTAATTAAACCTAAATAGGAGTTACCCTAATTATTAATTCTTGTGAAAATTAATAAAATGCTAAAACCATTATTAATTTGTTTCAAAGTAATTAGTGACCACATCTCTATTACCAATTATCATTTCAAGAGTTGTACCATAATTAGAAACCCTAGTTCTAATATAAGTAAGACCTTGAACCCATTATTTTATGTGTTCATCATAAATTGTTTCAATTCTAAAACCCTAGGGGTTTAGCCCATGTGATCATATAAGCTCCACCTATACCTATAAAACCCTAGTAAGAAACAAATGAATGCATGCTTATGATCCACTAGCATAAAACTAAGTCACATGGAAATTATCATTTCATGTCCCTATTTTTAATTAAAACCTATATAATTCCCTAGTATCACTTAGGAGCAAACCCTAACTTGTTAATTGGATTAGTACCATTGATCACCACTCCTATATACCACACCATTAGGATCAACTCAACCATCAAACCCTAATAGAATCCTAGTGATGAACCCTAACACCAATTTTGTGTAGTAATGCACATAACATGCTCCTATCCCACTAAACCCTACTTAGAAAGTAATAAACCAGTTAGCTTGTAAACCATTAGTGATTACTTAGTGAAGCAAATGTGAAGCCATAGTAAACCCTAACTCATAGCAACACCTTGACCATCATTCTGTGATATGATACCCATAATCAACCATAGTAATAAACCTGCTAATACTTGTTACATATAGACCAATTCTATTTAAGAACCCAACTAGTTCCTATTAAAGAACTAGATGAATCCAATCATAAACTCTAGAAGCCCATAGCTCCTATGTATATTAGTTCTTATTCTAATGGAACCTGTTCTTCAAAAGTTATTCTTTTGAAATACAAATGTCAATCAAACCATTGAAGCCATAGTTCTTATTTGAAATACTTACTATTTCTTAATTAACATGTTCTTCAAAAGTTTTTCTTTTGAAGTATAATATAAGTAATCATCAACCATGTCCTGTAGAACTTAAAATTGACAACTGTTCTTTACATATTGTTCCACCACTATTCTTTATGTGTGTGCTAGTTATGATGTCTTATATCACTTGGTTATGCTGCTAATATAACCAAAACCTAATAACAACCTTGTTTGAGAACCATTCTAAAAGTGCAACAAACCCTAAAGAAATCTTTACAATTCACCAATCTTAAATCATCGAGGTTAGGTTACGCTCGGGACGATTGCATCTCATACTATGCATTATAGCATCTTTGCCAATTCTTTAAACATTGTCCTTACCGGACGATGATGGTATTTCAGCATTTGGAGTTCTCACGTATCGAAGCTTTTGCCCGCATAATCTTGCGATCAAGAAAGGCAAGTTCATCGCTTGCTCATGTCATTTGATTATTTTTATCAAACTATATGCAAAGTACTATACTTATCACTCTTGCATTGAAAAGCAAAGTATTATTTTACAATTATGAATATGACTATGTGGTGGGCAATGGAACCATGGTATTTGTGATTGGTGGAGGTTCCATTGCAAGGGTACTACTCATCTAGGACTAAGTACCAATGCCGTCTAGTGATTCTAGCGCCGTACATATCGCGTTAACCATAAGATCTATAATGGCTCTGGGGAAGTCAGTTGTATTTTTTCCCTCTCGCATGCCAACGGACTAGTGATAAGGGTTGCCTGTATCGGTCTATCTTTGGTAAAGGTGGGTACATGTGATCCGTCACGGTCTACCATCAGATACAGGAGAGGGCAGACTTATTAAGGGTCTATGAAGGATTGTAAGGGTTGTCCGGTTCGGTCTATCTATGGTGTATAGGACAGGGCACATGAGTTGTTCGGAACGGTCTAACTTAATGGTATAGGTGAGAACAAAGGCCTGGGTCGGTCTACCCATAGATAAAGGAGAGGACAGACTTACAAAAGGGTGGATCTGCGGGGTCGCGGAGAAGGCAGTGTGGACTTGGATCTTACACCTAGCCTCACACCAAGGAAGTGTGGACGGGAGAGACGTCACCTGGTTGGCAACAAGGATAAGGTCTCTTATGAGAAAAGTAACGCACCTCTGCAGAGGGTATCAAATTGTGGCAGTCACTCCCTGTTCCGGAAAGGGAATTACGAACGCGGCAGGAAAGCAACTCCATGAAGTTCTGGTCAACCTGCGAAGACTGACGGGCATAGTTTTCAGAATAAAATAAACCTTTTGAAGAAATTTTTACGAAAACTTGCATTCGCCTACGACTTTATGGTCTATGGCTGTAGCTAGTGCATGATACACCTATTTCCTAATATGAACTTGTTGAGTACGCTCGTACTCATTCCCTCCCATTTGAACCCCCTTCTTAGATCAAGGCATCGAAGGAGAAACTACCGTGGAACTCGAAGACAAAGGAGTCAATTGCAACAAGATGAAGAATCCAAGCAAAGAAGTCAATGGAGTCAATTTCTGCATCAGTTAGAGTGGAAAACTTAGACTAGTAATAGAAGGGAACATTTCCCTAATCCTAGCACCTAAGTAGCTAGATGTCTATAGCAAGCCAAGTAGCTCTTAAGCTTGATCTAGCGATAAGTTAGACTACGAGTCGTTCTTCTGGAGCTTTATTTGCAGTTTTACCTCACTGTAAAGTAGGAGGCTGTGTTGATCTTCTGTAAACAGTTTGTGTATCCTTATATAGACATACCTTGGACTCGCATATGTTTCTGTTGTACCACTCTGAGGGATGTAATATGAGTGGAACGGTGTTTCACCTGTGTTATGTCAACGACTTGTGTACTACACCATGCAGTGGTACATTGGGTCATCACATTTATTTGCATGTTAATGGCAATGCTATTAGTACGAATTCTTTGAACACCATCTCCCCTACTTAAAAAGGGCGAGAGCATCCCATCCAACAAATCTCAGCCTTTCAAAGCATATATCTAACGTCTGAAATTGCTCACATCTTTTAACGAGCGGACCAGGGAACGAGCGGACCAGCGAAACAAAACCGTCTCCACTGATCCATCCACGAAAAAATATGATCGTGCTGAACTAACCGTTCCACACGTTACGCACCACGACCTCTCGCCATCCACCGCGCCGCCGCCTGCCGCCCTCTCGCTCTCGCCAGCCTGCCGCCTTCTCGCCATTGTCGCCCAGCAGTAGTTCAGCACGTCCAGCACGTCCAGCACGCTTTCCTCTCGCCGTGGTCGCCCAGAACCGCGCCGTCCTCTCGCCCTCGACAGCCTGCCGCCCTCTCGCCAGCCTGCCGCCCTCTCGCCATTGTCGCCCAACAGCAGTTCTCGACATCCAGCACCATCACATCTTGCCGTCGTCGCCCAGCAGCGTCCACATCTCCTCTTCCAAATCGCCTTCCTCTCGCCGCCTGCCGCCCTCTCGCCATTGTCGCCCAGCAGCAGTTCTCGACATCCAGAACCATCACATCTTGCCGTCGTTGATACGTCTCCGACGTATCGATAATTTCTTATGTTCCATGCCACATTATTGATGATATCTACATGTTATATGCACATTTTATGTCATATTTATGCGTTTTCTGGAACTAACCTATTGACGAGATGCCGAAGGGCCGCTTCTCGTTTTCTGCTGTTTTTGGTTCCGAAATCCTAGTAAGGAAATATTCTCGGAATCGGACGAAATCAACGCCCAGCATCCTATTTTTCCACGAAGCTTCCAGAACACCCGAGAGCCGCCAGAGGAGGGCCCTGTGGGCCCCAGACGATAGCCCGGCGCGGCCATGGGGGGGCCCGCGCCCCCCTGTTGTGTCGTCGCCTCGTTGACCTTCTGATGCCGCCTCTTCGCCTATATAAAGGTCCCTGACCTAAAACATCGATACGAAAAAGCCACGGTACGAGAAACCTTCCAGAGCCGCCGCCATCGCGAAGCCAAGATCTGGGGGACAGGAGTCTCCGTTCCGCACGCCGCCGGGACGGGGAAGTGCCCCCGGAAGGCTCCTCCATCGATACCACCGCCATCTCCATCAACGCTGCTGTCTCCCATGAGGAGGGAGTAGTTCTCCATCAAGGCTCGGGGCTGTACCGGTAGCTATGTGGTTCATCTCTCTCCTATGCACTTCAATACAATAATCTCATGAGCTGCCTTACATGATTGAGATTCATATGATGATGCTTGTAATCTAGATGTCATTATGCTGGTCAAGTGGGTTTTACTTATGTGATCTCCGGAGACTCCTTGTCCCACGTGTGTAAAGGTGACGAGTGTGTGCACCGTGTGGGTCTCTTAGGCTATATTTCACGAATACTTATTCACCGTTATGAATGGCATAGTGAAGTGCTTATTTATATCTCTTTATGATTGCAATGTGTTTTGTATCACAATTTATCTGTATGCTACTCTAGTGATGTTATTAAAGTAGTTTATTCCTCCTGCACGGTGTAATGGTGACAGTGTGTGCATCCGTGTTAGTACTTGGCGTAGGCTATGATTATGATCTCTTGTAGATTATGAAGTTAACTATTGCTATGATGGTATTGATGTGATCTATTCCTCCTACATAGTGTGAAGGTGACAGTGTGCATGCTATGTTAGTACTTGGTTTAGTTGTGTTGATCTCTCATGCACTCTAAGGTTATTTAAATATGAACATTGAATATTGTGGAGCTTGTTAACTCCGGCATTGAGGGTTCGTGTAATCCTACGCAATTAGTGGTGTTCATCATCCAACAAGAGAGTGTAGAGTATGCATTTATCTATTCTGTTATGTGATCAAAGTTGAGAGTGTCCACTAGTGAAAGTCTAATCCTTAGGCCTTGTTCCTAAATATCGCTATCGCTGCTTGTTTACTCGTTTCTATCGCGTTACTACTGTTGCGTTACTACTGCTTGTTTACTGTCCTGGGCAAAGCGCACGGTGCCGTTTCGGGGTTATGGAGATGAGTGTGCGTGTTTTGTCTCTCGCGTAGAACACATAATGTTTAAGAACATGACGATTGAAATCTAAAAAAATCACGAGTTAAGACCGGCACGGTGAGGGGGTGACTTACTCGAGAACACAGCAGAGGATGTTACACTTCTTCTCGGGTTCACTGTGAAAGAAGTCTTTGAGGTATCCACTCGCGATCGCCTTGGCCTCCGGCGCCGGCTGCTGGACGGCACGCATGTAGAAGGGGTCGGCTATCGCGATGTCCGGGATGTTGTGTCTAATGATCCGCATCGCCTTGCCGAGCGAGCATAGGAGAATGAAGGTGTAGTGCAATGTGGATAACCGTTCGCGATGGCGAAGATGTCATCACATCACAGGAAGACCCTCTCCCGCGAAGCCACTATCGACAAAGCCAAGACCCGAGGGCACCTTGGCAATATACACCGGGTATCCATGATCTTTCTCCCGAGACTCGCTCCTCCATAAACTGAATACCGTCAACCAGAGATCGCATAGGACCGGGTGCAAAGATCGCACAATCTTTGAATTAGCATCCGCTCACCCGACACACGCACCCTCGCCTCGATATTCTTGGGCGCTGATGGCCCCGATCCCGAGCCGCGGATAGGTGCTGGCGAGCTGCCGTTTGGCCGCGACTCTGTGCGTCCTTCTTCTTTCTTCCGTCCCGTTACGGCTTCATATTTCATCGGGACTGCATTCTCCTCTTCGGCCTAGCCACGTCGTGTTAGGGCCGATCAACACTTCTCACCTCGGCTATCGGCTGAGTCCTCGGTGAAGTCGGCAATGGAGGCGTCTCCCGAGCATCGTAATAGGCGCCGCTTGTTGCAATAGGCTTTCATGGGCAGCTTGAGAGGGTTGGCTACCGAGATCGTAGTCCATCACCCCGAAAATCGAAGTGTGCAATCCGTGTTGGCGAACGCATCGTCCTCGTCCGGACCATCGTTCTCGGATCCTGTGCCATATGCATGTCCTCGTCCCGGGCCGATGGCGGCACCGTTGGGGTGGTCTTGCCTGTGGCAGCGCCGGCACGGCTCGGGGTGCTGGCTCCGTGAGGGTGGTGTCGCCGCCCCCGAACGCACCCGGCTCTTTGGCCAAAACCATGGACCGATTGAAGCATTGAGTGGACGTAAGGACCTCGCCTGCGTCGGCGCCATGGGGTTGAAAGCCAGGTACCGATACGTCGTCGTAGCCACTAAGCACCCGGGCCAGGTTGAGATCCTATACACGCCGGGTGCCATGGGTACACCGTGTAATGGCTGGCCCGGATGTTGCTCGGTTGAGCGATTTTGCCCTGCCAACTTATCGATCCGCTCGCCGTTCACAAAATGCGTGAGAGCAGTGCAGGGACGATCGAGCGGCGGCACCCTGCTGGAAAACATGTAGGGCGTTAGGGATGGCTAGCGCAGCTTCGAATGGGCAGATATGGAAGTCGCCGGAGACGAGGGTTGGTTACCAGTGATGGCGTCCAGCTCGGCTAAGGTCGAAGGCGCCGTTCGCAGCCGGCGGGCGATGCCGCCGATGGAGTGGCCGAACATTGCATGGCGCGGTGCCGGGCGGCGACATCAATATCCGCAGCGACGGGTGCATTGAGCTGCAAGTGAATGGCGCCTAGGAGACACCAAGGTTGGCGCCGCGGGAGACCACCGGGATTGGCCCAGCCGCCAGGAGCCGCCCGGATGCTGAGCCCCTGCGGGAGCCGCCAATGTTGGCAGCCGCCGAGACACCATTGTTGCCGCCCGCGGACTCACCGATGGCTCCACGTTGTGGGAGTTGCTGCCCGTGTCAGCTCGGGAACCGGGGGAGGCCCTTTTTTCCTCCCCTGTACACTGCCCCGTCCAGACCAGGCAAACATCAAAGGTAGGGATGATGGAGCCAGCGCCGCCGTGCCCACTTGGTCCTCCACCGGTCGTCGCTGCGTCCTCTCGTTGGGTCTCCACGATATGTTGCACTTGCTGCCGCACTTGCTCCCGGACCAATGTCGCACCCGCGCAACTTGTGCCTTGAGCTGTGCGACCTCCTTCTCATCGATGGTGGCCTTTTTCTCCTTTTTTCCCCGACTTATAGTATTCCGACCATTTCATAGAGCATCCTTCGCCGACCACACGACCAGCCGACGTCGGTTTACTCAATGGATCCTCTTCTTGTGGGCATTCAACGCCCTATTTAAAGGGTTGTCCGGCGGGGCAATAATCGCGAGGAGCTCGTGGACCCCGCGCCGCTACTAGCTTCCTTTTCACTTTCCGCAGCAACCTCCTTAGCCTACGGAGGAACATGCATGAACCATTTAGAAATTCTGATTCATCAATAAGAATGCAACCATAAAGGAGCTAATTAAGCGGGTGCATTCCCACGTAAGAGCCTCAAACCGTTTCACATTCGGAGTGGTGGTGTTGTTTCCGGGTCAATACGATACCCTGCCAGAGAAAGTTCCCGGTTTGCTTGTTTTTGTATTGCGGGAAGAGGGGCTCTCAGGCCGCCACACGCTCCTCATCCTCGCGGCGTCCCATTTCGGTTGCGCCACCCTAAAACCGCCGTGACCAAGTTTGTGGGTGCCGGAAGTCCAGCTCCTCGCATGTCCTTCCCC
>NC_061508.1:176881513-176911136 GCF_022539505.1 Lolium rigidum
AAAAGATGGACATGGATAGAATACAGTACACTAATAATGTTAATGATGGAGGGGATATTAAAGTACCGATACCTAGTAAGCTCCTAGGAATGCATGAAGCTCTAGAAAATAACTATGGTTGGCTTGTTCCTGAAAATTTGTTTCATGAGAATAGCAAGCCTAAGAGCAATGAAAAAGGGGCCTCTGAAACCTACATAGATAAGATACAATGCATAGTTGAGAAAACTCCAAACCCCTATGTCAATGCTTCATCTTTTGACAATACTTGATTCACACTTTCTGCGCCTAGCTGAAAGGCGTTAAAGAAAAGCGTTTATGGGAGACAACCCATTATTTTACTTCTGCACTTTTATTTTATATTTGAGTCTTGGAAGTTGTTACTACTGTAGCAACCTCTCCTTATCTTTATTTTATTGCATTGTTGTGCCAAGTAAAGTCTTTGATAGTAAAGTCAATACTAGATTTGGATTACTGCGCAGAAACAGATTTCTAACTGTCACGAAATTGAGCAGCCCCTTTTGTAGGAAATTTAGAAACATCTGCCAATTTACGTGCGTGATCCTCAGATATGTACGCAACTTTCATTCAATTTGAGCATTTTCATCTGAGCAAGTTAAGTACCCCAGAAAAATTCGTCTTTACGGACTGTTCTGTTTTGACAGATTCTGCCTTTTATTTCGCATTGCCTGTTTTGCTATGTTTGATGGATTTCTTTGTTCCATTAACTTTCAGTAGCTTTGTGCAATGTCCGGAAGTGTTAAGAATGATTATGTCACCTCTGAATATATGAATTTTCAATTATGCACTAACCCTCTAATGAGTTTGTTTTGAGTTTGGTGTGGAGGAAGTTTTCAAGGGTCAAGAGAGGAGGATGATACAATATGATCAAGAAGAGTGAAAAGTCTAAGCTTGGGGATTCCCCGTGGTTCATCCCTGCATATTTTAAGAAGACTCAAGCATCTAAGCTTGGGGA
The DNA here is from genome assembly GCF_022539505.1 of Lolium rigidum. Classification (NCBI taxonomy): domain Eukaryota; kingdom Viridiplantae; phylum Streptophyta; class Magnoliopsida; order Poales; family Poaceae; genus Lolium; species Lolium rigidum. The sequence continues at coordinate 176,882,487 of NC_061508.1, forward strand.
TGCCCAAGGCATCCCTTCTTCATCGACAACTTATCGAGTCACCTCTAGTAAAACTATATTTTTATTCCGTCACATCTTATGTGCTTTACTTGGAGCGTCTGTTTGTTTTTATTTTTGTTTTTGTTTGAATAAAATCGGATCCTAGCATTCTTTGTGTGGGAGAGAGACACGCTCCGCTGTTTCGTATGAACACATATGTTCTTAGCTATACTTTTAATGTTCATGGCGAAGGTTGAAACTGCTTCATTCATTGTTATATGGTTGGAAACAGAAAATGCCGCATGTGGTAAATGGGATAATGTCTTGAATAATTTGATACTTGGCAATTGTTGTGCTCATATAGATCATGTTTAAGCTCTTGCATCATGTACTTTGTACCTATTAACGAAGAACTACATAGAGCTTGTTAAAATTTGGTTTGCATGATTGGTCTCTAGACTCTAGATATTTTCTGGTTAAGGTGTTTGAACAACAAGGAGACGATGTAAAGTCTTATAATGCTTGCAATATGTTCATATGTAAGTTTTCGTTGTCTCGTTTTATACTTGAGTTTGCTTCAAACAACCTTGCTAGCCTAGCCTTGTATTGAGAGGAATTCTTCTCGTGCATCCAAATCATTGAGCCAAAAACCATGCCATTTGTGTCCACCATACCTACCTACTACATGGTATTTCTCTGCCATTCCAAAGTAAATTACTTGAGTGCTACCTTTAAAAATTCTATTCTTTGTCTTTGCAATATATAGCTCATGGGAAAATAGCCTTAAAAACTATTGTGGTGAAGAATATGTAGCTATGTATCTTATTTCTTATAAGTTGCTTGTTGAGCGGTAACCATGTTTCTGGGGACGCCACCAACTATTACACCTTTGTTGAATATCATGTGAGTTGCTATGCATGTTCGTCTTGTCTGAAGTAAGGGCGATTTTCCTGATCAAATGGTTTGAGTATGCATATTGTTAGAGAAGAACATTGGGCCGCTAACTAAAGCCATGAATCATGGTGGAAGTTTCAGTTTGGACAATCAATCCTCAATCTCTTATGAGAATTTTATCTGTTGTTGAATGCTTATGCATTAAAGAGGAGTCCATTATTTGTTGTCTATGTTGTCCCGGTATGGATGTCTAAGTTGAGAATAATCAAAAATGAGAAATCAAATGCGATCTTTCTCCTAAGACCTTTGTACAGGCGGCATAGAGGTACCCATTTGTGATACTTGGTTGAAACATATGTTATGCAATGATAATCCATGTTAATCCAAGCTAATTAGGACAAGGTGCGAGCACTATTGGTAATCTATGCATGAGGCTTGCAACTTATAGGATATCTTATGCATAACACATATGATTTATTACTACTGTTGACAAAATTGTTTCTATGTTTTCAAAATGAAAAGCTCTAGCACAAAAATAGTAATCCATGCTTCCCTCTGTGAAGGGCCTATCTTCTACTTTATTGTTGAGTCAGTTTACCTATTCTTTCTATCTTAGAAGCAAACACTTGTGTCAACTGTGTGCATTGATTCTTACATGTTTACCTATTACACTTGTTATATTACTTTGTGTTGACAATTATCCATGAGATATACATGTTGAAGTTGAAAGCAACTGCTGAAACTTATATCTTCCTTTGTGTTGCTTCAAAGGTTTTTACTAAGAATTTATTGCTTTATGAGTTAACTCTTATGCAAGTCTTATTGATGCTTGTCTTGAAAGTATTATTCATGAAAAGTCTTTGTTATATGGTTCAGTTGTTTACTCATTGTCTTCACCATTACTTCGAATCGCTGCATTCATCTCATATGCTTTACAATAGTATTGATCAAGATTATGATAGCATGTCACTTCAGAAATTATCCTTGTTATCGTTTACCTACTCGAGGGCGAGTAGGAACTAAGCTTGGGGATGCTTGATACGTCCCAAACGTATCTATAATTTCTTATGTTCCATGCTACTTTTATGATGATACTCACATGTTTTATACACACTTTATGTCATTATTATGCATTTTCCGGCACTAACCTATTGACGAGATGCCGAAGAGCCGATTCGTTGTTTTCTGCTGTTTTTGGTTTCAGAAATCCTACAAAGGAAATATTCTCGGAATTGGACGAAATCAACGCCCAGGGTCTTATTTTCTCACGAAGCTTCCAGAAGACCGAAAGGGAAACGAAGTGGGGCGACGAGGCCCCGTACCCATAGGCCGGCGCGGCCAAGGGTGGGCCCGCGCCGCCCTATGGTGTGGGGCCCTCGTGCCTCCTCCGACTCCGCCCTTCCGCCTACTTAAAGCCTTCGTCGCGAAAACCCCAGTACCGAGAGCCACGATACGGAAAACCTTCCAGAGAGGCCGCCGCCGCCAATCCCATCTCGGGGGATTCAGGAGATCGCCTCCGGCACCCTGCCGGAGAGGGGAATCATCTACCGGAGATCTCTTCATCACCATGATCGCCTCCGGATTGATGTGTGAGTAGTTCACCCCTGGACTATGGGTCCATAGGAGTATCTAGATGGTTGTCTTCTCCTCATTGTGCCATCATGTTAGATCTTGTGAGCTGCCTATCATGATCAAGATCGTCTATTTGTAATGCTACATGTTGTGTTTGTTGGGATCCGATGAATATGGAATACTATGTCAAGTTGATTATCAATCTATCATATATGTGTTGTTTATGTTCTTGCATGCTCTCCGTTGCTAGTAGAGGCTCGACCAAGTTGATACTTGTAACTCCAAGAGGGAGTATTTATGCTCGATAGTGGGTTCATGCCTCCATTGAATGCGGGACGAGTGACGGAAAGTTCTAAGGTTGTGGATGTGCTTGTTGCCACTAGGGATAAAACATCAATGCTTTGTCTAAGGATATTTGTGTTGATTACATTACGCACCATACTTAATGCAATTGTCCGTTGTTTGCAACTTAATACTGGAAGGGGTTCGGATGATAACTTCGAAGGTGGACTTTTTAGGCATAGATGCATGCTGGATAGCGGTCTATGTACTTTGTCGTAATACCCTGATTAAATCTCATAGTACTCATCGTGATATATGTATGTGCATTGTTATGCCTTCTTTATTTGTCAATTGCCCAACTGTAATTTATTCACCCAACATGCCATTTATCTTATGGGAGAGACACCACTAGTGAACTGTGGACCCCGGTCCATTCTTTACATCTGAAATACAATCTACCGCAAACTCGTTCTTTCTTGTTCTTCGCAAACAAACATCATCTTCCACACTATACATCTAATCCTTTGTTTACGACAAGTCGGTGAGATTGACAACCTCACTCGTTACGTTGGGGCAAAGTACTTTGATTGTGTTGTGCAGGTTCCACGTTGGCGCCGGAATCCCTGGTGTTGCGCCGCACTACACTCCGCCACCAACAACCTTCACGTGTTCCTTGACTCCTACTGGTTCGATAACCTTGGTTTTCTTACCGAGGGAAAACTTGCTGCTGTACGCATCACACCTTCCTCTTGGGGTTCCCAACGGACGTGTGTCTTGCACGCCATCACAGGGCAAGCATCACATCGTCGCTATCCATGTCTAAAGCAAAATCAATGGTTAAAATTGCGCCGAGGCAGACAACGCAACGAACAGCGGCCAATCGCGCCTACCTGACAAGTCATCGAGCGGAGGTGGGGCGGATTTGACGCCGCGTTCAGGGACGCGATGGCGAAGCGGCGGCGGAACGACCGGCGGAAGCGCCAGCCGCGACGACGGTGCCGACTCTCAGAAGATCAGACGCCGAAACGGCCGGCAAATCCAGCGGCGGCGGAGGGGTGGGAGGCGCGGGAAGGAAGGAGCGACGAGAAAAAAAAGCGCGAATCAACGGTTTATGCAAATACTCGCCGACATGTGGGAGCCCGCTTCGCTTTCGTTGTGTCCAGCGTGCTCGGAGCGTCCCCTGTGGGGCGGGGACAAGCTCGAGGCGCCGGACACCGTATCGAGACGCGCCGGATAAAAAATAGGTTTAGGAGACACGATTAGAAGCGTTTTTTCTGTCCAACGCGCCCCAAATAGCTTTGGGGGCTGGACATGCTCTAACATTCGGGCGCAAAGTGACGCAAACGCTCCCAAAGAAAGGCAGAAAGAAATCGACCCACATTCTAAAAACGCCCTACTATAGACAACTCGGACCTATTGGTTCGTCCTTCTCGCTTCCTTCCGTCGCATCTTCTCCTGTCTTCCTGTCCCCGGTCATATCTCCTAGGGTTTACTCCGACTCCTCGGGTTCACCGATTCGTGGACTCCCCCGGCGACTCTAGGTACGATGCGCGCTCCTCCTTTGTTTTGTTCGATTAGTTCTGCCGGTATATGGTGCTGTTTGTGTGGAAGGTACCCTCCTGGTGTCGCCTCCATGTGTATCTGTTGGGTGAATTCCGTGCTCCTGTGGGGGAAGGGCGAGTTTCCCTCCATGTAGCGGCGACTCGTCGGGAGTCCACGGCGGCTGTGTGTGACCGAATTGCCTGATTGTTTTGGTTGAACGGGGGCGATTGTGCCGGCGTGGATTGGTTTTTCTGGGTTAAGGTGGCGGCTGGTGGAGTACAAAGATATCTGTTCGTGTGACTGGAGGAAATTCCGTTCGTCATAGCAATGATTAGTCTTGAAGTGTTCAGTGCAAGGCGATTTGTGTTAATTACTGAGAGGAGGGGTGTCACGGTTTTGGATTTTGAGGCAATTTTTTTATATTGGATTCATGGTGTTGCATCTCATTGTCTGGTGGCTCTTTGTGCTTGTCGGTTGCTCTTGTTGGTTTGTGGTTTGCATGTCAGGAGGTATGCTAGGGTATATGGTCTTTTCCTTCTGCAAAAGGAGATGGACTGACCTTCTATTTCTCATCTAAATCGTGAATTTATGTCTCTCATAGGTTAAGTTAATTCGTTGTTGGTATTCGAAGAAATGCCATATCTCCACCAATAAATTCCTCCCTATGTTTGCACACACGCAAATCACGGAACAACATTGAGCCACAGCCGTTTATAGATATAGTATTTTTTTAGTGTTATAGGTAGTAGTTCAGCATGATGGTGTTCATTAATTATCATTATTTGCTCCAGTATGCTTGCAGTTTGTTGTGCTATTTCCAGAGCCTTACAATAATATGACTTAGTCACTGAAATAAGTGCTTTTGTTACACTCATCTTTAAGACATGTAAATACTTTTGATGGTAACAGAATCTAGGATACATATATGCAGTTGATTTTCGTTTCTTCATGTCATTTGTACATCATACTTATCATAGACGAATTGTCACTTGTTTCTAGTAATTCGTTTTTTTTTTCTTCATTTCAGGAGATTATTATGGAGTGTAACTCTTCAGATGTACAGATGCCACAGTGTGCGGAGGGTTCTGAGACTACAATAGAGATCAAGATTAAAACCTTGGATTCTCAAACATACAATTTGCGTGTAAACAAATGTGTAAGTTGGTAATGCATGTTTAAATTGGAAGCTCGGTTAAGTTGCTCTCTGGCAACAAATGATGTGTTATTTGCATTGCTTTTGTTGTTTTATGCTTTTCGTCGGAAACTCTTGGCTATCTCTATGCAATATTTATTCACAATCGTTGGGGTTTCCTTTGATGTCCTCCTGTTTTTATTCAGAACAAATTACTGTTACATCCTGATCCTGACAAGACATTATAGATAACTGTATGTGAAATTTGCTCTAGTCTCCTTAAGTCATTTCGATAACACACCAGTACATCCATACATCACCTTTTTAAATTGAGTAATATGTTGGTTGGACGTCGTTTAATACTATGTCTTTGTGCCAAACATTAGAGGTTGCAATTAGTTCCTTTTTCCTATTATTGTTTTCTAAGATTATCTTGATTTAGCAGTATTATATGTACTTCATAGGGCTCTCGTATTCTACGATTCAGAGTATTCTCGAAAAGATCTCGTATTCTTCCTATGGGCCTTTTTTCTAGTTTATCGAGTGCGAACAACTCTTTTTGAGGACGTTGTGATCAGGGTATCTGCTGAGTAAAACATAAATCATTTGTTAAATTAAATTAATTTTCACTAAAAGTATGATATACAGCAAATATAAGAGGCTGCTCAGCAAACCCTAGGAATTAATTGCTTAGATATTTTTCTGAATTGCATTGTGAATGTGTTCAACCGGGTCCCTCTGTGGTGAGGTGTTCAGCACAGAGCACACACTTGGAATTGTCATTACCTGGTTAATAAGTAATCAGTTGAACTATGCTGTATTCTCGCAGTCCCAAGCATTTCCGACAGCAGAAAGGAAGAACCACATCCTGTGCTCTATACAGGGTGGTGTCTTTGCTGCATAAATGATGTTTCTGGGCTTGGATCACTGTCCAGTGGCGCAGGTTTACCACCAAGCAGTCACCACATGCAGGAATTACTTTTATGTGAACAGTTTGCCTGAACAGTATTGTGGTCAATTAAATATGGAGTAGATTATTAGTATATCGATATCTATTTAATCAGGAAAGAGATTGGTTTAGATAGGATGATAAATATATGATTCGTTAGGAAAGTTGGGATTCTGTTCTTAGGTGTCAAGTTGAATCTTCACTACAAAAAGGGACAGCATTTACCCTTATTGATTATGTATGAACGAGAATGGTTTAGTTAGGAAGATAAATATATGATTTGTTAGGAAAGTCGGGATTCTGTTCTTAGATGTCAAGTTGAATCTTCCCTATAAAAAAGGGACACCATGTACCCTTACCGATTATGAATGAACGAGTATTCAATATCTAATCCTTGTCCCCAACCTTCTTCCCCTCTAGTCCTTTGTGCATGGCTTGCCAACCCTCGCTCCTTGTAGCTGTATTCACATTCTATGCATGAATCTCAATTCTAGGACCACTATTTACCGTGATACAGGGAGAACGAAATGACAGGTATAGTGCCAACTGTATAACTGTACAGCACTACCATGCAAACATAACTTCTGTGCCTAAACCTGATGCAAGAATTATCACATATGAAATACCTGTTGGAGTGACAACGAGGAAATGAGTAGTAATAACATTCTAATCAGTTTTGCAACTTCTTAGCGCGTAAGCATTAGCTTTGTTTGTCCATCTATTTTGAATGCGAGTAATGAAAGCTATGCATAGTGCAATGTTGAAAACATATGATGCATTGCATTATGTTTTGAATAGCTGATGGCATTGTTATCCTCTCTAAATATGCCAAATCGTAAGATCATGTTAATCCTTTGTCTTGTTACAGGTGCCAGTTCCTTTGCTAAAGGACAAAATAGCTACCGTAACTGGGATATTGTCTGAACATCAACGTCTGATTTGTCGTGGAAGAGTCTTAAAGGATGATGAACTTCTCTCTGCATATCGTATCCTTGTGTACTTCTGAATGTATTCTTATATTTTTTTTGGTGTTAAATTTTCATTAGTCAACCAATTGACATCATTTCTTTCGTTATATTATTTGTGTCTACCATTAAGCAAAGCCTCAAAGACGAATTCTTCACTCATGTCTTTATTCCCCTGTCCGAAGAAGTTGCTAAAACCCAACTAAAATCTTAATTGGATTATGCCAAAATTGATATTGTTGTGTTCTAAGTTGTACCTAGATTGACCTTCTATATGCTACTCCTTCACAGTAGTTTTTAGATGTTGAAGATGGCCATACACTGCATCTTGTTGTTAGACAACCTGGCCAGCCAGCTACATCAGGAAATGCAGGAAATGAAGGTTTGTGAAATTGTAGAGTATGGATGTTTTTATTGACTATTTTGAAGATGATCAAAACTCTAGTGGAATTTTTTTTTAAACATGAATATCTTCGTATCTGTGGCTATTTTTGTTTTCATGTGCTGTTTTTCTTCTTAAGTTTGGTGTCTGTGAAATATTTGTGTTTGAGAAAAAAAGTCTTTGAATACTTGCATGATGTGTGGGAAAAAAGGTTGTCAGTCATAAGTCAGTTCCTGCCATGTGTCGAATTTCTTGCATGATGTTATTACCCTCTTTTTATGTCTTGACATAGGTTTGGTCTATATTGGCACATACAGTTCCAGTGGTATAGTGGCCAAATACAGATACAATAGTATGTAGTGTGTAGCATCCACTATTGTAGACAAATTTTATCATGTATTGCATGTGACCATTCTGTAAATACTATGGACGACTGTAGATGCTTCCGCCGTGACTATCTTTAGATTGTTACAGCCTGTGGCATATCTATACAAAACATTTACGGCACATTAGCAATATGGTTTCATTATGTATCTTAGGAAGGCACTCTCCCATGATTGAGAAAATTCCTTATTTGACAGTACCTTAAAATTGGCTTCCCTATTTGGCCGTAGAATTTTTTTTCTTCCCAATTTTTGATCTAAACTTAGTTTCCTTCCCGGAATGACACTGCTGTTGTTGGCGTTACGTCTGTTGGGAGGAGGAAAAAAACCTAATCGAACAAGAGATAATGAATCAATAGAACTATCCGCTTCCCGTCCCTTTCCTGAATGACACTGCTGTTGTTGGCGTTACGTCTGTTGGAAGGAGGAAAAAAACCTAATCGAACAAGAGATAATGAATCAATTGAACTATCCGCTTCCCGTCCCTTTCCTGAGTTCCGTTCACACTTAGCCCTACTGGCGACGTGTTGGAGTCCCAAGCGGCGGCTGGCAGGCTCCGTGCCCGTGGGCGGTGCTCTGGACGGTGATTGTGTCGTGCCGATGACCGCACAGCGCGTGCACTGCAAACTAATTCACATCTAGTAATACTTAAGAGTTCAGCGGTGAAACTTATTGGTACTACAGAACATGGTCAGGCTGATTGGGCTTTGTTACCAGTTATCCCGGCTTAAATAATTTGTGTACTAGCTGATGGATTACTGGCTAATTGTTGATCGGCTATTGTATCTGTATGTTGGTCTGGTCATGAGTTTGTTTTTTTCTCTTGGGATTTTTCTGTAGTAGAAGTAATTCTGTAGGGGCGCGTTTGGTAGCCTGGGCCGAATTCTTGCACCACTGCGCTAGTGTGAAGAACGCCTCTGCGCGTTCCAGACGGGCCACGGGCCAGAAAAGGCCTCTCGTTTGGTCGCATGCGCAGAGTGTTTTTGGCCCGTGGAGATATGGGCTTTGGCCATTTGGTAGGTCGGTTTTAAGGCCAAGTAGCAGCCCAGAACGGCGCCCCTGTTGTTTGTTTGCAACCCAAAATGCGCTTCTGGTTACCTCTTAGCAGTGATCATAGACGCTATGTATTAGTTTCACCATAGTTCAGGAGACGACACGACACTTGTTCAGACACCATTAGACACTAGACACGACACAATACCATCTTTGAAGACGATAAACCTGGTGGCATCGCCAGGTGTGGTCGAAGATGACCACACGGTGCTCGAAGGAGGACACCTTCTTGAAGGTGACGAACTAGCCTACCTTGAGCTGATGGGTGATGGAAAAGCCCAGCCACCCCTGGTCGATGAATGCGTCATTGCCTTCTCTCCTCGTAGTCATCCTCCAGCTGCATCCAGGGTTGCTGCGGACGATGATGTTCGAACGGATGGGTTCGAACCACTGAAAGAACTTTTCAGGATCGAGAGCCGGACGAAGGTGGGCTTGAAGATGATGCGGAGGAACTGGTTCGGCCCTACCTCGTCGTGGAAGTGGCCGACGTTAGCTGGCCTTCCTCGACGCTTCTTCGACGGTCCCTCATCGGGAACCTCAGCAGGTGACCCAAGCATGATCTTCTCAGTCTGCAACAAGAACACATGCCATTAGAGGTGTGGCTGCTCACAAGTATAGATGAAAACAGACATGAGAAATATTAAAACATTAGTGAGACCTCATACATTGGCTCACACGACAGCTCAAGGGACTGCCCTCAAACTAAGTCTAGTGTGCAAGTAATGTGACATACACGACTAAGTTTGAGGGCAGCACCTTGCCTTCCGTTGTGCCATTGTTGAATCAGAGGCCAATGCAGAGTTGAAGAAGCACAAAAGGCCTCATACATTGGGTCAGAAGGCAGGCCAAAATGCAGGTATAGGGAGTGGCCATAAACTAAGTGTAGTGTGCAACGATTGTGACACACATGACTAAGTTTGAGGGCACCACCTTGCCTTCCATGGTGCCATTGTTGAATCATTGGCCAACGCAGAAGAAAAACCAGAAGAGGCCTCATACATTGGGTCACACTGCAGGCAAAAGAACTGTCCCCAAACTAAGTCTAGCGTGCAAGGAAAATGGCACACACGACTAAGTTTGAAGGTAGCACCTTGCTTTCCATTGTGCCATTGTTGAATCATTGCCCAATGCAGAAGACAAACAAAATAGAGGCCTCATATATTGTGTCACACGGCAGGCAAAGGGATTGTCCGCAAACAAAGTCTAGCGTGCAAAGATAGGCACACACAACTAAGTTTGAGGGCAGCACCTTGCCTTCCGTTGTGCCATTGTTGAATCATTGGCCAATGCAGAAACATGCAAAGCAAGCTACCATAGGCCTCATAATATGAAGACATATGGAGGAGATGTTTAATCAGAACCAATGGCATGGTCATGTTCAGTCTTGCCATAGGTTCTGATCAATCATATCCTCTATGATCCTTGGTTATAATCATCGGCCTAGTTCAATCACAAACAACACAAGTACCAGATCAAATAGAGTACATTACGAGTGGTACTTAGGGTACATTATGAGTGGTACTTAGGGTACATTACAAATGCTACTTAGGGTACATTACAAATTCTACCTAGCTCAACCATTAGCTGAATCTCATTACAAACAACACAAGTACCAGTTCAAATAGAGTACATTACGAGTGGTACTTAGGGTACATTACAAATGCTACTTAGGGTACATTACAAATTCTACCTAGCTCAACCATTAGCAGAATCTCCTACACTACATATACAACACATTCATCACAAATAGCCTTGTTCCTCTTGAGCTTATCCTTGATTGCAATTCACTTGGAGCAGATCGTATATGTCATACTCTAGCTTTCTCTTTTCGGCCACTAAAGCCTGCCTCCCATTCCTGTTTCTTAGCCCTCCTAACTTGTGCTTGAGTTCTTTGCAGATTCTTGAGCAGAGCAACCTCGTTCTTCAAGTCGTCTATCTCCTCTTGCGTCTGAACAAACTAGCGCAACTCAGCTTAATCTTTGGCACAACAATCACAACATGCAAAACCCCAACACAAAAAACCCTTCCCCTCTTTGCATGCACATTAAAATCTGACAGTTTAACCAATCTTAGTCCAATCTACAAAGGATCTACCGCGATTGCAGATTACAGTAACAGATCTAAGCAAATTGCAACCGTGAACACCAAGAAATCGACCAAACAGCAAGCAATCGTCTATCCGAACCCAATTCTAATGGAAACCCTAGCACATCTAATCTGCATGTCGTCGCAAATGCTCAAGCATGGCCTGTTGTCGCACAACGACGATGTATGTAAGAGGAAGAGGACCTCACCGCCATTGTTCCGGACGAGCTCGAGTTCGCGCCTAAACTTGAGATGCCGGTGAAGAGCGCGGTCCAGGTTCCGGCCGATATTGCTGTGCTTCTCGCCGTCGTCTCCTCCTTCGGTCCCGCTGCTCCTCCTTGCGGTGGTGCGGCGGATTTTTTCGGCGGTAGAGGAACCGCCTTGGTGATGTGACAGTTTGGGGGGGGGGGTGAGAGTGAAGACGTGAGTGAGAAGGAGAGGGGGGCGGTGAGGCTAGTTATGGCGCGTGTTCCAGAAGGGACGCGGCGTTTCCATCTCCCTTCCCCACACGTGCAACCTTATCGCGACAACGGGTCAGGCTCCACAGAAACTGCCATTCCGGGCGTTCCTCTACGGCCTGTCCCGGAGGTGCTTTAAAACCCGGTTCGTGCAACAACGCGGTTGTCTTCAGGCAACCAAATGGCCCGTTTCCCTTCTCAGCCCATGCAAAAAAGGGCCCTACCAAACGCGCCCTAGAGTACTAATACTACTAAAACATGCATTGCTTCCGGGGCGAGAGAGCACAAAGTTGCGTCGCGGCAAAAAGCTGCCAACGCTCATATGGTCATTGTCAAAGTTTTTTTTTAAAAATAAAATCAGTTCATGACCATCTGTACGTGTCTCGTTTGGTCAAATGTGTTACAACAGTGTGTTGCTTTTGACCTATAGAGTTTTTTTTTTGTCACATAATTCATTACAGGCAAAAGAGCCTTTACAAGTTCCTATTTAACACCGTTAGTGCTCAAATGCACTAGAGTGTCCTGTTAGTAGGGTTGCAGAAGCGGATCCCGCATAGTCCCGCAAATCAGGATAATTAGCACAAATTACACGACAGGATATTAATCCGAATCCACCTAATTTGTGCTGTTCGGAAAACAATCCGCCCCGCATAGCGCGCCGCTTGCAACCCTACCTGTTAGGAAAGAAATTTAGACCAAGTTTCAAATTGTGAAGAAAGAAAATTCCAGGGCCAAATAGGGAAGCCGATTTTAAGGAAGTGTCAAATAAGGAATTTCCCCTCGATAATTCTCTTCCAAAATACCAACCTTTTCTATCGTAATAACTTCTATTTTCTTCGAAATGTCAAAATCTTACAGCTGCTGCATCAAATTCTGCTCGTCGTCACAGTCCCACAATGGCTCGCAGTATCGTACTGGAGGCTTTCAATTTGGATCAGGGGAGTGAATTCTCTAGCATTGCCCAGGTAATACATGCTTAATATATTGTACCTGTTCTTATTCAAGAACCTCCATATTTGAAAATGACTGAGGTTTTGTTCAAATTGCATGTATCTTCTTTCGGTAGATTCTCCAAAGCATGTTGACGAGCCCACTAGCTTTGGTAATCCAGCATTCTTGAAGTACTTCTTTTGATGGGAACTTCATGAACTTTGTTTAAGATCAACTGTTCTAATGCCAGGGTGGATCAGCACCTTCTGATACCAGACCTTCAGAACCTACACAATCTTCATTCCTACATGGTCTCAGGGCTGAGCTGGATCAGCAGCAGCCTTCTCTGCTTTTCCCTGAAGCCGCACTTGGATCATCACAGCCAAATGTGAATCTTTGCCTGGTCTTTTAAACATCGTCATATGTCACATGGTGAAATTTTAGGATGCAGTGCCTAACATTTTCATCTTTCGCAGGTTATCCCTGATTCCTTGACCACTATTTCTCAGTACATTAACTTTATGAGGGATTCCTTTAGGAGCGAAGGCTTCAATGGAAATGGTTTGACTGTGCTCCAGTTCTGCAAGTAAAATCTATTCTGTAGTTTGTTCTGTGAAGATTTTCCTCCATTTTTCTCTTCTGCAGCACAAACTGTGGATAACAGTGAGCCTAGAACTATGCAAAGAGCTCATGTAGGTGGCAATCAAAATCAGGAAAACCAGCCTGATTCAGTTTCTGCACAGCATGGACTTCCTACTGCAGCATCGCTAGCTGAAAACATGCAGTCGACTAGACAACTTGTTGATCTGGCTGGAGCATTGCTATCTGTAAGTCACATGTTTCATTCTGGGTTTCAAATAGCTAATTCAATGATGATAGTCTTTAGCACTTTAGCCACTTTTTGTTGTTGTTGACAAAAGCACTTTGGCCACTTCATAAATGGTGCAAGCTATTTTTTGTTTATTCTTATTGTGTTCAGAATGCTGTATATTTTGTTCTTTACCTAATCCTTAGTGATAGTAAACCTCAGATATTTCGTAATTAAAGTACGTAGTAGTATAAGCTATTTGAATGATGCAATGTTGGTGTACTTGATTTTCTTTTGAAGTGGATAAATAAGCTAGACAAAGACCAAAGATGTTTTAGGTTTAATAGTCAATAAGAAATGGCATCAGAAATTAAATCGGTTTTCTAGTTAGCCGATAGTTCGGTTAACCGACAATTTGGTTCGGTGTTTGGTTTTAAACCGAATTGACCGAACATAGAATGACAGGATATAACAGCAGTGGAACAAGCGTTGGTATGGTGACATGCTGGCAGCTAGACCACCACATTGACCAGAACAAGTATATACACCATGTAGACATAGAGCCAGTCAGACACACACGTGTCACTGCTCCTGAAACCGGCCATATGTGGATGTACATGTCTAGCTGATGCAACGTGAAAAGCATTTGTAGGAAAAAAGAAATAAAGAATGCATGCTGCTTATCTCTTCAATAGACACATAGTAACATAATCATGCATTGAATTTTTTGCTGAAATGGATGAGATACATGTGTTAGTTGTGTAAGAGCATGGGGTTGCTAGGAGAATTTGGAGACATGTGTTTACGTGCATATGGGGGCTGGCCTGGTACCAACACACGATAGTGGACAGCTTGACTGAAGTGTTCTGACTTTCTCGTCTATATCTCGGTTTGTATGGTCTTTTTGGTCAACCAATGATCAAAACTGGATTAACCTTTTTAAAATTGGTTTATCACATTTACCAACCGAAATTAGTTGTGGTTTGTTTCAGTTTTTTATGTCCACCATTAGCTGTAACTATTGATCTTTTATGACTTGCCTGTGTTTACAAGTCCGTAATTTAAAATCATATTATCTCTGCAGCAACTCTCGACGCAATTGGAAGATCTTGGGAATGTAAGTGACTCTGCAACACGGAGGAACATTCAACAAAGTGCAATGAGACATGGTGTTCTCCTCCAGAATCTTGGTTCATTGCTTCTAGAACTTGGTCGCACAACAATGATGCTTCGTATCAACCCTGTGCCTGTAGGTTTCTGTGACAACCGTATTACCTCATTCCAGATTGGAATTTGATTTTGTATTTGTACATCTGCACTGACCTATTTGTTATTTTCAGTCAGAAGCTGTCATAAATTCTGGACCTGCTGTTTTTATATCTCCATCTGGGCCAAACCCTCTTATGGTTCCTGTAAGTTATATAAATTTTAGTTTAGAATTAATTGGTTGATAAGGCTCTTGTCTTGTTTATGCATTTGCTAACTCAATTTTGTCCAGCCTGTTCCATTTTTTCCAGGACCAAGATCTGTCCAAATGGGTCCAGTGTTTTCTAGTCTTGGCTCGCAAGGCTCTGTTCTGCAGCCAAGAGGTGCTGATATCCATGTCCGTGCAAGTGAGTAAAGCTTTATTCCTTTATTCGTTGAGTTTCCTCTTGGGGTGTTATCGGCACATGAATTTTGTATTGTTGCCTCTATCCATCTGAAACTAATTTTTGTTCCACATGCCCAAATTTTATCTGTGGTATGTATTGAAGGTCTGTTCAGCTATCTTATCTTGAAATTACAGTCAATGGCGGAAACACGAGTTGTAAGAGTCAAGCAGTGTTATTGTTTAAACTGGAGTCCTAATTTAGCAGACCAAGTAGTTTTCCCTTTTGCGCATTCTTGTATGGGTCTAAATAAATAATTGATGCATCTAGATGACTGCCTGATGTGTTCATTTTTCTTCTTCTGCTGCTACTTTGGTTGATGATTATGGTTAAATGCCAGTCTTCTTTGGTTCTTAGGTGGGTCTGTGCCTGTAGCCAGTACTGACCCAAGTGAATCGGTTGGGGCACAGCCAGCACAAGAAAATACAGATAGAACTGGCAATGCTTCGCATTCAAACGTTAGGGAAGCATTTGCACGAGTTGCAGCGGTTGGGGCACAGCCAGCACAAGAAAATACAGATAGAACTGGCAATGCTTTGCATTCAAACGTTAGGGGAGCATTTGCACGAGTTGCAGGTGGTGCTCCTTTTGCTGTTGGGTCTGGAGTTAGACTGGTTCCACTTAGAACAGTTGTTGCTGTGCCTGCTGGCATCAGTCGCCCTCCATCAGGTTCTTCTAGTGGAGGAGTTGGTGTTATCTATCCAGTTGTCACCAGAATTCAACAAAGAGTAAATACTAATGGTAGTGATGCAAGAAATGGTCAAACTCCAAATGTACCTGACAATAGTGACACCCATGCTAATCTGCAACTGAATCCTCAACCATCTGAAGCTCGTGAATCAGGTGAATGAGTTTCCTCGCTTCATCTGTATTGCTTTCTTCCTTTTTAATTATATTGCATTCGTTTTTAAACATGAAGTTTCTACTAGAAGTACAATCTGGTTTGGTAGCTCACAACTAATCCAATCCTGAATCTGTATCCTGTCAATTTCGTCAAGGGATGATACTGAAGATGCACACTGCTAAGATGCTTGTTGGTACTGTGCCTCCACTGTCTTATCTTCTCGTTGTTGCCTTTACTGTGTCTTTTCACTGATGCAGCCAAGGGGTCAGTCTCTCATCCCCTTGTCACTTGCTAGGATGGCTCTGGCGCAGCAGTGGGTTGAATTGGGAGAATGTAAAGGGATATTTTGGGTATCCTGTTGATGGGACAAGCGGTCACGGGAAATCTGTACCTAATTTCCATTGTTTTGACATCACATGTGTGCTGGTTTGGTTAAACTGTTTGCTATGCCAGGTCAACAAGTTTTGGCATCAAATTTCGTAACCGATTTTGACAAAAAAATAAGCTGGCTAGGATATGGGGAAAGACCATATCTGACAAATCTGGTTGCCTACATAGTTTATAGCTGAGTTCTCAGTATGTTGCGTGAGCCATAGTTTGTTTTCTAGACGGTTGCTTCAACGTATGCATGCTTTTCTTTGATGATTATTCATTCTTTGGTTTATGGTATTCTGGTCCACAAGTTGACCTTTTGGTGTTCCGAAAGAAGAAAAATGCTTCGTCCTCTTGCTGTTTTCATGATGAATTGTTCTTGTTTTAGGTAATCTGGGACCTCAGGTTGATGTCAATGTGGGGAACATCTCTCTGGCCTCCCATGGACAGCAAAACAGCCAGGGTCCTTTTTCTCAGTTGATGGACAGTCTCCAGTGGATTGGGTCACTATTTTCTGGAGAAAATCCCCGAGCAAATGGCACAAGTCAGCATGTACCAGTGGTGTCTGCTGAGCCGATACATGCTAGAAACCACACAGCTCCTGAAGTGTCAGGGGTCAGCGACGAGGGGATGCGCTTTGCTAATTTGGTCCGGGAAATTATGCCGTTTATCTCCCAAGCAGAAAATCAACCTCAGAGCACCCCAGTAGACAGCAGCGGTACCCCTCCACAGGTAAATGAAATTCTTTTTTACTTAATATACAGTTATCTTTTGATGGATGGTAACGTCAGTACTGGATGCAGACTGTGTCTGAGAGCTTAAACAGTGCAAGGGATGGGCCAAGTGATTCTGGAAATTCACATCAACATAACCGTGACCCAATCGATGGGCCTAATTCTAAAAGGCAAAGGTATTGCACGACTTTCATATGTTTCTGATGAGAATTGTTTTATTGGAATTTTTCTGATCTATTTATTGAATGATCTTTTTCTTAATTCTCCTTGAAACATGCTGATTGTGGTAAAAAACTTACTAATGTGCAGCAATAGGGTATCCTGCAAAGGATGTGTATACATCAATACTGTGTACTGAGATTGGATATGTTGTGGCATAGTGCTATGGTTGTGTAATAGTAGCATCTGCGGCCTAGTCATTCTAACTATGATCACCACTTTCTTGCAGAACGAGTGACTGATTCAGGCCGGCATGTTATTTTTTGGAGGCTGCTTTGCAGTATGTGAGCTGAGAATTTTTCCAGTTGATGTTGCACCAGAGGATTAAAATGATCAAAGCGAGTCATAAGTTACTGAGACAAGTGGCATTATTTGTAGAGTATAGTTAGCATCTATTAGGCGAGGCAGCTGTGCTTTCCTTGCTGCGCAGGAGTTCCTGTAGTCTTATGCTTTGCGAACATGCAATTTTAAAAAAAAATCTGGTATCCATCTCCAATGTGTACAACTCAATTTTAGTTGGGGTTGAATTATCTGGGCAATTGATGAAATCTTCACAAGGTGGTGCTTGTAACAACATACGCTTCTTGCAGTACAGCTCATTCTTCCATCACATGACGTGTTTATCCATCAATATACAATATAAGACAACTGTTTATAACATTAACGTCATCATTCTGGCCAATAGTGCTTCAGCTTAGAGAAAAAAGCATGCTTCTGAGCAAGTGACTTCTTTTCTCGATGAATACATTCATGATTTTCATAAGCTTCATATAATGTGAAAGTAGTTTTCATATAGATTTGAGGTACAAAGACATGATTTCATACACTCCCTCCGTTCACTTTTATGAGTCGTGGAGTCACTTTTATAAGTCGTTTAAGCATTCCACGTTTCTGTCACGTTAATGAATTTTCTGGAGTTTCCTGTTTTACCCTCGTATTTCGTATGCCGTGTCTCTCTCCCATCCCTTCCCCTCGTTCGTGTCCCGCACCGCTCTCTGTCGTGGTTTTGTCACGGCATATACCATGTGGTGGCTTGAGTCGAGTGGTTGAGGCCTTGTGGCCTACGGCGGATTCTGGAGGCGGGTATGAGCACGAGCGACATGTTGACATACCCAGGTTCGGGGCCCTCGTATGCTCGAGGTAACACCACTACTCCTGCCGATGATGTATGTGGTGTGGCAGACAGTATAATGGTGCTTCTAGATTGGTGGCCGGCTTGGGAGTGAGCTCAAGGTAGACGAAGACCTAAGCTCCCGCAGTGGTTCTACTGAGAATAAGAAGTGAGAATGATCGATCCCCCCAAAGGAGGGCTAATGGGGCTTATATAGTGCCCGATACATTTACATGGAGGTCCCTAGAGTGTATGGCGCTGGCTCCGGCTTCTCCGCGTGGTCCCGAGGCGCTGGGGGCCCGGCTGTCGTCCCTGTCACGTCCTTCTGTCGCTGCCGATAGGGATAGGACATGCCGATGGACGGCTCGTAGGCCGGCATCTAGCTTCACTCGTAGACTGTGGCCCCCTATCGTAGCGCCGACGTAGCCTGCGCCGCCCCGGAGAGCTGGGCCATGATGGCTAGTCGTCACGTTGATCGCTGTTACTCCGCCGTGTCGCGGGATCAGCGGGACAAGATGTCATCATGGACTTCTGCACCCAGACGGGTGTCCAGGAACCTTCTCCTGCAAGGATCACCAACTTCTGGAGCCGGCTAGGGGAATGACGAACCCGGCCGAGGATGGGCCAGCCGGCCTAGCGATGCCGAAGCCGACCGACCCCATCTCAAGCCGGACATTGTATATCGAAGCCGACCTAGACCATGGCGCAGCTGGCCATGACCAAGCCGGCAAAGACTTGGTTTCAGCCGACCCCAAGGCAGCCATCCACGACCTCAGCCGGCTGCTCCTCATCCGGCTTTAGCCGTGGGCCAGCCATCCCTGAGCCAACTGTTCCCAGTCCTTTGACATACCCGGGGTTGATGGCTGTGAAATACGCCATATTTTCTCGCGTTAAAACCCCTAGCTAAGGCAATAAATTGACTAAGTTTTCCTCTCAACTTGCCACTAATGCCTAATCAATGCAAAGATGTGCAATCTCTTCTATTTTTGGATGTTGTGCAGGATATCACGTCATAATGGCAAATGGACCTGCAATTACTGAAGAAAATCGCGTCAGGAGCATGGCAAAGTTGACTACGGTTGGAAAGGCGGTTCCAGGGGATTTAACGGCACTGATATGGGCAACCCCCGCCCGTACCGTCCGCCGCTGCGTTCCCGAGGTCAAACTCTATAAAAGTCGTGAAGGGACCAATGCCAAACAGAGAGCCATTCTGATGCGGGCTAAGCCCGAGGGTGTGCCCAATCTTCACGGTTTGACCCGGGTGAGTGTGATTGCGGAGGGGATTCGCGGGGAAGTGGATGAACGCGAAGAACACGATACAAACACACGCACACAACACAATCGGTTTGTTCTCGTTGGCCCGAACCACCAACTCGATAGAAGTTGCAAGGAAAAGACCTTTCGGTAGAAGTCCCGCAAAAAGATCGACGTATCGAGATCCTATGAATCTAGAAGGGCGAAAAGACCAAATCGATAGAAGTGCAAGCAAAAGATCCAAAGGATAGAAGTGCAAGCAAAAGACCAACTTGATAGAAGTCGCCAAAGAGATACAAAGGATTCGATCGGAGCCCGGGTGGTACAATAGGAATTAACCTAAGGTGGGGGTTTCCCAAATCCACTAGGGGATAATAGAGGCATAAGCCAATTCATCTAAACATCATCTCTCCCTCATGAAGGTGGGGGTAGGTGCCTATTTATAGGTAGGGGGCCGAAGGGGTAAGTTACAAGCCAAAGTGGGCTGAGATCTGGCTGAGGCTCGACGGGCGGAAGTTCCGGTCGCTGAGGGCGGAAGTTCCGGTCATGAGGGGCGGAAGTTCCGGTCGCTGAGGGCGGAAGTTCCGGTCGCTGAGGGCGGAAGTTCCGGTCGCTGGGGGCGGAAGTTCCGGTCGCTGAGGGCGGAAGTTCCGGCCATGAGGGGTGGAAGTATGATGCGGGCTAAGCCCGAGGGTGTGCCCAATCTTCACGGTTTGACCCGGGTGAGTGTGATTGCGGAGGGGGATTCGCGGGGAAGTGGATGAACGCGAAGAACTCGATACAAACACACGCACACAACACAATCGGTTTGTTCTCGTTGGCCCGAACCACCAACTCGATAGAAGTTGCAAGGAAAAGACCTTTCGGTAGAAGTCCCGCAAAAAGATCGACGAATCGAAGATCCTATGAATCTAGAAGGGTGAAAAGACCAAACTCAATAGAAGTGCAAGCAAAAGACCAAATAGGTAGAAGTGCAAGCAAAAGATCAAGATTGGTAGAAGTCACCAAAGAGATACAATAGGATTCGATTAGGAGCCCGGGTGATACAATAGGAATTAACCTAAGGTGGGGGTTTCCCAAATCCACAAAGGGATAATAGAGGCATAAGCCAATTCATCTAAACATCATCTCTCCCTCATGAAGGTGGGGGTAGGTGCCTATTTATAGGTAAGGGGATGAAGGGGTAAGTTACAAGCCAAAGTGGGCTGAGATCGGCGAGGCTCGACGGCGGAGTTCGATGCGGGGCGGAAGTTCCGGCTCGGCCGGCGAGGGCGGAAGTTCCGGTCGCCGAGGCGGAAGTTCCGGCCATCGGGGGCGGAAGTTCCGGCCACGAGGCTGGCAGTTCCGATGCGAGCGTCTTCGGTCTTGGATGGAATCCGGGCGGAAGTTCCGGCGGTGGTGGGCGGAAGTTCCGGCTCGGAGCGTCCAGCTCCTCTTCCTCCTTCTCTTCCATGCTTCCGTGACATCGGCCTTGCGTCCTCGGGTCTCCATGGCATCCTCTCTTCCCTCCGTACTTGTCGTCGAGTTCCTATCATCAAGACGTGACGGAGTATGAAGTAGTATATCGTTCCACATAGGCGATTGTAGGCACGCATAAAGGAGAAGATTCACCTTTGCGTGTCGTCTTGGTGATGAAGCATATGATGCGGTGAAGACCGAAGGTCGGGCTGCATCATCTCCCCCCACTTGAAAAAGAGTCGTCCTCGACGATAAATCTTCATGAATGTGTAGAGGAGGTAGATGACACCAACGCTTGAATGTCGCTTCACTTGTCAAGGGCCCTATCAATAGCACAAGAAAAGCCAAGCAACACTCAAAGCATAGCCAATGTTCCACGGGTTTAGCAAGATAGCGCAAGTAGAATGAGGTCACCTTTGCATAATGTCGGTGTGCTCTCATCGATAGATCTTGGGTCGTCGAAGTATGTGGACGGAACCACTCATTGACGCTCATCCACAAGTCACATGTACCTTCACACAACAAAGACCAAGCAAAGTATATGTGTGCGTGATAGAGGAGCATATCATCAACGACATGTCCATTCATGTTCACAACACCGTTAGCACAACACAAATTTATCAAGAAGAATGCATGTGCAAGGTCAATGTGTAAGAACTCCATATGAACATCTTCCAAATGTGGGAACACAAAAACTCCAAATTGTGAGACGACCATGTTGTCCATCTCATGTAGAAATTCATTTTCATTGTTGCTCTCAAGGCATCGGAAAGAGAAATTGTTCAACATTCTTGAAGCAACAAGTGGAGAATTTGGCCAAAACGCATAAGAGGAAGTGTCCAAAATATCATCAACATGTGTGCACACAAACCATTGGAAAGAGAAATTGGTCCTCATATTTGGTGCAACACACAACATATCTTCCAAAAAGTTCATCAAGGAAACATTTGCACAACCGTGCGTGCCAACAAACCAAATGAAAGAGCAATTGGTCAACTTGTTTGAGGCAACACCAACGGTAAGAATCACATCATCATGCTTGCAAAAGAACCAAGAGAAAGAGAAATTGTTCGGCATGTTCAATGCAAAGCATGGGAAAGGTATTAGAGCCGGGTTCGATCTTGAACTCACTTGTATTATGCTCTCTAGAGCTCTCTTTGTCAACTCGTGCTCAATCGAGGTTGACATTGGCATTCTTGTACCTACACACACAATAGGCAAAGCAAAGAACGTGTGTGCATGGTATATGAACACATCATCCATCATGATGGTCCATTTCTTTTGCACATCACCATTAGCGTTAAGCAAAGCATCATAATAGATATGGTGAATATGCGGGGTAAACACATGAACATGCTCATCATGGATATAGGCAAAGTCTCCAAAATTTGAGAGAGCTATGGGGGCAATCTCATGTACAAGCATATTAACATCATTGCAAACCAAGCATTGGAAAGAGCAAGTATTCAACATTTTGGTTGCATTAATGGGAGAGTATTGCAAGCATCTAGCACAAAACATGTTCAACATTTTAGCATCGTTGTCGACAAACCTAGGGAAAGAGCAATTGTTCGGCAAGGTTGTCACAACACAAGCATCATTATCATTATCGTTGCAAGCAATACATGGGAAAGAGCAATTGTTCGACATATTGCAAGCAATAGGAGAGAAAGTGAAACTCTCATAGCATGGCATGGTGATATTATCATAAGCAACTAATTCCACATGATCAACCATAGTGGTATCACAAGTATCACAAGGGAATGTGAAAGAAGCATATGACATAGCAATAGGATCATCCAACTCATGCAAGCACTCATCAATCATCATGTCCACTAGTGGGATCATGGCATCATCAACACCTATGTTGGTACCTTTGTAGTCCGACTCCTTTGAAGTAGGTGTTGTGGAAGAGGTAGGCTCCATGTAGCCTCCATGTTCATCTTCAATCAAGCATGGTGTGGTATCATCATCTTCATGCACCATGTACATCTTCTTTTCCGTGATCGACGCCTCGTCATCCATGGGACCTAAAGAGACACAAGGAAACACACTAGAGGTAGAGGGTAAGTTGTTAGAATTCGAAATGGCCTCACATGACCTATCAACTACCACTCTCATCTCACTCGGTGTATCACTCATATCCTCAATGTGGAGGCACTCAAGCTCATGTATAGTGGATTCACTCATCTCACATATAGTGGAGTCGCTCATCTCACATATAGTGGAGTCGCTCATCTCACATATAGTGGAGTCCCTCATCTCCATGGCAATGGCGTCGCCGATGTCCGAGCAATCTAGCAAAGAAGAAGACAACACAAGAGGAGTAGAGGTTAATGTGTTAGAAATCAAAGCGTCCTCACTCAACTCATGTGGTGTGTCACTCTTGCTCTCAAGGTGTTTGAAGTAGAATTTGCACTCGGCTTTGTCTTGGGTGGTCATATTGGCTTCAAGAGCTTCTAGCTCGGCAAAGTAGGCTCTCATCTCGGCCTTTTCTTGTGGTGTCATTTTGGGTGGCTCTCACTAGGAAGGGTGTGTATGTATGTGGTGGAAGGAAAACTACCAAAAGGTCAAAACTCGCAAACCAAAATCGAGAAAATGGTTCAAGTTAGAGAATAACCGATATGTACTCACACACACACTCAAAGCACACGCAAAAGGCTAAGAACTCTATATGGTGGTAGGTGAGGAAGTGGATAGCAAACGAAAAGAACCAAAGAAAATGTCTATTGTCAAATGTGGGTAAGATCCAAAGTCAAATGTCAAAAGCGGTGATCTATGTCAAGGAAACACGGAAACACACACAAGGAAGAACAATGGGGTTAGCGCGACCAAGGAAGTGAGCAAGTAACAAAGATGGTCCTAACGAAGACTATAAGCTCGGTGTCGCGCCAACACAAGAGAGACCGTAGCTTGGTTGCATATGAGAGAAGCAACTAGATTTGCACAAATGCCACTCTTCTCTTTTCTCTCTTAGTGCTTACAAGCTTTGCACTCCTTTGTATCGGTGGACACACACTCTTTTTGTATTTCCTTTTTCTTTTTCTCTTTTTTTCACTTTTTTTTTCTATGCTTAGAAGCTTTATTTTTCTCTATATATGTCACACTTTTTCTTCTTTTGTGTATCTTTCTCACCGAGCTTGCTTCGGAGCTTTGCTCAACACAACGCACACACACCCCTCTCACGGTCGTGACACTTGTGCAATGCTTCGCAACACTCGGAAAGCCACTCTCAATGGGATAGGTACACAAAGAAAGAAACGGGGCTACAAGGGGTGGGGCAAGTTATACCTATTGATGTTAGGCGGTGTCAAGCACACGAACTTGCGATGATCGAGGTGGTGTCGATGATGGTGTCGAAGTTGCGCCGGAATCCGGGGTGCCAAAGGTGTCGTCGCGGTTGTTGGTGTAGGCGCGGAAGCGGATTAGACCACCAATGCACTCCAAATCGGAAACCGAGCAAATTAAGTCAATGCCCGAAAAGTTGGGTCAAAATGAGCGGTCAAAAGTTGGGCTCCAAAAATTGTCACAAATTAGACGTGGACTATGTAGAGTATATAGAGGATGTTGTTAAAGTTTGGAGTCAAACGGACACCGGAAAGTTGTCAAAATTTGGGACAAAAAGGGGAGTCAAAAGTTGATGAAATTGGGTCAAATAATTGCACGGGCCGGAACTTCCGGCCTTGTTCCGGTAAGTTCCGGAAATACTTGACTTGGAACCAGGGGCTACTGCGAGCACATCGTGTAATTTCCGGAAGTAGAGCGGATGTTAGGCGGAAGTTCCGGGTGGCCGGTACTACCGGAGAAATCGGTCGGAAGTTCCGGTTGTGGGATTTTCTGTGCTGGGAAATTTCTGCTGAGCTGGAGAGACGAATGTGAGCCTGGAGTTGACTTGCGCGTGAGCGATTGCTGTGCGAGCGCAGTGGAGCGAGTGGTGGTGGCGCGTGCGTGAGTGGAGCGCTGGCAGTGAGCGGCGCAGGCGACGCGCTGGAGCGGCAGCGATGCAGGCGCTGGCAGCGGAGCTGATCGGCGGGCGCGCGGATGGTGGGCTGCGAGCGGGGCTGGGCGGGGCGCGCGGCTCGGGCGGCGGGGCGGCAGCGGCGTGGACGCGTGGAGCTGCTGCGGCCGGCGGTGGGCTGGTGCGCGCGGCGTGGTGCGTGCGAGGCGGCGGTGGGGCGTGGCGAGCGTGCGGTGGTGGGCGGCTGCGGGCGGGCGTGGTGGTTGGCGTGGGCGTGGCTGCGCGGGCGTGGGCTGCGGCTGGCCGGGCGGAGCGGAGGCAGCTGGCGCCGGCGGGCGTGCGAGCGTGGCTGGTGCGGGGCGGGGAGCGGGGAGGTGGCTCGAGGCTGGTGCGGCGCGAGCGTGGTGGGCGGCGATGCTGGTGAGCGCGGGCGGCAGCGCGTGGTGGCTTGGGTCGGCGGCGCGATGGGTGGGCCAGGGCAGGCGTGGTGGGATGCAGGCGGTTGCGGCGTGGCGCGGCTTGAGCGGAAGCTGGATGGTGCTTGCGCGGTGGTCAGGAGGAAGAAAGGGGTTGACCCAAGATTTGGAAAATTTTGTGAGAGCGGAAGTTCCGCTGTGTGCAACCGGTAGTTCCGGAAATACACGATTTTTTCAGATCTGGATCTGGATCGACCCGAACAGCACGAACTGGTACAACACGGGGCGGAAAAACGGAGCAAAAATCGATGGATTTGGAGGGGAATAGATGGAATTGGCCGGTGAAAATTGGAGGGATGATAGATCAACACCAAAGACAACAGATCTGTGGACCAAAACCACAAACAACGCAACAAATCCAGAGATCCAAATTCGAGCTATTTTTTGGGGAAAAATTTTTGGGCAAATTTTTGGGCGAAATTGGTGGAATCGGAGGGTCAAATCCGTGGCAACCTTTGCTCAGATACCATATGATGCGGGCTAAGCCCGAGGGTGTGCCCAATCTTCACGGTTTGACCCGGGTGAGTGTGATTGCGGAGGGGGATTCGCGGGGAAGTGGATGAACGCGAAGAACTCGATACAAACACACGCACACAACACAATCGGTTTGTTCTCGTTGGCCCGAACCACCAACTCGATAGAAGTTGCAAGGAAAAGACCTTTCGGTAGAAGTCCCGCAAAAAGATCGACAAATCGAAGATCCTATGAATCTAGAAGGGTGAAAAGACCAAACTCAATAGAAGTGCAAGCAAAAGACCAAATAGGTAGAAGTGCAAGCAAAAGATCAAGATTGGTAGAAGTCACCAAAGAGATACAATAGGATTCGATAAGGAGCCCGGTGATACAATAGGAATTAACCTAAGGTGGGGGTTTCCCAAATCCACAAAGGGATAATAGAGGCATAAGCCAATTCATCTAAACATCATCTCTCCCTCATGAAGGTGGGGGTAGGTGCCTATTTATAGGTAGGGGGCCGAAGGGGTAAGTTACAAGCAAAAGTGGGCTGAGATCTGGCTGAGGCTCGACAGGGCGGAAGTTCCGGTCGCTGAGGGCGGAAGTTCCGGTCATGAGGGGCGGAAGTTCCGGTCGCTGAGGGCGGAAGTTCCGGTCGCTGAGGGCGGAAGTTCCGGTCGCTGGGGGCGGAAGTTCCGGTCGCTGAGGGCGGAAGTTCCGGCCATGAGGGGTGGAAGTTCCGATCGCAGTTCTTCAGTCTTGGATGGAATCTGGGCGGAAGTTCCGGCGGTGGTGGGCGGAAGTTCCGGCCTGGAGCGTCCAGCTCCTGGTATCAGAGCCAGGTTACCACGGATTTGACCCTCCGATTCCACCAATTTCGCCCAAAAATTTCCCCAAAAAATTTTCCCCAAAAAATAGCTCGAATTTGGATCTCAGGATTTGTTGCGTTTTTTGTGGTTTTGATCCACAGATCTGTTGTCTTTGGTGTTGATCTATCATCCCTCCAATTTTCACCGGCCAAATCCACCTATTCCCCTCGAAATCCATCAATTTCCGCTCCATATTTCCGCCCAAGTTCGTGCTTGTTCGTGCTTGTTCGTCCCACAGATTCAGATCTGAAATTTTCTGGTATTTCCGGAACTTCCGCCCCTCAGGACCGGAACTTCCGCCCCTCAGGACCAGAACTTCCGCCCCGAGAGACCGGAACTTCCGCCCACCGGAACTTCCGCCCAAGTTCCGGCCTAGTTCCGGAATTGCGCCAAAACGCCACGGGATGGTTCTGTAACGAAAACGACCATTTCCGGAACTAGACCGGAAGTTGGCCGGAACTTCCGCCCCGACCGGAACTTCCGCCCCTCAGGACCGGAACTTCCGCCCCTCAGGACCGGAACTTCCTCCCCGAGCGACCGGACTTCCGCCAGCACGACTTTCAGCACAAAAACTGGCAGTTTCGGCATGTAACTTAACCAACTTTCCGGAGCCCGTTTGACCTCAAATTTCGACCAGTTTGACCATCCATCTTGACTCCAACTTTGACAACTTTGACCGCTCATTTTGACCAAACTTTTCGGGCATTGACTTTTGTGTTCGGTTTCCGATTTGGAGTGCATTGGTTGTCTATTCCGCTTCCGCGCCTACACCAACACCGCGACGACACCTTTGGCACCCCGGATTCCGGCGCAACTTCGACACCATCATCGACACCACCTCGATCATCGCAAGTTCGTGTGCTTGACACCGCCTAACATCAATAGGTATAACTTGCCCCACCCCTTGTAGCCCCGTTTCTTTCTTTGTGTACCTATCCCATTGAGAGTGGCTTTCCGAGTGTTGCGAAGCATTGCACAAGTGTCACGACCGTGAGAGGGTGTGTGTGTGCGTTGTGTTGAGCAACGCTCCGAAGCAAGCTCGGTGAGAAAGATACACAAAAGAAGAAAAAGTGTGACATATATATAGAGAAAAAAAAAGCTTCTAAGCATAGAAAAAAAAGAAGAGAAAAAGAAAAAGAAATAGAAAAAGAGTGTGTGTCCACCGATACAAAGGAGTGCAAAGCTTGTATGCACTAAGAGAGAAAAGAGAAGAGTGGCATTTGTGCAAATCTAGTTGCTTCTCTCATATGCAACCAAGCTACGGTCTCTCTTGTGTTGGCGCGACACCGAGCTTATAGTCTTCGTTAGGACCATTTTTGTTACTTGCTCACTTCCTTGGTCGCGCTAACCCCATTGTTCTTCCTTGTGTGTGTTTCCGTGTTTCCTTGACATAGATCAACGCTTTTGACATTTGACTTTGGATCTTACCCACATTTGACAATAGACATTTTCTTTGGTTCTTTTCGTTTGCTATCCACTTCCTCACCTACCACCATATAGAGTTCTTAGCCTTTTGCGTGTGCTTTGAGTGTGTGTGTGAGTACATATCGGTTATTCTCTAACTTGAACCATTTTCTCGATTTTGGTTTGCGAGTTTTGACCTTTTGGTAGTTCTCCTTCCACCATATATACACCAATCCTAGAGACTAACATGTATAGTGAGGATGAGCCTACGGAGGACGACATGGAGTACTATGAGGGTATGGAGAACCATGTGGAGCTCGACACCGACAATGGCTCCGCAAGCATTGACGACATGACCGACATCGAGCATCTCTACACCGACCATGACTCGCCAAGCACGGACAACATGGTGGACCACCACTCCGAGCACGACTA
>NC_061508.1:176911236-177033666 GCF_022539505.1 Lolium rigidum
ACGACTACGACGACATGGTGAAGCACTACCTCGACCACGACTACGACCACGCCGACATGGTGGAGCACTACCTCGACTACGACTACGACACCATGATGGAGCACCGTAACGAGCACTACATCGACTACGACTACGACACCATGATGGAGCATAGCACCGAGCACTACCTCGAGCACGACATCGACACCACGGTGGAGCCTAGCCTCGACCCCACCTTGAACAAGAACGGTGCCTACAAGTTCCCCATCTTGGCCAATGGAACTACATATGAAGATAGAGGACCTCCAAGACGGCGCAACCATGAGAGTGCTTATGCACATGATCATCTACGTCGAGCTCATCCTATGGAACATCAAGAGCGCCACCACCATGATCGCCATCGACACTCTCCTCCGAGCTCAAGAAGGCGCCACAAGCAAAGTGCCAAGCCACATGAACCATCATCTAGGCATGCCGAGGATCGTCATCAACACATGTCGCCTCATGATCGTCGTCGACCATCACCACCCCATGACCACCATCGACATGCATCACCACATGACCGTCGCCGACACAAGTCACCTCATGTTCGCCATCGACCAACACCTCCCAAGGATCTTCGCCGACACAAGTCACCTCATGTTCGCCATCGACCAACACCTCCCAAGGATCTTCGACGACACCCCCCAAGACATGGTGATGATGCAAGAAGACGAGAGCCTCGACATGAAGCGGCCAAGGCTACAAAGAACAACAACACCAACCATATGGTGTCCACAAAGCCTAACGCCACCACCAAAATGGCATCTCCAAAACCGCCTACACATGAGAAGATCTCCAATGGTGCAAGACAAGGCGCTACACCAACAAGCAACATGGTGCCAAGTAAAAAGAAAGAGGAACCACATATCATGGTGCTTCCCCTCCTACCGCCACCACCATAATGGCGCCTACAAGAAGCTCAAGCCCCAAGATGAAGACCATGGAGTCTACACTTCAAGATGAAGGACGGTCTACACAACTTTATGCCAACATGACAATGATTTGTCCACCAAGACCACGTAGCTCCCAATGCTATCGTTGCACACAAGACGGTCATCATCTTTGGGAATGCCCCAATCTCCATTGTGATGTGTGCACATCCAACAAGCACATGACGTGGGAGTGCAACACACCTCAAGCCCACAAGCTCTACTTCGCCCAATTGGATGCTCAATTCGCCAACAAGACACTTCAAGATACCATCGTGTTCAAAGAATGGTGCAAGAAGATGGACAAGATGACGACTATGAAGTCCACACTTCAAGATGAAGCACGAGAAGGCCAAGTCAAGGGTGACGTTGATTCGAGCCTAGCTCTCAACAACACCATAGCGCCATCAAATGGTGTCAACATGGGAGGCGATGGAGTTGAGAAGGTTGAGCATGGGACTTTCCCTTCAACCAAGGAGGCGAATGGAGTTGAGAATGGTGAGCATGGGATGATCCCTTCACCAATGGAGGCGCATGGAGATGAGAAAATCGAGCCTACTCCTATATGCTTGCATGATGATATAGTACCAATCCCATGTGAGCATGAGAGCCACTTAGCCCACTTGAGTGAGAGTGATAGTGAGTTGAGTGACTCCCACCCCATATGTGAGTTTGAGTGCTTCCATTTGGAGGACATGAGTGATACACCGAGTGAGTTGAGAGAGGTAGTTGATAGGTCCATGGAGGCCATTTTGAATTCTAACAACTTACCCTCTACCTCTAGTGTGTTTTCTTGTGTCTCATTAGGTTCCATGGAGGACGAGTTCCCGATCATGGAGAAGATGTACATGGTGCATGAAGATGATGCTATCACACCATGCTTGATTGAAGATGAACATGGAGGCCACATGGAGCCTACCACTTCCACAACACCTACCTCAAATGAGTCGGACTACAAAGGTACCTATATGGGTGTTGATGATGCCATGATCCCACTAGTGGACATGATGATTTGTGAGTACATGCATGAGTTGGATGATCCTATTGTTATGTCATATGCTTCTTTCACATTCCCTTGTGATACTTGTGATACCACCATTGTCGATCATGTGGAAGTAGTTGCTTATGATAATATATCCATGCCATGCTATGAGAGTTTCACTTTCTCTCCTATTGCTTGCAATATGTCGAACAATTGCTCTTTCCTATGTGTTGCTTACAATGATGATGATGCTTGTGTTGTAACAACCTTGTCGAATAATTTCTCTTTCCCTAGGTTTGTTGACAACAATGATAAAATGTTGAACATGTTTTGTGCTAGATGCTTGCAATACTCTCCCATTAATGCAACCAAAATGTTGAACAATTGTTCTTTCCAATGCTTGGTTTGCAATGATGTTAATATGCTTGTAAATGAGATTGCCCCCATAGCTCTCTCAAATTTTGGAGACTTTGCATATATACATGTTGAGCATGTTCCCATGTTTGCTCCGCATATTCACCATATCTACTATGATGCTTTGCTTAATGCTAATGGTGATGTGCAAAAGAGATGGACCATCATGATGGATGATGTGTTCATATACCATGCACACACGTTCTTTGCTTTGCCTATTGTGTGTGTAGGTACAAGAATGCCAATGTCAACCTCGATTGAGCACGAGTTGACAAAGAGAGCTCTAGAGAGCATAATACAAGTGAGTTCAAGATCGAACCCGGCTCTAATACCTTTCCCATGCTTTGCATTGAACATGCCGAACAATTTCTCTTTCTTGTGGTTCTTTTGCGAGCATGATGATGTGATTCTTACCGTTGGTGTTGCCTCAAACAAGTTGACCAATTGCTCTTTCATTTGGTTTGTTGGCACGCACGGTTGTGCAAATGTTTCCTTGGTGAACTTTTTGGATGATATGTTGTGTGTTGCACCAAATATGAGGACCAATTTCTCTTTCCAATGGTTTGTGTGCACACGTGTTGATGATATTTTGGACACTCTTCCGTATGTGTTTTTGCCAAATTCTCCACTTGTTGCTTCAAGGATGTTGAACAATTTCTCTTTCCGATGCCTTGAGAGCAACAATGAAAATGAGTTTATACATGAGATGGACACCATGGTCGTCCCACAATTTGGAGTTTTTGTGTTTCCACATTTGGAAGATGTTCATATGGAGTTCTTACACATTGACCTTGCACATGCATTATTCTTGATACATTTGTGTTGTGCTAACGGTGTTGTGAACATGAAAGGACATGTCATCGATGATGTGCTCCAATATCACACACAAACATACTTTGCTTGGTCTTTGTTGTGTGAAGGTACAAGTGACTTGTGGATGAGCGTCAACGAATGGGTTCAACCCCATACATCTACTACACAAGATCTCTCAATGAGAGCACACCGACATTATGCTAAGGTGACCTCCTTCTACTTAAGCTATCTTGCTAAACCCGTGGAACATTGGCTATGCTTTGAGTGTTGTTTGGCTTTTCTTGTGCAATTCATAGGGCTCTTGACAAGCGAAGCGACATTCAAGTGTGGTTGTCATCTACCTCCTATACAAGTTCATGAAGAGCTATCGTCGAGGACGACTCTTTTTCAAGTGGGGGGAGATGATACGGGGCGACCTTCGGTCTTCACCGCATCATGTGCTTCATCGGCAAGACGGCACGCAAAGGTGAATCTTCTCCTTTACGCGTGCCTCGAATCGCTTATTTGGGACGATATACTACTTCACACTCCGTCATATCTTGATGATAGGAACTCGACGACAAGTACGGAGGAAAGAGTGGATGCCATGGAGACCCGAGGACGCAAGGCCGATGTCACGGAGGCATGGAAGAGAAGGAGAAAGAGGAGCTGGACGCTCCAGGCCGGAACTTCCACCCCTCATGGCCGGAACTTCCGCCCTCAGCGACCGGAACTTCCGCCCCCAGCGACCGGAACTTCCGCCCTCAGCGACCGGAACTTCCGCCCTCAGCGACCGGAACTTCCGCCCCTCATGACCGGAACTTCCGCCCTCAGCGACCGGAACTTCCGCCCTGTCGAGCCTCAGCCAGATCTCAGCCCACTTTGGCTTGTAACTTACCCCTTCGGCCCCCTACCTATAAATAGGCACCTACCCCCACCTTCATGAGGGAGAGATGATGTTTAGATGAATTGGCTTATGCCTCTATTATCCCCTAGTGGATTTGGGAAACCCCCACCTTAGGTTAATTCCTATTGTACCACCCGGGCTCCGATCGAATCCTTTGTATCTCTTTGGCGACTTCTATCAAGTTGGTCTTTTGCTTGCACTTCTATCCTTTGGATCTTTTGCTTGCACTTCTATCGATTTGGTCTTTTCGCCCTTCTAGATTCATAGGATCTCGATACGTCGATATTTTTGCGGGACTTCTACCGAAAGGTCTTTTCCTTGCAACTTCTATCGAGTTGGTGGTTCGGGCCAACGAGAACAAACCGATTGTGTTGTGTGCGTGTGTTTGTATCGTGTTCTTCGCGTTCATCCACTTCCCCGCGAATCCCCCTCCGCAATCACACTCACCCGGGTCAAACCGTGAAGATTGGGCACACCCTCGGGCTTAGCCCGCATCACATTCATCGCCAAACAGACCGCCATCCACCATATCCATCCGCAACACACCGAAGGAGATCCATTCCCCTAGTTCATCCATTCCATCCTCCATCTCCTTCATAGCCATAGCCATCACCATTGTAATAGAGATCTCCTTGAGATTAGCGACCATTGTAAGACTATTGTGATTTCAATCTAAGTATTTTGCACAATGATTTCTATGTTTGATCTTGATCTTGATATTATGTGTGAGTAGTCCTCACGGGCTGCGGGTTGGGGTGAATCCACGCAGCAACTATGTGCATCTAATCTTATGTTTATGTGTAAGGATTTTATATGAGTTTTGCGATCTTGTATCCTTCTCTCTTTGCCTTGTCTTTGATGATCTGTAGGTACCATGTCATTAGAGAGGATCAAGGGAAGAGGTGTGGTGAGTGGAGAACGGCTTGTACGTGCGAAACCTCAATGACAGAAAGGGGAAAGTACCAATACATGTTTAGTGATTCATTCGGTATCATAGCACAATTATCTAGCTTAAAGCTTTGGTCTGTATTTACTTAAAAACTGTTTTTTGCTTGCGGCAGCGAGGACAATGGTTGGACCATTAGGCTCTTGTCACCTCTGGCTTTAGGGGCAAGGGTATTTATGGATGTGCTACCCACAAATCTCTTATCTATATTTTATCTGTTACACATATGAGCTTTATTTATATACCGGTAAACCGAAGATAAGATACGCTAGCAAATTCTTGTAGACGTTTCCTTCATTTACACCATTTAGCAGTGCTTCCCAAGGTTCGATTAAACCTAGGTCTTATAGAGAAAAAGCTTACCATACTAAAATCCGTAATCCGGATAGGAGGTATCAGGGGTCATCCCCCCGACATTATCCCCTGAAGCTGGCGAGGCCTGCGTGAAGAAGGGCATGGGCAGGTTCGTCCCCCTGCCTGAAGCCTGTTTTTGGTTTATCTCGTGGATTCGACTGAAAAGCCTTTGCTGGGGCTGGCTCCGAATTTCTTCACAGCCGACCACACCCTATCTTCCCGTGGAAGTTCGGCTTGCACCGTCCGACTGGTGTTGAGCCGGTAGTCCGACTTGCGCCAGGCATATTTTTAACTTGAAGTGTGGGAGAAGTTTCCAGCTTCGTCGAGATGATGCCGACTAGTTCTTCTGCGGCGGTGTCCGGCTTGGACACGTGGGGAGCTCGGGCTCCGCTCCGCCTCGGGCCCCGTGCTTGATGTGACCGGACCCTGCCAGATTCCCTAGGCCAAGCCCAGTGTGTGGTCACATCGCTGCCGGCCTAGGATCTTCTGCGGTCGTGGGTGACGTGGCCCTGTAAATGCGGGAAAACGTGGGGCGATTACCCGGAACACACGGGAGTTATGGGTGGGCACAGTTAATCCCACATCGCCGCCCATGATCCCCACTTGCACCCGCTATAAATAGGGCAGCGGGAGAGGCTCGAGGCTCTGGCTCCTCACTTCATCTTCTACCTATCGCCGTCGCTTCTCTTCTCTCTCTTGTTCTTCGCCAAATCTCTCGATTTCGGTCGATTCCACCGATGAAACTTACCGTGCTTTCCCACCAGGCCACCATAGAAGCATCGCGCGTGCCGCCGCCGCGCAGCCGGATTCAGCGCCACGGGAGGGCGCTGCACTTCTTCGCTTCCGCCGTCGCTGTCACCATCAACACCGCTGCCAGAGGAGATGGCTCGCGCCAACGGCTCGTGGGAGGGTTCCTCGACCACCATGGCAAACATCCAGCGCCTCCGCCAGACGCGTCGCATCCCAGAATGGGTGGAGTGCCGCTGCCGGCGACGGAGATCGAGTCGGTGCAGAACCCCGGCGAGCGCGTCGTCTTCATCGCGCTCTTCGACCGCGACTTTGGCCTCCGGACAAGTGACTTCTTCCTCTCCTTTGTCGACTTCTTCGGCTTGCAGCCGCACCACCTGCCGGCCAACGCCTACCTCTCGTTGTCCTGCTACGCCACCTTTTGCGAGGGGTACGCTGGCTTGTGGCCGGACGTGGATTTCTAGTTCCGGCTCTTCTTCCTGAAGGCCCAGACCACAAATAGTGAGCTGCGCGCCTACGGGGCGACATCGTCTACCCGCGCCGGGACGTGCCGTTCCCGAAGATTCTGACTGCCGAGTTGGCGAAGAAGTGGCAGACGACGTTCTTCTACATGAAGAACATGGACTCCACAAAGTACTTGATCAACCTGCCGGCTTTCTCGACGGCTCCACCCGCCAAGACCAACTGGGGATACTCCCCCAAGACCAACGATCTAGCTGCCAAGGTCAACCGGCAGCTGGAGTTCCTGAAGACCTGCATCACGCATGACCGCCTGTTGGGTGTGGACCTCCTCACCACCTTCGTCAGCCGGCGGGTGCTGCCGCTTCAGCAGCGAGCCCACAAGATCTGCTACATGAGCGGCTGGTTCGACCCGACCCACACCTCCAAGGTTCTGCTCTCCGGGGATGGCGTGGCCCGCCGGGTGAATGCCGTCTCCCAGGCGCATCTGCCGGACAACTGAAAGTGGGGGATGGAGCCCTTTCGGAGGGAAGACCCTCCGCCTGTGGTAAGTTGATGGTTTTCGCCAGCTTGCGCATATTTCCTTAACTGTTTTTTTGTCATGTTCTTATCTTCTGCCGGCTGCAGAACTTCCTGTGGATGATCGAGGAAGACGATGACCTGGTGGTGAAGGTCTGGGACACTGACCTCCCTGCCTCCAAGGACGAGACGGACCGGGCTGCCGGCGAGGAGGAGAACCCGGACGCCAAGGCTAGATGATACGGGCATGAAGGCCGAGGTGAAGTCCAATTTCAGGACTCCACCTAGCTAGTTATCTTATTTATTGTATTTTATATCTATGGTCATATGTGGTCCAAATAGGGTTTTTAATAAGTTTGAGTAGTTTTGGTTTGGGCCTGTCCAAACCAAGTTAGTGATGCCCACAAGGTCTTGGCCGGCCACCCCCTCATATAAGGGCTGGTGCGTCCTAGGGTTCTAGATAGACAAGTTTAGGTTAAAACTATTGCGTGTTTTCACGTGTATCATCCCTCCGAGGTACGGCGCTTCCGTTTATCTAGTATCTAATAAAGATCCGCTGCGAAGGTTTTTGTGTTCATCAAGGATTGTCAAGCTCGGGTTTGAGGTGTATCGTTCATCGATCCGTTGCTTGCTGGATTCGTCCCTCTTCTCCAGGTGGCGTTCATCGCGTTATTGGGAGATTCTATCTACCGGTTGTCTCGCTGTGAAAGATCGGGAAACACCCAAGAGGATCACGTGGGATCCCCTTATCATGTGGTATCAGATTACTGGGTTGCTCACGGCGCGGTTTTGTTGATCGATCTCATCGTATCGGTTTGCATTGGAGGAGATTGGCTCAAGGTTGAAGGAGGTTTGGGTGGAGGAAGATTTGTGATGTTGTGGTGAAGTTTCTCTACCGTATATGGTTGTTCCAGGTGTCGAAATCGCGAAATTTGCTGTTTGGCGTCGCGAGGAAGAAGGATATTCGCGACGGGATCCAGCGCCAGGGCCGTCCTACCAGCTCCTGTATCGGCCAGGCCGGTGCCACACCCAGCCAGACCGGGCCACAGGCCCGCAAGCCCAGCCATAACCGGCTGCCATGCCGGTGCACACCGGGGCAAAACCTGGGGCCTCGGCTCCCCCGCCCGGTGCCCATGTCGGCACCACCGGCCTCCTGACCGGCCAAGACGGCATGACCGGGCCACAGACCGGCCAGGCCGACACCCAGGCTGGCTAAACCGGGCCTCTGACCGGCCCTGCCGCTGTTGTGTTGCCTTCTGCTGGGTTGTCTGCTGTTGCTGTTGATTGTGCTGCTGTGATTTCTTCATGTTTTGGTGGCATGGCAGATATGAAGGAAGATGTCTATCATGATTACCTCAATATTGTGACGGGTTCAACAATTTGATCCAACCAGAATCAAGTGGAGGTTGGCTAATGCTGCGACACCGACGGACTTTCAGATTTGGGAATCCGACATTGACGGTGGTTTTGAGAGATGCAAGGAGTTTGATAGAACATTTGGTGGACAAACTGAATTTTCTATTGCATATCGGCGTGTTGATGATGTTCTGTCTAGTTGGGACCGTGATAATCTGACAGTCTAGGGTATCGTTGGTGTACGGTCTAGTTGGGCAGATTTCAAGCTGTTTCTGCGTGCTAGATTTGTGGCCAAGTTCACGAGGTTGGACAAGCAGGTGGTGTGCTCTAACACTACCATGGAGAAGGAACCTGGCTCTGATACCATGGGCACTACCGTGGTTATGGAGGAGGATGTACCATTAAGCGGGCTGAATATGCAACTCAAGAAGGTACACGGTTATGCTTGCAAGACAGTTGACAAGGGTCAGCGGTGGAGTTTGTTTCGGACTTAGTGTATTATAAAGGGCAAGGCTTGCTAGTTGATGATTGATGGTGGTAGCTGTACTAATGGCATACGCAAGGCGATGGTGGCAGCATTGGGGTTGTCTACATGGCGTCTTCCTGAACCTAAATGTCTTGAGTGGTTGAATAGCTGTGGTATGCTAAAGATTACTCATAAGGTGTGTGTGCCATTTACAGTTGATGATTATATTGATGAGATAGAGTGCGATGTGTTGCCATTGGAGGTGTGTGGGTTGCTACTTGGGCGTCCATGGCAGTATGATCGTAATGTGACACATGCTGGGAGAGCAAATACATATTCTTTTATGCATGGTGGCAAACAACGGACTTTGAAGCCTATGGGTGATGATCATATCAAGTCCGATGTGGAGTTGGTGGTCCGTAAGGAGAAGTTGGACAAGTCTAAAGTGCAACATGAGGTGCATGATGTTCCAAGCGTTGATGTTGGTGATGTTTCAGCCATGCCTGTAGATGACAAGCCAGTTCTTGTTAGTGATAGGCCGGATGAAGCTAATCCTATTGTTGATGAAGATGTTGCAGCATGTGCTACAGTTCCAGTTTGAGTTGATGCAAGTATACAAACTGATGATGTTTGTGCTGATAGTGTTTCAGTGCATATGGCGCAGATGCGCGTGGGAGGAGTGGGAGGCGAGCGCGTCAGAGAAGACAGTGTGGGCAGCGGCACTACCGTGCTAGGAGTACTGCAGTCCAGTTTTCCGCGACACCGCGGATGCATAGAAGCAATGATGGTATTGTTCGACAACTTTGTGGCCCTGGCATTACTTGTTTGCAGTGTGGCACAAAGAAAGTTCATATTCAGTGACACAGGGTTCCATCAAGACCTCACAAGACAAAGGTATTGGTGCTGAAGTCCAAGCTCATGTGGAGAAGAAAGGAGGCGCCAAGTGCTGTATCAAGTCAAGCACGCCGAGAGGGAGGATGTGGTGTGGTAGGCTGGCATGACTTGAAGACGGCGCGGACGTGTCATGTTCATATCACGTAACCTTTTCCAGAAGACCCTCACGCGTTGGGGACAACACTTCTTGAAGGGGGGATGATGATATAGGCATGAAGGCCGAGGTGAAGCCCAATTTCCGGACTCCACCTACCTAGTTGTCTTATTTATTGTATTTTATATCTAAGGTCATATGTGATGGGGCCTAAGGCCACGTGGGTTGCCCGATCTCACGAATTGACCGAGCGAAAGGCGGGGGAGAGGAAGAACACGAAGAACACGGCGAAGAACACGATGAACACACGCAAACGCACACCAACCCGATACAATTCCGGTTTACTCCCAATAGCCCGAACCACTATCCCGATAGAATCTCTCGAGAGAAAGACACGCGGTAGAATCCCCGAAAGGAAGATAGGTATACTATCGGTAGATTCACACGAGTGAGAGACCGGTGGTAGAATCAAAAGTGTGAGAGACTAATCATATAAGGAGTGCCTTGATACAATAGATTTGATAATCTAAGGAGGGGGTTTCCCTAATCCCAAAGGGATGGTGGAGGCATGAGCCTAATTCTCTCAAGTTGATTCCTAGTCTAATGAAGGGGGAGGTGGGAGCCTATATATAGGGAGCCACTAAGTAGGGGTAGTTTGGGCATACAAGGGGGTACTTGGGCCTTGGCCCGAATTGACTTGTGGTAGGCACCTTCTCTTCTTGGCGACCTTGGATGCTCTTCTTCCTTCTTCTCTTCCATGCCTCCGTGACCTCGACCTTGAGTGTTGTTCTTGACGTTGACGCACATGATGAAGCGAAGACCGTAGGTCGGGCTGCATCATCTCCCCCCACTTGAAAAAGAGTCGTCCTCGACGATAAGTCTTCATGAATGTGTAGAGGAGGTAGATGACACCAACGCTTGAATGTCCCTTCACTTGTCAAGAGCCCTATCAATAGCACAAGAAAAGTAAATGAGCAATCAAAGCGTAGCCAAAGTTCAATGAATTTAGGAAGAGAGCGCAAGTAGAAGGAGGTCACCTTAGCAAGATGTCGGTGTTCTCTCATTGAGAGATCTTGTGTAGTCGACGTGTTGGGTTCGATCTTCTCATTGAAGCACTTGTGGATGTAGCTATCTAGAGCTCATTTCATCAACTCGTGCTCAATCGAGGTTGACATTCTCTTTCTTGTACCTACACACACCATAGATAAAACAAAGAACGTGTGTGCATGGTATATGAGCACATCATCCATCATGATGTTCCATTTCTTTTGCACATCACCATTAGCATTAAGAAATGCATCATAATAGATATGGTCAATATGCGGGGTAAACACATGAACATGCTCATCACGGACATAGGCAAAGTCTCCAGAATTTGTGAGAGCTATGGGGGCAATCTCATTTACAAGCATATTAACATTATTGCAAATCAAGCATTGGAAAGAGCAACTATTCAACATTTTGTTTGCATTAATGGGAGAGTATTGCAAGCATATAGCACAAAACATGTTCAAGATTTTATCATTGTTGTCGACCAACCTAGGGAAATAGAAATTGTTCATCAAGGTTGTCATAACACAAGCACTATCATTTTCATTGCAAGCAATACATGGGAAAGAGCAATTGTTCGACACATTGCAAGCAAAAGGAGAGAAAGTGAAACTCTCATAGCATGGCATGGTCGTATTGTCACAAGCAAGTAATTCCACATGGTCAACATTGTTAGTAATCAAAGCATCACATGGGAATAAGAACGGAGCATGTGACATAGCAATTGTATCATCATCATGCATGCACTCACAATTCATCATGTCCACTAGTGGGATCATGGCATCATCAACACCCATATAGGTACCTTTGTATTTCCTCTTATATGAGGTAGGTGTTGTGGAAGTGGTAGGCTCCATGTGGCCTCCATGTTCATCTTCAAGCAACAAGCATGGTGGATATCATCATCTACATGCACCATGTACATCTTCTCCATGATTGACATCTCGTCATCCATGGAACCTAATGAAACACAAGAGAACACACTAGAGGTAGAGGGTAAGTTGTTAGAATTAGAAATGGCCTCACATGACCTATCAACTACCACTCTCATCTCACTCGGTGTATCACTCATGTCCTCAAAGTGGTGGCTCTCAAGCTCACATATAGTGGAGTCACT
Source organism: Lolium rigidum (assembly GCF_022539505.1). Classification (NCBI taxonomy): domain Eukaryota; kingdom Viridiplantae; phylum Streptophyta; class Magnoliopsida; order Poales; family Poaceae; genus Lolium; species Lolium rigidum. The sequence continues at coordinate 176,923,284 of NC_061508.1, forward strand.
CATCTCACATATAGTGGAGTCCCTCATCTCCATGGCAATGGCGTCGCCGATTTCCGAGCAACCTAGCAAAGAGGAAGACGACACAAGATGAGTAGAGGTTAAGTTGTTAGAAATCAAAACATCCTCACTCGACTCATGGGGTGTGTCACTCTTGCTCTCAAGATGTTTGAAGTAGGATTTGCACTCAACTTTATCTTGGAGGGATATCTTGGCTTCTCGAGCATCTAGCTCGGTGAAGTATGCTCTCATCTCGGCTTGTTCTTGTGGGGTCATATTGTATATCGCTCACTAGGTAAGGTGTATGTGTATGTGGTGGGAGGAAAGCTACACAAGTATCCCACCTTTCGAGACGGTATCGAAACAATGGTTCAAGTCAAGGGCAAACTCAAAATGACTCTCACACACACACACACTCAAAGCACACGCAAAAGGCTAAGAAACTCTATATGTGGTGGGTAAGGAGTGGATAGCAAACGAAAAGACCAACAGAAAAGTCTATTATCAAATGTGGGTAAGATCCAAAGTCAAAAGTCAAAAGTGATGATCTATGTCAAGGAAACACGGAACACACACAACAAGATCAATGGGTTTAGCGCGACCAAGGAAGGTGAGCTAGTAACAAAGATGGTCCTAACGAAGACTATAAGCTCGGTGTAGTGCCAACACAAGAGAGACAATAGCTTGGTTGCACAAGGAGAAGCAACAAGATTTGCACAAGATGCCACTCTTCTCTTTTCTCTCTTAGTGCGCACAAGCTTTGCACTTCTCGGTATCGGTGGCACACACAATCTTTTCTATATCTTTTTCTTTTCTCTTTTTCACTTTTTTTCTATGCTTAGAAGCTTTTTTTTCATGTAGATGTCACACTTTTTCTTATTTTGTGTATCTTTCTCACCAAGCTTGCTTCAGAGTTTCGCTCAACACAACACACACCCTCACGGTCGTGACACTTGTGCAATGCTTCACAACACTCGGAAAGCCACTGATAGGGCGAAGGTGGCCGATCTTTCGATGAGAGTATGATAGCGTCGATTTGTTGGTGGAGTTCATGCTTGATGATCCGACTACACGTGCAAAGCTCGTGCGCCAATGCAATCACTAGGACAATCTCCGGGAGTTACTGATCTTGCGGATGCGCGATCAGCCTGACCAACGAGGGTCTTAATTCCTACCTGAAATCGAGAACAAGTAAGAACTAATATTGCAATCAGAATATGGCGGATGAAAGATGAAAGCTTTATTGAAAAAGGTGGGATTCCGAGTAGTCGGTCTTGTTCTGGGCGTTGGCCTCAAAAGAAGTACACGAGAGTCGCAACAATGGCTAACTTTTAGTCTAATCAAAATCCGAGTCTAAACGTGACGGCTATGGGGGTATTTAAAGGAGGAAAAGGTGGGGTTTCGGCCAGCCATACATATGGTGGCCGAACCAAACCCTAGAAGGCCTTTCCCCCTTCAATACGGACTCTAAAAAGTGGCTGACTTAATTCCTGCGAAATAACATGGGCCTGGCCCAAAACTAGTGGTGACGCAGCACCATAACATGCTATGGACGAAATTATGAAGTGGGAAACTCTATATTTCGTCCATGTCTTCATCTCTTCTTATGGTGGCTTCAAAGAGTTGAAATCTCCACTTGCGGCGTCATCTTCAATCCTCAAATGCTTGCTGCCATCTTCTCCATGCGTGATCATGCTCCAATGCTTGTCCTCCTCATCCATGCTTGGTCCATCATTCCTAAGAGTAACAAACATATCTGATTTAGGCAGCATCATATTCTCATGTATGTGAGGAATAGTTCCAAGAAACGAAAGTACCTGATAGTTAAGTTGTTTGGCACGAGCTCGAGTGATTAGTCCTTGTATTTGTGTGGCTGTAGGTACAGCGGTTGTATCAAGAGATGGGATGTCCTCATCATGCCCCCTTCTTGAATTGAAGTCGTCCTCGACGAAAGCTCCTCTTCTTCACCAAAGTAAGGCTTCAAATCTGCAATGTTAAATGTAGGACTAACCGGACCCAATTCTGCAGGAAGCTCAAGTTTATATGCATTATCATTTATTTTCTCTAACACCTTAAAAGGACCAGCAGCGCGTGGCATTAGTTTAGACTTGCGCAATTCAGGAAAACGATCTTTGCGCAAATGCAACCAAACAAGATCACCAATATCAAACACAACATGTTTTCTTCCTCTATCCCCAACAATTTTATACTTAGCATTCATGCATGCTATGTTGTCTTTAGTAGTCTCATGCAATTGAAATATCAATTCAGCACGTTGTGTAGCATCCAAATTATTTTGCACCGAAGATGGTAAAGGTAATAAATCAATAGGTGCACGAGGAACAAAACCATAAACAATCTCAAATGGGCACATCTTAGTGGTAGAATGCAGCGAACGATTGTAAGCAAATTCAACATGAGGTAAACATTCTTCCCACAATTTTAAGTTCTTCTTCAAAACAGCCCGCAGTATAGTAGACAAAGTTCTATTTACTACTTCAGTTTGTCCATCAGTTTGGGGATGACATGTAGTACTAAACAGCAATTTAGTCCCCAACTTAGCCCATAAACATCTCCAAAAGTGGCTAAGAAACTTAGTATCACGATCGAAACAATAGTATTTGGCACACCATGTAAACGCACAATTTCGCGAAAGAACAAATCAGCAACATGTGTAGCATCATCAGTTTTGTGACATGGAATAAAGTGTGCCATCTTAGAAAACCTATCCACAACAACAAAGATACCATTGCTTGTGACGGTAAAGCACGCGTCCGTTGGGAACCCCAAGAGGAAGGTATGATGAGTACAGCAGCGAGTTTTCCCTCAGTAAGAAACCAAGGTTATCGAACCAATAGGAGATGAAGGCCACGTGAAGGTTGTTGGTGAAGGAGTGTAGTGTGGCGCAACACCAGGGATTCCGGCGCCAACGTGGAACCGGCACAACACAATCAAACTACTTTGCCCCAACTTAATAGTGAGGTTGTCAATCTCACCAGCTTGCTGAAAACAAAGGATTAAACGTATGGTGTGGAAAATGATGTTTGCTTGCAGAAAACAAAAGAGAACAATGATTGCAGTAGGTTGTATTTCAGATGTAAAAGAATGGACCGGGGTCCACAGTTCACTAGTGGTGTCTCTCCAATAAGATAAATAACATGTTGGGTAAACAAATTACGGTTGGGCAATTGACAAATAGAGAGGGCATAACAATGCACATACATATCATGATGACTACTATGAGATTTACTTAGGGCATTACGACAAAGAACATAGACCGCCATCCAGCATGCATCTATGCCTAAAAAGTCCACCTTCGGGTTAGCATCCGCACCCCTTCCAGTATTAAGTTGCAAGCAACAGATAATTGCATTAAGTACTGTGCGTAATGTAAACAATACAAATATCCTTAGACAAAGCATTGATGTTTTATCCCTAGTGGCAACAGCACATCCACAACCTTAGAACTTTCTGTCACTGTCCCAGATTCAATGGAGGCATGAACCCACTATCTAGCATAAATACCCCCTCTTGGAGTTACAAGTATCAACTTGGCCAGAGCCTCTACTAGTAACGGAGAGCATGCAAGATCATAAACAACATATATATGATAGATCAATAATCAACTTGACATAGTATTCCATATTCATCGGATCCCAACAAACACAACGTGTAGCATTACAGATAGATGATCTTGATCATGATAGGCAGCTCACAAGATCTAAACATGATGGCATAACAGGAGAAGACAACCATCTAGCTACTGCTATGGACCCATAGTCCAAGGATGAACTACTCACACATCAGTCCGGAGGCGGGCATGGTGATGTAGAGCCCTCCGGTGATGATTCCCCTCTCCGGCAGGGTGCCGGAGGAGATCTTCTGAACCCCCCGAGATGGGGTTGACGGCGGCGGCGTCTCTGGAACTGTTCTCGTATTTTGTCTCTCGGTACTGGCACTGTGGCATCTTGTTAATAGGTTAGTCCCAGAAAATGCATAAAAACTTAATAAAGTGTGAATAAAACATGTAGGTATTGTCATAAAACTAGCATGGAACATAAGAAATTATAGATACGTTGGAGATGTATCAAGCATCCCCAAGCTTAGTTCCTACTCGCCCTCGAGTAGGTAAACGATAAAAAGAATAATTTCTGAAGTGACATGCTACCAACATAATCTGGATCAATACTATTGTAAAGCATATGAGATGAATGAAGTGACTCAAAGCAATGGTCTATAGTTTGCTAACAAAAAGATAATGACTAAACAACTGAATCATATAGCAAAAACTTTTCATGAATAGTACTTTGAAGACAAGCATAAAAAAGTCTTGCATAAGAGTTAACTCATAAAGCAATAGATTCTTAATAAGAGGTTTTGAAGCAACACAAAGGAAGATTTAAGGTTCAGCAATTGCTTTCAACTTTCAACATGTATATCTCATGGATAATTGTCAACACAAAGTAATATGATGAGTGCAATAAGCAAGCATGTAAGAATCAATGCACACGAGTTGACACAAGTGTTTGCTTCTAAGATAGAAAGAAGTAGGTAAACTGACTCAACATAAAGTAAAAGAAAGGCCCTTCGCAGAGGGAAGCGAGGATTAAATCATGTGCTAGAGCTTTTGAAGTTTTGAAATCATAAAGAGAGCATAAAAATAAAGTTTTGAGAGGTGTTTGTTGTTGTCAACGAATGGTAGTGGGCACTCTAATCCCCTTGTCAAACAGACTTTCAAAGAGCGGCTCCCATGAAGGACGTTATCTCTACCAGCAAGGTAGATCATCCCTCTTCTCTTTTGTTTACACATGTATTTTAGTTTTATTTATAGATGACACTCTCCCAACCTTTTGCTTTCACAAGCCATGGCTAACCAAATCCTCGGGTGCCTTCCAACATTTCACATACCATGGAGGAGTTTCTATTGCAAAATTAAGTTGCTTACTGATAAATCAGGGCAAAACATGTGAAGAGAATTATTAATGAAAGTTAATTAATTGGGGCTGGGCACCCCGTTGCCAACTCTTTTTGCAAAATTATTGGATAAGCGGATGATGCCACTAGTCCATTGGTGAAAGTCTGCCCAACAAGATTGAAAGATAAAACACCACATACTTCCTCATGAGCTATAAAAAATTGACACAAATAAGGAGTAATAAAGTTTTGAATTGTTTAAAGGTAGCACATGAAGTATTTACTTGGAATGGCGAAAAAATACCACATAGTAGGTAGTTATGGTGGACACAAATGGCATAGGTTTTGGCTCAAGGTTTTGGATGCACGAGAAGCATTCCCTCTCAGTACAAGGCTTTGGCTAGCAAGGTTGTTTGAAGCAAACACAAGTATAAACCGATGCAGCAAAACTTACATAAAAACATATTGCAAGCATTATAAGACTCTACACTGTCTTCCTTGTTGCTCAAAACACTTTTACCAGAAAATATCTAGACCTTAGAGAGACCAATCATGCAAACCAAATTTCAACAAGCTCTACGGTAGTTCTCCATTAATAGGTTTAAACTACATGATGCAAGAGCTTAAACATGATGTACTTGAGAGCTCAAAACAATTTCCAAGTATCAAATTATTCAAGACAATATACCAACTACCACATGAAGCATTTTCTGTTTCCCACCAAATAAAAGTGCAGCGGCTTCCAGCTTTTGCCATGAACATTAAAAGTAAAACGAAGATCACCAGTTGACGTGGGCATTACCCTTCGGGTAACCGATATTGCCCTATCCTGTGCAGCCCAACTGGAGGCCCATGAAGATACACGACGACAAGGTGGGCCACAAGGGGCGGTAAAGGAGAAGTTCCCTTGAAGAACAAGGCAATAAGGAAGCCGAACAAGGAAAGTTTAGAGCTAGACCTTTTGTAAAACTAGTCGTACCCGGACAGATCTCTTGGGACCTGGCCTCCTATATAAAGGCCAGGAGAGGGGCTGCTGAGGGACACAATCAATCTTAGCAACTTTAGCCACCAGAAGTCTAGAGCTAGGTCGCCATAGCACTTAGCCTCTCGACGAGATCACAGCCGAAACCTTAGGCACCCCATTCTAACCCAATATTCTTATAATCAAGATCAGACAGGCAGGACGTAAGGGTTTTACCTCATCGAGGGCCCCGAACCTGGGTAAATCACTCTCCCCGCTTGTCTGTTCACCGATGTCTCGTGTCAGCCTACAGGATTCCATCAACCCTAAGCCCCAATCGGAGGGCATTGCCGAGGAGTACCCTCGACAATTGGCGCCGTCTGTGGGAAGACTGTCGGCACAAGACCCGACATCGGTAGTTTCAGTCATGTCGTCGACAGCTTCGTCGACACCATCATCACCATCATCGCCAAGACTAGGAAGCCCGATTCGATTCGGCTCCTACGAATTCACCCCGCACAACGACTCCTCACGTTCAACCTTCTCAGATCTGCAAGGAAACATGGAGATGACGTTCGGTAGCGTCCACTACAACGTCAACGCGGAAGGAGTCCTTCGACTGCTAGGACCACACACCCCCAGGCCAGCGGGGAAATCACCACCACCGGCCGCAGGGCCAAGCCTGTCATCATCAGTCGATCTTTCGGCCGGCCTGACCAACTTGACGAACTCGTCCTTGCCATCAACCCCTCGGTCGACGTCCTCAATGTCAGTTGGATCTGATAACATCGTGTCTTCAGAGATGACCTCATACTACTGTTTAAACTGCGACACTAGGCACGGGTTGGGATCGAGCGATACACCGTTTATCTGCAGCGCCCGGTATTCGTCCGGAGAGGACAGCGTCGACAGCGTCGCCAAGAAGGCCACCTGGAAGGCAGCGCGCCATCAAGTTTATGCCGCCAATAACACAGGAAACACAAGAAACAGGGGAGATGGAGATCACAGTCCCCGATCCAGCAGACGGATAAGCATTGAAAACAGCACCAGTAACAACAACAGCGATTACACCATCGCAGAGGAAGAGTGGGCAGCAGCCAGGGCGGCCGTGCTTAACAACACATCACTCCCTGCAGGAACCTCGGTTGGAACCCTCAACGCTTATCGCTCTATATTGGAGAAGAACCGGGAGCGCTTATCAAAAGAGCAAGCCACCCTCGAGAGACGCCTATCCGCTGCGGAACAATCTAGTGAGCGATGGAGAGGCTCACGAGGAAGCGCCTCCCGAAGTAGTCAAGGTGTAGGCAAGCACCGATCGAGGCTATCCAGGCTTTCGGAAGATGATGCTAGAGAAATCACGTCGAATCTGACCAAGTCATTCATGACCACGGACACCGCGGGCATGCTACGGCCGAAAACCGTCGAGGGAGCAACTGCCAACCTTGCAGCGTACCTCATCAATCAGCGACCTAAAGGTTCTATGGCTCAAGCTCACCGGGGCACCCTAGAAAGCCTCGCAATATTAGGTGAAACCTGGTTCCACGGAAGGAAAAGACCACGTTGCAGGCCAGTGGCTCAAAGCATCGCTCGAGGGATGCTCGAGATGAGATCACCCAGAGCAGAATCGATAAAGCAAGGAGACGACGCGTCGCTAGGGAGGAATACGACAGTGACACCTCAGATGAAAGCCAGGAGAATGTCGGCGAGCTAAGGGGGGCCGATTGCTTAAGCTATAAGAACCGCGAGGCGATGCCGCCCAAAAAGTTCAAACCCACCCCCACTGACGCTGCCAAATACGATGGATAGCAGGAGCCGAGATCTTGGATAGACGATTACTTACAGACCGTAATCCTACACAAGGGAAATCAGATAGCAGCAATGCAGTGCTTGCAGCTTTACCTGAAGGATTCGGCGCGAGCCTGGCTGAGAGGCCTGCCAAAAGGTTCCATCAAATCATGGGACGATCTAGTGGACGCTTTTGTTGCCAATTTCCAAGCAACATATAAAAGACCCGTCGGGATTGAGGAATTACGACATTGCCAACAGAAGCAGAAGGAGTCGATGCGCGCCTACATCGGGAGATTCACCAAGCTCCTAAACGCTGCTGAAGATGTCTCTATGGACAGAGCAATCGATGCTTTCAGCGATGGCATCCGACGTGAAACCTACATAGAGGAGCTTGGGTGCAAGAAGCCAAAAACTATAACCAAGTTAATGGAAATCACCAACAGTTGGGCTGATGGCGAAGACAACGTACGAAAGCCTCGACAGCGCAGTGACGACGAAGACGACGATCAGCCGAAGCACGACTCGGGTGGACGAAGGGATCGTCGTAAGAAAAGAAAGGACCGCAGTTACGACGACAATAACCTGGTAGCTGCGGGATACTCCGATCGGCGGGACTATCGGTACGACGACAGACGAGACGATCGACAGGACGGCAATAGGAGCAACTCTGGAAATCGCGACAGTTACAAACCACAGCCACAGAGGACTCCCGAGCTACCCTTTGCCGAGCAAATAAACGCTCCCTGCTACCTGCATTCGTACATCGATTCCAAAGACAACAAGACGAAGTCAAGTCATTTGCTCAGAGATTGTCGACAGTTCATCGAAATGCAGAAGCTCATCCAGCAACAACAACAGCCAACACCACCACCACCTCCACCTCAGCACCAGGTCCAGCAGGCTCAACCTCACAACCCCAACGACCACCACGTGGGCAGATGAGCATGATCCATAGGACAGGTGTTTCGAGAAGGGAAATGAAGAAGCTCACCCGAGAAATTAATCTGGCAGAAAGCATCATGGCCAACATCCCCGAGTATGTCGAGTGGTCATCTCAGAGCATTACGTTCAGCAGAGCGGATCACCCGATGATAATACCGAACACGCCGCCTTAGTAGTTGAGGCGCAAATTGGGGGGTTCAAGATGAGCAAAGTCTTCATGGATGGCGGAAGTGGACTAAACCTGATATTCGTCGACACAATCATAAGTATGGGGATCACCCTGAGAATGCTAGAAGAGACCGACACCTGTTTTCATAGGATTCTCCCAACTTCACCGGCGTATTCCCTTGGCAAAGTTTACCTGAATGTCGTCTTTGGAAAACCCGACAACTTCAGGAAGGAAAAGATCGAGTTTGAGGTTGGGAATCGCAGTACCACGCTATACTCGGAAGACCAGCTTATGCCAAGTTCATGGCTATGCCGCATTACGCATACCTCAAGCTGAAAATGTCTGGGAACAACGGGACAAACATCACAGTCTATGGAAGTTTCTCATGCTCAGACAATTGTGATCGCGACTTTCAGAGTATCGCTGCGAAGTTTGGGGTAAAACAGGAAATCATCGTTCTCCCTTCCAAGTCATCGGCACACGACAATAAGTTTTGCTCCTCCCAAAATTTGCCAACGGCATTAACATGGTAAAAGGTGCATATATATATGCACCTACCAGAAAAATAGTTTAAACTTCGCAATCCAAAACCTTGGATGTAATAGCCAAATTATCTATTTACAATAAGAGCATGATTCTGAATTACTCTTGCAGAGTTTCCTTTTCTTCAGGTGTCTTCGAATCCTCCTCAAGCCCGTCGACAATTATATTGGCGGGCAATACTACCTTCGGGTACAGCGGCTCCAAACTACCAACCGCATTAGCAATGCTCAGCAGGTTTGCCGAAGGATAATGCGCAAGGACGAGGGCAAGTGTAAATCTGGCTCCTGCAAAAACTTGAGCTCGCACCAAGTCTCGAATCTTCTTGGTGTTGCTAAACTCCGACATTAAAGTCAACAGCGTGGGAGGGACCGCGTTCAAAGGGAACATCGTCTTCCATATTACTCTTAGCCCTTTGTAGCACTTGTCGAAGAAGCGGTGGACTTGCTGGACACGATCTTGGAACTTTGCGACAGCCGAAGCTTTCGAGTGCTCACTCCAGAAAACCTCATCTGCTGATGATAGCTGGGTCAATGCGTTCACACGCTCGTGGATCCGTTTGTTCTCTTCAGCACGGTTCAGAGCTATGACTAGCAAAGGAATCAAGCGAAGTTCAGATGATGCATTTTGACGAAAAATAATGGGCAAAAGGACCAGGAAGCTTACAGTTTAAACTTTCGGTGGCCTTATGCAGTTCAGTAAGAGAATAGCGCTCTACGTCAGCCGCAATCTCGCTCTTCTTTTTGATAATGGCGGCCAAGGCATAGGTGTTGCGCAAATCCTTCTCCATCTGCGCGATCCGATCCTTCATACGCTGAAGTCGATCACTTTCAGAAACAGCACCCGAAGAATCGTCGACAAACGAAGGCACGGGGAAAACCTGCAAACAGCGTCAAAGGATATGATGGACCGTATCGCTTCAGCATTGGAAGCTACTCCCATTGGAAGAGTGCAAGTAAAAATGTCATAATAAGAGTACACTGGCAACATTGCCAGCATGGAATTTATTACAACCACAAGTCTTACGACAGGACACTGTTTCAAATCAAGCTAAAAAGAAGTCTGTTACAAGAATCAAGGGGCTTGGGTCAGGTTCGACAAACTTGGGCCAACTAATGATTTCTTTGCCGAAACCAGCTCAAGGAGTTGGCGTGCACACTTAAGAGCTGAGGTTTGAAAAACGCCCAGGTCGACAAACTGCCCATCTCGCTCTTTCGGCAGCTCCTTAGACATCTCCTCAATGTCGGCCTTGAAGCCATGACCCATCATGAGTTGGAAGGCTAAGAGGGCACCATAGGTACGTGAAGTACGTTTGAATACCTCGATAACCTCCTTGGTGTTGACGGCGAAAGCATCGATCAGCTGCCCCAAAGTCTTGTCTTGGCTAATCATGGGGAAGATCATCGAGTGCATCCGTGTCATGGCTCCCTTGCCCTTCTCGAGGAGGTCCTGTGTAAGCTGATGTGAAGCAAGAGTCATCGACACACCGTTTGCTGGAGAATTGTTTGGAAGCTTATCCAAAGCATCGGCAGGGATATCAGCGGCCTCTGCGAAGAACGAAATGGGAAAGAGTTTACTAAACAAAGGACTGGATTCGCAAAGTAATAATCAACAGGGAAGCAGAAAGGGAATTACTGAGCAAATCCAAGGAAGACTGGCGAAGAAGATCATCTTTTTCGTCCGCCCAAGCTTCAGCGGCTAGCCTAGACGCTTCTTCGTCCTTCAGCCTCTCCTTCAGCCCCTTGAGTTCCTCCTTCAGGGAGTCGATTTCTTGGCGGGCTTCGGCAGCTATCTTTATTGCACCTTCCAATTTTGAGGAAGAAGACTTAACTTCTTTTTGCAGCCGAGCCTTATCCGCTTCCAGGGAAGAGAATTGGGAGGCGAAGGACTCCAAAGAAGATATGACAGTTGTTAGATCCTTGAGAAAAGGGAAAAATAGTTATTTGTCGAAGGATTATTAATCAAAGCACATTCAGAAAAATTTGCGTTGCAACCAAGGAAGACTTATAGGTTTTCCTGAAGAAGGAGTTGTAGCGGCAGCAGTCAAAGGAATATCTTTCCCCCTGGAAAGGGAGGAAGCAGTCGATACTTGAGCCGCGGGGGCTGCAGTAGGGGCCGAAGCCTCGGAAGCTGCAACATTCGGCAGAGCGGCGCCAGATTTAGCCTTCTTGGGTGGAGGCTCGATGAAACCTTCGTCACTACAAAAAAAAAAGAGAATTGGTACGGGTTAAGAAAGAAATATGAATGCTAGGAAAAGAAGTAAGCACTTACAGCTCGAAGAGATCATCTTCATCGGCAAAGCCGCCGGTTGACCTCTTCATAGGCGACGCTCTGGCCTCCTCCTCAGCTGCATTAACAAAGGCGTCATGATCAGCTTCGTCGTCACGAACTGATCCCGCTGTGTCGCAAGTATCGTTGGCTGGGGGAGGAGGATTGGTAAAGGCGGCTCCAGAATCCATCGGATCATCGTGCTCGTCCTTTGGGCTTGTGTTTTCGACAGTATGAAATTTGTCAAGGGTTGAGGAGTCTTCTCCTTCGGAAGTGTCATCCGACAGGTTACGCAAGTTTCCAGAAGCTGTGAGGGTCTGCCGAAGAAGAACATGTGAGAACAATGATAGTGGTGTTGATGAGGGAGAATAGAGTAATAAGAGTATGAGAAGAAAAATTTACCTCCATCGGCGGATGATCAGCATCAAAAGGTGGATGAGAGGATATCAGCGGAATAGAGTCTTCTTGGCTGACGAGAGTAAGGCGTTGAACTTCGTCAAGTAGCTCCTTTTCCGATAGTTCAGCAACGTTTATTCTGGTTTCATCCTTCGGACCCGAATATAACCACATCGGGTGAACCCTGGCCATGACTGGCTGAACCCGACGTTTTAGGAACACGGCAGCCACCTCAGTGCCGATCATGGTCTGGCCATCGGCTTCCTTGATCCGAATAAATTTGACAAATAACTCGTCGGCTGTTGTCCTTTTGTCGGGAGAAAGGATGTTCTTCCAAGAGTGCTTGGGTTTGGCTTCGAGAACGTCGACGAAACGAGGAAGCTGGGATTCGATTGTTGAAGAATCCTTAATATAGAACCATTTCGATCTCCATCCTTGCACATATTCTCTCATTGGAAAGTTGAAATAATTGACTTCTGAGCGGACAACGAACCCCACTCCCCGAATGACGTATCTCTTAACAAAGAAGATTTTCTTCCACAACCCAAAGTGAGGCTCGATGCCCAAAAATGCTTCGCAAAGGGTGATGAACACAGCAAGATGAAGGATTGAGTTGGGAGTAAGTTGCCACAGTTGGATTTCATAGGACCGCAGAAGGTGATGAAGGAACTTGTGAGAAGGAAGCGAGAGACCTCGATACAAGAACGACAAGAACATCACGGTAAAACCAGCAGGAGGATTAGGCCGACAGATCGCACCTGGGAGAATTACATTCCCCTCTTCGGAGGAAACTAGACCAAGGCTTCGCGCCCTCTTTTCATCACACTTCGTGATAGAAGACGCCATCCAATCTCCGGGATTGGTCCCAGCCGCGGAGCTTGACGGCGCTGGCGGCGCCGGAGCTAGGGGAGGAGCGTCTGGAGCGCTTCTCTTCGGAAGAATGGAAGAGGCCTTGGCGGCGGCGCCGCCGCTCGTGGAGCCCGCGACGGCAACGAGGTTCTTCTTCTTCTTCACCATCGATTGGATCTGGAGAAGATCTAAAAGCGGCGGTGGCGGCGCAGTGGTTGTGAGAGAAGAAGGAAAGAAGGACGCTGCGATGGTGTGAGAGAATACTAAGGATTTTTTCTCTGAGAGATTTTAAGTATGGGGGAAACTTGAGGATTGTGTGGGCACGTGTCGTTGCTTCCAGTTTATTAAAAAGACCCTCTCTTCATCGTTGATCGCGGAAATCGAGGAGGCGCCTTGGTAACCGTACGAGAAAGGTGGATATTACTTAAAAACAGAGCCATGCAGAAGCAGGGTGGGCCCAACGGGTCGTGTCTTGTTAGTCAAAATCAAAGTGTTAGTAACGTCATCAGTGACGTCGTGAAGACCGCTGGAAGCATTCGAAGAAATATAAAAGGTATCGGATGATGGACTTGAGTCTACGCACGGATTGCAAGCCGCCGTACCTAGACTCGGGGGCTACTCCCATCGGGAGCGCTGGACGCGCACCCGATAAAACGTGAACTCGAAGATATTCCTGTGAAGAAATATTTGAAGAAAAGTAGGGAATGTTCAGCTCGAGTCTGCACCCGGCCGCAAGCACCCGTGCCCAGACTCGGGGGCTACTCCCATCGGGAGCGGTGACCGCGCACCCGATAAAACTTTTTTGCACTCCAGGATCATGCCCGGGGACTTGATTCTGCGTAGGGTAACGTTGTTTTGCCATCGGCAGTTAACCAACAAAGCTGAGCACGTTACTCATTATCCCTTACGTGTTGAAACCTTACTGAAGAATACGAGCCCTGGCGCAAACTTATCGGATGACCCATGAAGACTTGCAGAAAGACTTCAGTAGAAGAAGATGTTCGAGTGGCACAACTTGAGTCTACGCACGGATTGCAAGCATCCGTACCTAGACTCGGGGGCTACTCCCATCGGGAGCGCTGGACGTGCACCCGATAGAAGAAGATGATGCTGTTACAAGATGGACAAGAACAACCAAGGAGAAGATCATTGGGTGGAGGCATGCTTTAGTCTCTACCCGAAATATCTTCGGCTAGACACTCGGAGACTACTGACGTGGGCATTACCCTTCAGGTAACCGATATTTCCCTATCCTGTGCGGCCCAACTGGAGGCCCATGAAGATACACGACGACAAGGTGGGCCACTAGGGGCGGTAAAGGAGAATTTCCCTTGGAGAACAAGGCAAGAAGGAAGCCGAACAAGGAAAGTTTAGAGCTAGACCTTTTGTAAAACTAGTCGTACCCGGACAGATCTCTTGGGACCTGTCCTCCTATATAAAGGCCAGGAGAGGGGCTGCCGAGGGACACAATCAATCTTAGCAACTTTAGCCACCAGAAGTCTAGAGCTAGGTCACCGTAGCACTTAGCCTCTCGACGAGATCACAGCCGAAACCTTCGGCACCCCATTGTAACCCAATATTCTTATAATCAAGATCATACAGGCAGGACGTAAGGGTTTTACCTCATCGAGGGCCCCGAACCTGGGTAAATCGCTCTCCCCGCTTGTCTGTTCACCGATGTCTCGTGTCAGCCTACAGGATTCCATCAACCCTAAGCCCCAATCGGAGGGCATTGCCGAGGAGTACCCTCAACACCAGTGTTCAAATGAGAAAGCAGAGCGTGTCTCTATCCCACACAAGCATGTTTGGATCCGATTTATCCAGAGAATGAAAATAACAAAACAAAAATAAAAGCACACAGACGCTCCAAATAAAGCACGTAAGATGTGACGGAATGAAAATATAGTTTCACTAAAGGTGACCTGATAAGTTATTGATGAAGAAGGGGATGCCTTGGGCATCCCCAAGCTTAGACGCTTGAGTCTTCTTGAAATATGCAGGGATGAACCACGGGGGCATCCCCAAGCTTAGACTTTTCACTCTTCTTGATCATATTATATCATCCTCCTCTCTTGATTCTTGAAAACTTCCTTCACACCAAACTCAAAGCAATCTCATTAGAGGGTTAGTGCATAATCAAAAATTCACATGTTCAGCAAGGACACAATCATTCCCAACACTTCTGGACATTACCCAAGGTTACTGAAATATAATGGAGCAAAGAAACCCACTCAAACACAGTAAAAGAGGCAATGCGAAATAAAAGGCAGAATCTGTCAAAACAGAACAGTCCGTAAAGACGAACTTTTTCGAGGCACTTAACATGCTCAGATGGAAAAGCTCCAATTGAATGAAAGTTGCGTACATATCTGAGGATTAGTCATGAATTTTTTCAAGATTTTTAGATTTTTGTACAGAGAGAAAAACTCAAAACCGTGACAGCTAAAAATCTGTTTCTGCGCAGAAATCCAAATCTAGTATCAACTTTCTATCAAAGACTTTACTTGGCACAAAGATGCAATAAAATAAAGATACAAAGGTATTGCTACAGTAGTAACAAGGACCTTGACTCAAATATAAAACAAAAATTGCAGAAATAAAATAATGGGTTGTCTCCCATAAGCGCTTTTCTTTAACGCCTTTCAGCTAGGCGCAGAAAGTGAAAATCAAGTAACATCAAGAGAAGAAGCATCAACATCATAATTTTCCTTAAAAACACAACTTGTCGCAAAAGGAATCTTAGATGCTCCATTTTCTAAATTTCCCATAGTGGTACTAAGGGTTTTATCAATTTTAAGCTCATAATGATTCTTTGGCTTTGGCATCTTAGGGACATACATGAACTTTTGCTCCTTACCCACATAAGCTTTCTCCTTAAATTTAAGAGAAGAAAAAGTTGAACCCAAGGTTCCCATAGCTTCTTCAAGTTCACCAATCCTATGGGTTTGATTATCATGGATAGCACAAGTTTCTAAGACATCAATTCTTTCATTAATTCCTCCTAGGGATTTATCAAGTTTATCAGTATTATCAAGTAATATTCCCAATTTAGTCTCAACACTTGGAAGATTTTTCTCTATGGCCTCCAACTTTTTCACGACATCCTCAAGAGAGATTTAAATTTTAGCTTCATTAACAGGTGGTATTCCAACTAGACTCTCAATGATGTAACTAGCTTCTAACGCAGGAGTACCTAGGAACCTGTAAGAGTATCAAGAACATACCTATTCCAGCTAGAGATACCAACATAAAAGTTCCGAAGGAGGATAATAGTGGAGTGTTTCTTAGTGCACCTATGATGAGCATCACTAATTCTATACCAAGCATCTTTAAAACTTTCTCCCCTTGTTGCTTAAACGAACGAACTTCAACTTCAGGACTACTCATTTTAGTTATAATAAAAATAAATAACGCAAAACCGAATTAAATAAAGTAAAACAAGTAACTAATTTTTGTGTGTTTTTGATATAAAGAAAGCAAACAAGACAGAAAATAAAATAAAGCAAGACAATACATAAAGTAAAGAGATTGGGTGTGAGAGACTCCCCTTGCAGCGTCAGAAAAGTAGCTGCTTGTGACGGTAAAGCACACGTCCGTTGGGAACCCCAAGAGGAAGGTATGATGAGTACATCAGCGAGTTTTCCCTCAGTAAGAAACCAAGGTTATCGAACCAGTAGGAGATGAAGGACACATGAAGGTTGTTGGTGAAGGAGTGTAGTGCGGCGCAACACCAGGGATTCCGGTGCCAACGTGGAACCTGCACAATACAATCAAACTACTTTGCCCCAACTTAACAGTGAGGTTGTCAATCTCACCGGCTTGCTGAAAACAAAGGATTAAACGTATGGTGTGGAAAATGATGTTTGCTTGCAGAAAACAAAAGAGAACAATGATTGCAGTAGGTTGTATTTCAGATGTAAAAGAATGGACCGGGGTCCACAGTTCACTAGTGGTGTCTCTCCAATAAGATAAATAACATGTTGGGTAAACAAATTACAGTTGGGCAGTTGACAAATAGAGAGGGCATAACAATGCACATACATATCATGATGACTACTATGAGATTTACTTAGGGCATTACGACAAAGAACATAGACCGCCATCCATCATGCATCTATGCCTAAAAAGTCCACCTTCGGGTTAGCATCCGCACCCCTTCCGAGTATTAAGTTGCAAGCAACGAGACAATTGCATTAAGTACGTGCGTAATGTAAACAATACAAATATCCTTAGACAAAGCATTGATGTTTTATCCCTAGTGGCAACAACACATCCACAACCTTAGAACTTTCTCGTCATCGTCCCGCATTCAATGGAGGCATGAACCCACTATCTAGCATAAATACCCCCTCTTGGAGTTACAAGTATCAACTTGGCCAGAGCCTCTACTAGCAACGGAGAGCATGCAAGATCATAAACAACATATATATAATAGATCAATAATCAACTTGACATAGTATTCCATATTCATCGGATCCCAACAAACACAACATGTAGCATTACAAATAGATGATCTTGATCATGATAGGCAGCTCACAAGATGTAAACATGATGGCATAATAGGAGAAGACAACCATCTAGCTACTGCTATGGACCCATAGTCCAAGGAGGAACTACTCACGCATCAGTCCGGAGGCGGGCATGGTGATGTAGAGCCCTCCGGTGATGATTCCCCTCTCCGGCAGGGTGCCGGAGGAGATCTTCTGAACCCCCGAGATGGGGTTGACGGCGGCGGTGTCTCTGGAACTGTTCTCGTATTTTGGCTCTCGGTACTAGGGTTTTCGGAGACGAAAGAATAAATAGGCGAGGGGGCAGCGTCGGGGGAGCCAGGGGATCCCTCCCCACATGTCGGTGAGGGGGGCCCCACTGCCGCGCCGCCCTATGGTGTGGGCCCCCTGCTGACCTTCCTCGACTCTTCTTCGGTCTTCTGGAACACTCCGTGGAAAATAGGGTCGTGGGCTTTTGTTTCGTCCAATTCCGAGAATATTTATAAACTAACTTTTCTGAAATAAAAAACAGCAGAAAACAGGAACTAGCACTGTAGCATCTTGTTAATAGGTTAGTCCCATAAAATGCATAAAAACATTATAAAGTGTGAATAAAACATGTAGGTATTGTCATAAAACTAGCATGGAACATAAGAAATTATAGATACGTTGGAGACGTATCAACTATCCCTCCCCTTCTGTGTACGAGGCAAACCCAAAACGAAATGCATAGAAATATCCTCCCAAGGTACACTAGGAACAGAAAGAGGCATATATAAACCATGTGGATTAAGTCGAGACTTAGCTTTTTGACATGTAGTGCAGCGTGCCACAAATCTGTCAACATCTCGACGCATACGAGGCCAAAAGAAGTGTGCAGCAAGTACATCCTCCGTCTTGTTCACACCAAAGTGTCCCATCAATCCTCCTCCATGCGCCTCCTGCAACAACAAAAGACGAACGGAACCATATGGGATGCATAGCTTGTTAGCACGGAACACAAATCCATCATTGAGGACAAATTTGTTCCATGTTCTACCATCTTTACAATTCAGCAACACATCTTTAAAATCAGCATCATGCAAGTATTGTTCCTTTATGGTTTCTAATCCAAAAATCTTGAAGTCAAGTTGAGATAGCATAGTATATCGGCGCGACAAAGCATCAAAAATAACATTATCTTTACCCTTTTTGTGTTTGATAACATAAGGAAAAGACTCAATAAACTCAACCCACTTTGCATGGCGACGATTCAACTTAGCTTGACTACGAATATGATTCAAAGATTCATGATCAGAATGTATAACAAATTCTTTAGGCCATAAATAATGTTGCCAAGTTTCTAATGTCCGAACCAGCGCATATAATTATTTATCATAAGTAGAATAGTTCAGACTAGGCCCACTCAATTTCTCACTAAAATATGCAACAGGTTTGCCCTCTTGTAATAACACACCTCCCAAACCAATTCCACTAGCATCACATTCAAGCTCAAAAGTCTTATTGAAATCAGGAAGTTGGAGTAATGGAGCATGTGTTAACTTATCTTTCAGGATCATGAAGGCCTCTTGTTATGCATCGCCCCACACAAAGGGCACATCCTTCTTGGTAAGCTCATTCAGCGGCGCAGCAATGGATCCAAAATCTTTCACAAACCGCCTATAGAAACCAGCGAGGCCAAGAAAACTCCTCACTTGTGTGACCGTCTTTGGCTGCGGCCAACTCTCAATTGCCTCAATCTTGGCTGGATCAACTTCAATTCCCTGCGCAGTAACAACATAGCCAAGAAACGCAACTCGATTGGTGCAAAAGGTGCACTTCTCAAGATTACCATACAAACGTGCATCACGTAAAGCATTGAAAACAACACGTAAATGATCCAAATGTTCCTCCAAAGATTTGCTATAAATCAGAATATCATCAAAGTATACCACCACAAAACGTCCAATAAAAGCACGTAAAACTTCGTTCATCAGTCTCATGAAAGTACTAGGTGCATTAGTTAGACCAAAAGGCATCACTAACCACCCATATAAGCCGAACTTACTTTTAAACGATGTTTTCCATTCATCTCCTAATTGCATACGAATCTGGTGGTAACCACTACGCAAATCAACTTTAGAGAACATAATAGAACCACTCAATTCATCAAGCATATCATCTAAACGAGGTATAGGATGATGGTATCGAATGGTAATATTATTAATAGCTCTACAATCAGTACACATGCGTGAAGAACCATCCTTCTTAGGTACCAAGATAATAGGAACAGCACATGGGCTAAGAGACTCACGAATGTAACCTTTATCTTGGAGAACCTGAATTTATCGCTGAATCTCTTTCGTCTCTTCAGGACTGGTACGGTATGGTGCACGGTTGGGCAGCGAAGCTCCTGGAAGCAAGTCAATCTGGTGTTCTATGCCACAAATAGGTGGTAGTCCAGGGGGAACATCTAGTGGGAACACATCAATGAATTCCTGCAAAAGGTTAGCAACCGTAGGTGGCAAAGAAGGAGGCATATCCTCAAATGAAAACATAACTTCTTTGCAAATGATAGCATAGCATTGAGTAGTGTTCACGTCAAGTTCAGCAATATCAGATTTGCTAGCAAGCAAACAAGGATTTTTCAAACGAATTTCAGTAGCATGGTTCGAATCAGATTTAGAATTAGTCTTATGTGGTACAAAATCTGCAGCAACAATCTGATTTTCACTCTTATGTTTCTCCTCGTTTTTTACTCTACTAGCTCTAGCAAATTCATCTTTTACTATTTGTTCAGGAGTCATAGGTTTGAGACCAATTTTCTTTCCATCATGCATAAGAGAATACTGATTAGTTCTACCATTATGAACAGATTCTCTATCAAATTGCCAAGGTCTACCAAGTAACAAAGAACTGCATAGGTACAACATCACAATCAACAAAATCAGAATATGTACCAATAGTAAAATGCACACGTGTAGTTCTTGTTACCTTGAGCTTCCGAGAGCTCTCAAACCATTGAATGTAGTATGGATGTGTGCGCTGTCTTGTAGGTAGAGAAAGCTTCTCCACCATGTCAACGCTAGCCAGATTATTGCAGCTCCCTCCATCAATGATGATCCTTATAGCTCTCTCTTTTACAACGCCTCGTGTTTGGAACAGATTGTGGCATTGATCATGCTCAGCTTTGCTCAATTGCACGCTCAACACAGGCTGTGCAACTAAGCTCCTGTACTGATCAGCAGTGTCAGCGTCCATTTCCTCCATCTCTCTCTCAGAATCAGAATTGGCGCCATCACGTGCAGCAATAAGGGCCAATGTTTCTTCATCAAAGTCACTTGCAGAATCATATTCTCCATCTTCACGCACCAACATCACACGCTTGGTTCGGCATTCTCTCTATGTGTCCAAATCCCAAGCATTTGCGACATTGAATGTCGCGCGTCTTCCCCATGGAGGCCATCGAAGATGAACTCCGAGGAGGACCAGCATATGGTGGTGGAGTAGCAGCCGGTCGTGCTCGTGATGCAGGCGCAGTGTACTTGGAGGTAGTAGGCGCTGGTGCAGCCCCATGAGATGGTGGTGCTGATGGTCGCGGAGACCATGATGATGTACGACTCCGTGAAACATTAGCTCTTCTCCATGGTGGTTGACGATCCTCGCACTTCATGTTCAGCTTTGCAAGCAAGATGAAACAAGCGAGTAATAGTGTTGTACTCCTTATAATCTAAAATATGCTGAATCTCTTTATTCAAACCACCAAAGAAACGTGCAAGCATAGCCTCATTATCCTCTACAATACCACAGCGAATCATGCCGGCTTGCAATTCTTGATAATAGTCTTCTACAGAATTTTTTCCTTGTTCTAAGCGAGACAATTTTTTCAGCAAATCACGTTGATAATGTGGAGAAAAAAGCGAGTACGCATAGCAAGTTTTAAACCAACCCAAGTAGTAGGAACATTTGCTGGATGTGCTCTACAATATTCAGACCACCAAATAGATGCAAAATCTTTGAACTCACAAGTAGCAACACTAACACGCAAGTGATCAGGGTATTTTAAACATGCAAAGCGTTGTTCTACCTCCAATTCCCATGTAAGATATGCATTAGGATTATATCTACCCTCAAATGGCGGAATATTCAGTTTCAGTTTAGCAACATGATCATCATCATGTACCAGCCGTGGAGGTGGGCGAGCGTTGCGGTTCAGTTGTCGTGGGCGACCAGGTGCAGGTTGTTCGACTTCCTCGCCGTCCAGCACGTTCTCCTCGACCTGCTCGTCCCCGTCCCGTTCATAGTCTTCGTATCCTTCATCAGAAGGCGCGTCAGGTGCGGCTGCTGCAGCAGGAGTGGTACCCGCAGGCACATCCGCACGAGGAATGCGGCGTGCGCGTCGTCGCACGTTGTCGCGAGGTGGCGGTAACTGGCGGGGGGAAGACCCCGGGTAGGGCAATGGACGCAGAGCAGCCGGCTGGCCACTGGCCGGCTCGCGGCAAAGGCCGGCTGAGGAGCAGCCGGCTGGCGCCGTGGCCGGCTGGTCCGGAAGCCGGCTGGCTCTAGGTCCTAGTCGGCCTCGGCTACGGCCGCCAATGCCGTAGCTGGGCCGGCTTCTACAAGCCATATCCGACTAGGGGTTTGTACCTCGGACCGACTCGAGGCTGGCGAGTCTTGCACCTGGAAGGAACCGGGTTGGTGATCCGGGTTCCCAAAGTCCACGCCGACTTCATCCTCCGTAAAGCGCGGGGCACCGTGGAGCAATAGTGCCACGCGCCGGACGAGCCATCATGGCCTACGACGATCCGTACCGGCTACAGAGTGGCCGACGGCGACAGGGACACCTCCTCTCCATACCGCCGACCTTGGCAGCCGGATGGGACAGGCCATGAGGCCTCAACGGCTCCTGACGTCACCGCCTCGGGAAGGAGCGGAAGCCGGAGCCGGCCAAGCCGGCCAGTAAACTATAGGGTCTTATATGTAAAGTGCCGGTGCCTATATAAGCCGCACTACCCCCTCTCGTGTAGGGGATCGATCATTCTCACTTCATTCCACCCTTAGCGCTGCCCTGTGAGAGAGACCATCGTCTCCCTTAGCCTCCCGGGAGCAGCCGGACACAGCTCTAGGAGCACCATTGTATTGTGTGATCATCATATACACTCTAGCAGGAGTAGAGGTTTTACCTCCATCGGAGGGCCTCGAACCTGGGTACGTCGCCGTGTCGCTCGTCCCCATACCCGCATCCGGATACCGCCGTGAGATCCCTCAGGAACCACCTTCGATTAGCCACCCTATGGCATATGCCGTGACGATACCACGACATTTGGCGCCCACCGTGGGGCCTTCGGCATCCTCGGCCGGTGTCTTCATCCGGACGGGCCTCACCATCACCACCGGCGAGCGAGTCGCTTCGAGGCTTGATCCGGAGATTCGGCTCCCTCGACTGCGTCAGCGACAACGCTGGCTGCTTCGCCGACCGGCCCTTCCCAGCCGGCGGCAGCGTCATCTCCTTCGGCGGCTTCGACGTCTACGTCGCCACCGTCGCACCACCGCGCTATCCGCGCCAGATCCTGCGCTGCGCCAGCCCTCCTCCGCGAGCCGGCACGCAGCCTCACCACCGCCAGCCCCGCATCATGCACGAGGTCATGGCAGCCGGCGACGAGCAGCCCGCCAAGTCCACGCGCGTTCGCGGCCCCGACCTGGAGCGCAACGTCGGCGGGCATGCATCCGCATCAGGCGCAAAGCCGCCGCCACCACCATCCCGGCTGGAAGAAGTCCGAGCAAAGCTGAGCACTCCGCTCACCACCGGTGCCGGCGCCGACGCCGCCACCGTCGAGGCAGATCTGGAGGCGCACCGCGTGCTCCTCCTCGCGCGACCGAGGAGCTGGCTGCTGCTAAGCGCCGGTGGGACATCACCCGGCGCGAGTACAACCGCGCCCACGGCCTCACCCCAGGCGGCGACAACCCCAGCCGAGCCGGCCAGATCCGCCGCAGAGGCCGCGACCTAGGCGCCGAGATCGACCGCGACGGCGCGGACGCGCCGGCTCCGTCATTGGAGCTGCCCATCTACAACACCCCCGACAAGAACATGCTCGCCGCGCAAGCCGCCGCAGAGGAGCTGCGCGGCCTCGAGGGCGAAGAGTTACGCCGCCAGACCACGCGGGTGACTGAGTTGCTAAAGGCTGCCAACCGGCAGTCGAAAGACCCCAGGTACGCCCAAGACCCTAGAGCTTCTCACGCTCGTGGTGCCGCAGGCAACGCCAGGGACACGGCCGAGTCCACCTCCCCAGCGCCAAGCCGGCGCAACGACTCCCGCGCCACGCACGCGAGCTCAAGCCGGCCGAGCCACCGGCCGGGCGGCGGCAGCAGCCGCAGCCGGGCCCCATCAAGCCGGAACCGGGAGCAAGACTCCGAGCCTCGACGCCCACACCGGCCGGCTCCGAAGCCAGCGGCGCTCGCCAGCCGGCCCATACTCGGCTGGGCCCGCGCATCGAGCCGACAGACGCCCGAGATCGCCTCGACCGGCTGGTCGAATCCCGCATTGCGGAAGAGGAGGATCCAGCCGGCCCCAAGTGCTTCGGGCCCCGCATCGCCAACGAGCCCATGATCGACGGCTTCCAGCTCCCGCGCGACACCCCCAAGTACGACGGCACCGCCAAGCCGGAGGACCGGCTGCCGGACTACTCCACCGCGAGCTCGGCATCGCCCGGGGCAACAAGCGCCGGGCGGTACGCTATTCTCCCTCGATGCTAGTCGGCTCCGCCCGCACCTGGCTCAACAACCTGCCGGCCGGCAAGCATCAACGGCTGGCTGGACTTCCGAGAGGCCTTCGTCGAGCAACTTCACCGGCACCTATCGCCGGCCGGGTCGCCCTCAACAGCTTGAGATGTGCAAGCAGGGCCCGGACGAGACGGACCGCGCATACCTGACGCGCTGGTGCGAAATGCGCAACTCCTGCGAGGGTGTGCATGAGATCCAAGCCATCAGCTTCTTCATGGGAGGCTGCCGGCCCAACACCATGCCGTGGCACAAGCTGCGCCGCAGCGACCCCAAGTCGATGGCCGCCTTGATGGCCATCGCCGACAAGTACGCGCCGGGCTGAGGAAGCCGGCAAGGCGCCGGCTGATATTTCACCGGCCCCGAGCAAGACGGGACAACCACAAGCCGGCTGAGCACAAGCCGGCCGAGGGCGGCTCGCATGGCAGCCGGCGGGACAACTACCGCGGCAAGCGTCACGAGCGACCAGCCGGACCGCCGTGACGGCTCCGCCCACGTAGCCGCCGTGGCGGACAACGCGGCGCAGGCGGCAGCCGGCGCAGAAGCAAACAGACCGGCAATGGAAGCCGAAGTACACCTTCGAGCAGATGCTCGACTCGCCGTGCAAGTACCACAGCGGCAAGAACCCCTCCAACCACACCACCCGCGACTGCCACTTCATGAAGCGGCTGACAAGCGGTGAACCCCTCCCGCCCCCACCCCCGCCTCCTCCAGCCGGCGGGCCG
Source organism: Lolium rigidum (assembly GCF_022539505.1). Classification (NCBI taxonomy): domain Eukaryota; kingdom Viridiplantae; phylum Streptophyta; class Magnoliopsida; order Poales; family Poaceae; genus Lolium; species Lolium rigidum. The sequence continues at coordinate 176,948,076 of NC_061508.1, forward strand.
GGTGGCCAAGGCGGCGCAGAGAACGCCAACCTCGAGCACCACGAGGCTAACCAAGTGCAACATGGCCGATATCTGGCCGAAGATGCTACCTACATCATCTTCACCTCCGAGCCCGAGGACAAGACGAGCCAGCGAGCCGTTCCCTCGAGGTCAACGCGGTCATACCGCCGGTCCCCCAGCACCTAAGCCGGTCGAGCAGGCCATCACTTTTGATCGCCGCGACACACCGGCTGTCCCGCCGAAGCCGGGCAGCTACGCCATGGTCCTCGACCCCACCATCGCCACAACCCGGCGCAGCGTGCGTTTTCGCGCGTCCTCATCGACGGCGGCAGCAAGCATCAACATCCTCTACCGCGACACCGCCCGCAAGCCGGGCATCCGGGAGGCCGAGTTGCGCCCCACCCCCACCGTCTTCCATGGCATCGTGCCCGGCCACCGCTGCCAGCCCGATTGGCCGGATCACGCCGGAGGTGATGTTCGGGAAGCCGGATCACTTCCGCACCGAGAGAATCGAGTTCGAGGTGGTGGACCTCGTGAGTCCCTACCACGCGCTCCTGGGCAGGCCGGCCCTGACCAAGTTCATGGCGGTGCCCCACTATGGGTACCTGAAGATGAAGCTGCCCGGCCCAAAGGGGTCATCACCATAGCCGGCGACTATCGCCGCTCCATGGACTGCGCCACGCGAGCTCCAAGATGGCCCGGACGCCGGTCATCGCCACCGAGAAGCAGCTCATCCACGACGCCGTCGCCCTCGCCAAGGCCGCGCGGACGGACATGCCGGCTGCGAGCAACCCGGCTGGGACGACTCACTTCCAGCCGGCCGACAACACCAAGAAGATCCTCGCTGGACCCGGCGCAGCCGGACAAGTACGTCACCATCGGTGCCGGCTTGAGCAGGAAATAGGAAAGCGAGCTCACCGGCCTTCCTCCGTGAGAATCGGGACATCTTCGCATGGACTCCAAGAGACATGCCGGGTGTGCCGAGGGAGTTGGCTGAGCACCACCTCCACGTCCGGCCTGAAGCCAAGCCGGTGAAGCAGCCTCTCGGGCGCTTCGCCGAAGAACGAAGGAAGGCCATCGGTGAAGAAATCGCCCGCCGCCGGCAGCCGGCTTCATCATGGAAGTGCTGCACCCGGACTGGTTGGCAAACCCGGTCCTGGTTTTGAAGAAGAACGGCTCCTGGCGCATGTGTATCGACTACACCAGCCTCAACAAGGCGTGCCCGAAGGACCCCTTCCCCTCGCCGCGCATAGATCAAGTTATAGACTCGATCGCCGGCCGTGAACTGTTGTCTTTCCTAGATGCCTATTCAGGCTACCACCAGATTCCTTTGAATCCGGCTGATCAAATAAAGACTTCGTTCATTACCCCGTACGGGGCTTACTGCTACACGACTATGCCGTTCGGCTTGAAAAATGCAGGCGCCACCTACCAAAGGTGCATGCAAAAATGCTTGCAGGATCAAATCGGCAGAAACGTTCACGCATATGTGGATGATGTCGTTGTAAAGACCAAGGAGACGACTACCCTCCTTGATGACTTGAGAGAAACCTTCACCAATCTGAGAAGATTTCGGATGAAGCTCAACCCGGCCAAGTGCACATTCGGCGTGCCGGCTGGCCAGCTCCTTGGCTACCTCGTCTCTCAGCGAGGGATCGAAGCCAACCCGGAGAAGATCAGTGCCTTGGAGAAGATGGAACTGCCGCAGTGCCTCAAGGACGTCCGAAGTTCGCCGGCTGCTCGGCTTCCTTGAGCCGCTTCGTCGACCGGCTGGGGGAGAAGGCACCGCCCTGTATCAATTGATGAGGAAGGCGGACAAGTTCGTCTGGTCACCGCAGGCGGATGAAGCTTTCCGTGACTTAAAGCGCATGCTCTCAACCGCGCCAATCCTTGCAACGCCGGGTTCAATGGAGCCGATGCTGTTGTACATCGCAGCCACCAACCGAGTGGTTAGCGTTGTCCTGGTGGTGGAGCGCAAAGAAGCCGACAACAGGGAGCAGCTGGTTCAGCGCCCAGTCTATTACCTTAGCGAAGTGCTCTCCCAGTCGAAGCAAAATTACCCCCACTACCAGAAGGTCACCTACGGCGTCTACATGGCAGCCAAGAAGCTCAAGCACTACTTCCAAGAGCACCCCATCAGGGTGGTTGCCACAGCGCCCTTGGCGGAAATCATCGGCAGCAAGGATGCCAACGGCCGGGTTGCCAAGTGGGCCCTGGAGCTAGCCGCCCACACCATCCTCTACGAGCCACGCACAGCCATCAAGTCGCAGATCCTCGCGGACTTCTTCGTCGACTGGGCTGAGATGCAATATCTGCCGCCTCGTGCCGGATTCCACACATTGGAAGATGCACTTTGACGGCTCGAAGATGCGCAACGGCTTGGGAGCCGGCATCGTCATCACCTCTCCCAAGGGAGACCGACCGGACTACGTCCCGCAGATCCACTTCGCCGCATCCAACAATGTGGCGGAGTATGAAGCGCTCATTCATGGGCTGAAGCTGGCCAAGGAGATTGGCGTGCGTCGCATACTATGCTTCGGCGACTCCGACTTGGTCATACAACAAGCATCTGGCGACTGGGACGCGAAGGACGCCAACATGGCCTCATACGGCTTCCATGTCCAGCAGCTATCCGGCTTCTTCGACGGCTGCGAATTCCACCATGTGCCACGAGCAAACAACGAGGCGGCCGACGCCTTGTCCAAGATTGGCTCAACCCGGCAAGCCATTCCGCCGGGAATCGCCTTGGCGGTTATCAAGAAGCCGTCCATCATACCGTCACCGGATTCGGATTCAATATTCGTGCCGGCTGACCCGGGGGCTGCTCAGCCGAACCTGGGGGCTTCATCGCCCAAGTCGGGGGCTAGCAAGCCGAACCCGCCGGCTACCATGCCGAAGCCGGGGACTTCTCAGTCCAACCCGGGGGCTTCATCGCCAAGCTCGGGGGCTAGCAAGCCGAACCCGCCGGCTAGCAAGCCGAACCCGGCGACCATGCGATCGAGCCGGAAGCTCCCACGCAGGAGGCCCCGTTGGTCAGCGTATTCGAGATAAGATGCGTACCTTCATGGGCACAAGAATTCCTCTCCTACCTCACCGACGGTGTGCTGCCCGATGATAGAGTCCGGGCCGGGCAGATTGAGAGAAGGGCCAAGGCCTACACAATCATCAACCACCAGCTGTACAAACGCAGCGTAAGTGGGGTGTTCCAGCGGTGCGTCGAGCCGGCTGAAGGGATTGAACTCCTACGGGAAATCCATCAGGGTGAGTGCGGCCACCACGCCTCCTCAAGAGCCATAGTGGCCAAAGCCTTCCGGCACGGTTTTTACTGGCCGACTGCGCTCGGAGACGCGAAGAGTTGGTGAAGAAGTGCAACGGCTGCCAACGCTTTGCCAAGCAAAAGCACACGCCGGCTTCCGCCTTGAAGACCATCCCCATTACCTGGCCATTTGCCGTATGGGGCTTGGATATGGTGGGCCCATTCAAAACAGCCCGAGGCGGCATGACTCATCTCTTGGTGATGATTGACAAATTCACTAAGTGGATCGAAGCCAAGCCAATCAAGAAGCCGGACGGCTCCACAGCCGTCACATTCCTCAAGGAAATAATCGTGAGATACGGCTACCCCCATAGCATCATCACCGACAACGGCAGCAACTTCGCCGAGGGCATTTTCAAACGCTATTGCGGGGAGATGGGGATCCGAATGGACCTATCGTCCGTGGCGCACCCAGAGTCAAACGGCCAAGTGCAGAAAGCAAACGGCTTGATCCTAGCCGGCATCCGGCCCCGGCTGGTGGAACCGCTTGAGCGCTCAGCCGGTTGCTGGATCGAAGAGCTGCCCAACGTATTGTGGAGCCTGCGCACGACGCCAAACCGCTCAGTCGGCTTCACACCTTTCTTCCTCGTATACGGGGCCGAAGCCGTCCTGCCGACTGATATCGAGCACGACGCGCCAAGGATCAAGCTCTACACAGAGGCTGAAGCCAAAGAAGCTCGTGAAGATGGAGTCGACCTGGTTGAAGAGGTCCGGCCGATGGCCGAGTCCAGGTCTACCATATACCAGCAAAGCCTCCGACGCTATCACAGCCGGAAGGTCCAGTCCTTAGCATTCCGAGAAGGAGACCTAGTGCTCCGGCTGATCCAACGGACAGCCGGACAAGCATAAACTCGTCATCCCCATGGGAGGGTCCCTTCATCGTGAGCAAGGCGAGTAGGCAACGATTCCTACTATCTCATAGATGCCCAAGAGGCTAAGAAAAACAAGGCAAACAAAGCCGACGAGGAGACTAAACGTCCCTGGAATGTCAAGTTGCTTCGACCATTTTATACTTGAGAGCAGGAACGTATGTATCCCTTGTATCCCTTGTATCCCTTTTGTAAGCTATGAAAAGCATGCGCCGAGAGCGCCGTTTCCGACAAGTTTTTCGCGTACTCTACTTCGTTTCGCCAATTGGCTTGAACCCTTTCACGCGGCCGGCTCAGTAACGTGATCCGGTTTCCGACAGCCGGCTTCCGATCCAGCTACAGACCGCAACCCGGCTGTCCGGCCGGCGGGAGTAAGGCCTAGGGAGCCGGCACGCGAAAAACGACTAAGGGAAAGAGTGAAAGCGAGTTGACTTGCAACTTTTCATAAAAGTGCCGGATTGCCGAATTCAGCTCGTTCGACCGAAGTACTGTCGGCCTCCCTCAGCGGCCCGCTCTTGATCCGGCGACGGATCGCAAGTCGGACGTACGACCGGCAAGAGCACAGCCAAAGAGTGGGGCGGATGGGAAAAAGCGAACAAGTCGAAAGAAAGCAACTCGGCACACAAATGATTAACAAACACATTAAAATGTGACCTAATAAAAGAGGTGATAATATCCATACATATGCACCCGGCATCCCGGGGATTTAATATATTGTCTTGGCAAAAGCAACAACTGAAAGACAGGTAAATCAAGGGCCAGCTGGAGGAGCGTCAGAGGGGCCGGCTGCCGGATCGTCTTCGTGCGCGTCTTCCGCCTCCTCATCTTCCATCTCGTACTCCTCATCAGACTGAGGGTGCGGGTCCGCGACGAAGAGGTTTTTGTCGACGAAGTCGGCGATGGCGCTGGCTCGGGCAAGCCGGGCGGTCTTGTGTTCGGCCGAGAGCTTGTCCTCCACGCCGGCTCGCCGATACTCGAGCTGCTCCAGATCCACCTCGTTGTACCAGGAGAGGACAAAGGACAGCGCCATGTCAGCACCAGCGCGCGTGGCAGACTCCTTCCAGTCGAGGAAGCGATCCGGCGCCCGCTCCATCAAAGAGGTGAGGCTGGAGATATCTTGCGGCACCGCCTCCGCGGGCCACAGCATCGGGACCAGCTCCTCGGCCGCCTTCCGGAGCTCCCAGCCAAGCTTGGTGATTGGCTCGACGCGGGCGGACATGGACGCCATGTAGTCCTCCATGGTGAAGTACTCCGAGCTGCCCTCGCCGGCCGCCCGCCTCCCGGACTCGCGCGCAACGCCAACGGCCGCCAAGGCCGCGTCCTGCGTTTCCGGGAAGGCCGCCGCAAGGAAAAACATGTCGAAGCCATCAAAGCCGAAATAAGCTGAAAAATGCAAATTTTCGAAGTCCTAAAGTAGCCCGGCGGCAGCCGGCAAGAACCGATCGCCCTCAGCCCGAAGATGGAGATTCCGAAGTTCTAAAGTAGCTCGGCGGCAGCCGGCAAGAACCGACCGCCCCAGCCCGAAGATGGAGATTCCGAAGCTCTAAAGTAAGACCGGCGGCAGCCGGCACGAGCCGATCGCCCCAGCCCGAAGATGGAGATTTCGAAGAATAAAGAAAGCCTGGCGGCACGGCAAGAACCGACCGCCCCAGCCCGAAGATGGAGATTTCGAAGAATAAAGAAAGCTCAGCGGCAGCCGGCAAGAACCGACCGCCCCAGCCCGAAGATGGAGATTGCGAAAAAGATAAAAGTTTCTGCCGCCGGCTGCCAACCTAGGCCGGCAGCCGACAGCCGAAAGCCGGCAAAGGGAAGGGAACATAGAGGCACTCACCCGACAAGCCGCGATGAAGCGCGCCAATCTCCTCCGTCCAACGCTTGGCAGTAGCTGTCAGCTCCGTGGACTTGGTGGTGTCCTCCTCCTGAAGCGCAAGCCGCTGCTTCTCCACCTCGGTCAGCCGCCGGCTCAGATCATCCACCTTCTCCTTCTCCGCCGTCCTAAGGGAGGCGAGCTCGGCAAGATGGTTCCGCTCCAGCCTGCGCAGCCGCGTCAACTCCCCTCGGCCACCTTGAGCTTGGCGGCCGCAGATCGGCCCGCCTCCTCGCTGAGGGCGCACTGGTCGCGAGCAGCCCGGAGATCCGCCTCCAGCCGCGGGACCTTGGCGGCCTCAACTGCGAGGCAGCCGGAAAGAAACGTCAGCCAACGAAGACTAAAGAGAAAGAAGACATCGAGTCGGAAGAAGCAAGATTTTACCCTTGACGGCCTCCAGCTCACGAGCCAAGCCGGCCCGGTCCAGCTTGGCCTTGTGGTAGTGGGTCACGGCGCGGTTGTACAGATTGGTGCGCCGATCCGCCACAGCCTAAAAAAAAAAAAAATCAGTATGCTAGGCGAAACCCGGACCGGCTCCAAGCAGCTGGCCCATGCCTCGGAGGGCTACCAGGATGATAACCAAATCAAAAAACAGATGAAGCTTACCTTGCTGGCTTACTCCACCTTGGCGAGGTTGGCCGCGGCCTCGACAGCCCTAGCCTTGAGGTTGTCCTGCAGGCTGGAGAAGAACATCTCCACCGACGCTTGGCCGGGGTTCCCCTCCCGGCTGGTCACCTCATAGGAGTCGGCGCGGAGCCACGCCTGCTCCATAGTGCCAGCCGAGCCAAGGCTGGAGTCGGAGGCGGACGGCACATGCAGGAGCAGAGCGCCCTTGGCCACGTGCAGGCCCTGCGGCGACGCCGATGGGGTTCCCGTCCTCACCAGCGCGCGCGAGTCGGCGCCCTCCATGCGCGCCGGCTCATCCCTTGCCGGCTCCTGCCTGGCCGGCTCCTCCGTCGACGGCTCCGGTGGTGGCGGCGCTCTGGGCGAAGCAGATGGCCCAGTCGGCGCAGCCATCTCCGGCGCCTGAGGTGCCCCCTCCGGGCTTTCATCCAACACCACCACGCTCGGCCCGGCTCCGGCTCCGGTCGCAGGCGGCGCAGCCCCGCCGGCTCCGGCTCCGGCCGCGGCGGTGCAGCCTCGCCGGTTCCGGCTCCGGTCGAAGGCGGCATGCCCCGGCCGGCCCCGGCGGGCCGGGTCCGAAGACGAGTCCGGCGCGGGAACAGGTCGTCCGGCGTCGCCCGGCGCGTCGGCTCGACCCGCGTGCCGCGATCGGCGCCGAGGCCAGCGGCACGACGAAGGAAGGCGCCCCTGCGGGAGGAGGAGTACCCGCAGGCGGCGGCGGCGTAGGCGCGCGCGATGAAGGCTGCGGCGTCGACTCCCTCCTTTGTCGAGGAAGCGGCGACACAACGCGCGGGATCTGCCGGGAGCCGCCGCCCTGGGCAAACTTGATGGGAGCCCTAGCCGAACAGATAAGGAAAATATAAGCATAAAAATCAAGGAAAGAAAAGGAATCAAACAAAAGAGAAAAAAGAGAACTCACCCGGCCTGCTCCGGAACCTTCTTCGGCTGCAGCCGGCGGAGCTTCTTCGCCTTCGCCTCCTGGGCGGCAGTAGAGCGGAGGTCGCCGGCTCGCTTCTTCCCCTTGGGCGCCGAAGTCGCCGTGGCGCTTGGCGGCCTCGCGCGCAGGGGCACGGCGGGGATTGGCCCCGTGGTGGACGTCGCCGGCTCCTCGTCCTCCTGCTGCTCCGGTGAAGGGGGCGGATTGTGCTCCCCCTGGCCGCCTACGTCGGGCGCCTGCAGCAGGTCGTCGTCGCCAGCCTGGTCGCCGGCTTGGTCAGCCGGATCGGCGTGATCCGGCGTCCATCTCCTCGTCGCCGGGTCGCCATCCTCGACGTTTTGGCGGTTGAAGAGCTAGAAAAAACAGAACATGAGCAAACAACAAGCCGGAAGTCGGCAGAAGAAAAAGGAAGTCGGCCTCGCAGCCGCAAGCCGGAAGTCGGCGGAGACACAAAACTTACCAGCTCGGGTGGGTGGTCCCTGTCATGGGGCGCCAGCCCGTAGTTCCACTCCTCAGGCATGTTCGCCTTGGTGATGTTGTTCACCCGGCGGGCGACCTGGGCCTTGGAGACCAGCGCCGTGGACGTCCGGTTCGGATCGAACCGGCCGGACATGTGCCCGATTTTGTGGGTGCGCATCCGGAGCGGCAGCACCGGCGCTCGGCGATGGTGCGAGAGGAGGTCCTCGGCGGTCAGCCCGTTCGCGACGGCCGCCCCCGAGAAGTCCCGGAGCTGATTCACCTCGAGCATCCGGATCCGTCGTGCGGGCGTTGTAGCTCCAGTTGATCCGGCCGACTGGAGGAACCGGGTTGAACTCCGGAAGGTTGATCCGGTCGACGAGCTCGCCCTCGTTGCGCACGTAGAAGAATGACATCTGCCAATTCTTCACCGAGTCAACGGTTGGAATCTTGGGGAAAGGCGTACCGGGCCGAGTGTAGATCGAGGCGGCGCCGCAGGCCCGCAGGCGGCCCTCAGTAGTTTGAGCCTTCAAGAAGAACAGCCGGCTCTAGAAGTCGATGTCCGGCCACAAGCCGGCGTAGGCCTCCATGAATGCCACATAGCAGCTGAGGAGGATGCAGGCGTTGTCGGCAGATGGTGCGGCTGCAGGCCGAAGTTGTCGAGGAACTGGCGGAAGAAGGTGGAGGCCGGCAGGCCCAGCCCGCGATCGAGGTGCGCGCCGAAGACGACGCGCTCGCCGGGCTGCGGCTCGGGCTCCTTCTCCTCGCCGGGCGCCCGCGTGACCACCGACGACGGGATCCGGCGGAGGCGCACCAGCCGCTCGATGTCGTCCTCCCGCATGTACGAGCCCCGCCACGATCCGCTGGCGGAGGCCATTGTCGAGGAAGAAGAAGAAGATGACCACGAAAGGCGAAAGGGCGAAGAAGAGCCTTGCGACGGCGGCGGCGACGGCGGCGGCTGAGGACGCTCCGTTGAAATGCGGGGCCCCGTGGCGCCGGCTCGATGGAGTAGCGGCGGCGGATCGGCGGAGGTTCGCTCGCCGGAGTTTGCCAGCGGGAGACGCTCGCCGGAGCAGCAACGGGCTCGAGCGCGAAGAAGAAGAGCAAGAAGGGCAGGAGCGCGAGGAAGACGAAGTGAGGCAAGTGGCCGCCTCGGTACCCTCCCCCGCGGCATTTATAGCCGACCGCGGCGGGCGGTTAGCCTCCAAGTGGCAATCGTGGCCACGTCGCCCGGATCCTCTGCGCATTAACTTCCGCCACGACCGCTGCCGTTACTGGAAACCGCCACACCACGTCGCCCATGACCGCATCAAATCCGGAGGGGACATTGATGTGACCAGACGAACCGGCGGCAGAGCCCAGGCGTCAGACCAGTCAAGTCGGGTGCAGGACCCGAGGCGGCGGAGACTCCTGCGCGCCGCAAGCCGGAGCCGGACAATAAGTTCAACTCGGACCAAAAGTCATCAGCAAGGCGGAGATGCCATCAAAACTTGCGAGAGAGAAAAAGCTGCGTAAGTGTAAATAGCGGCCGGCTAGAAGCATCCGGCAAGAACGAGCCGGATGAGGGCGCAGCCGGCTGAATGGAAATTCTCAGTCGGTCCCTCCAAGTGCCGCCAAGTATATTCGAGAAGCCAGGAAAACCTGCCTAGGTCCTTCTAAACGCAGGACCTTGCCAGCTTCGGGGGCTAATGTCGGGGGGAAGACCCGGGTAGGGCAATGGACACGGAGCAGCCGGCTGGCCACCGGCCGGCTCGCGGCAAAGGCCGGCCGAGGAGCAGCCGGCTGGCGCCGTGGCCGGCTGGTCCGAAGCCGGCCGGCTCTAGGTCCTAGTCGGCCCGGCTACGTGATAAGGCCCGAGGGCTAGGATGTGCCCGGATCCCACGAATTTGACCAAGTGAGTGGATGAATGAGGTGGAAGAGGATGAAGAACACAAAATCCAAATAAGAACACACACACACAACCCAACACAAACCAAATTTACTCCCTTGGTAGGTTAGACCAAGCCAATAGAACCACTTCTTAGAGAGACCCTTGGGTAGAATCTAACAAGTGGGAGATTGGTGAGGAGATCTCAACTAGAACTTGGATGAGAGAGGGGTAGCCTTGAATCATCCATGAAGAGTAGAAATCACTCAAGAGTGCCTTGATACAAAGGGGATGAAACCCTAGGGAGACAAAGCTCATCTTCATGTTTAAGCTATCATCTTGTCTAACCCTAATTGGGGGAGAGGGATGAGCTATATATAGGCCCAGATCCGTCCAGGGGTAAAAGGGGCATTACAATAAAGTAGTTATGAGCATAGATGATAAATAGACGGCTGAGATGAAGTTGACTTCGATGGGGCCGGCAGTGCCGGCGTGCTTGGGGCGGCAGTGCCGGTGGGGCCGGCAGTGCCGGTCTCGCTTGGGCGGCAGTGCCGGCCATGGCGGCGATGCCGGCCGGTGGGGGCGGCAGTGCCGGCCTTGTCGTGGCTGGCGGCTGGAGCGCTTCTCCTTCTTCTCTTCGGTCTTCCCTTCTTCTTCCGAGAATCATGTGGCTTCCCTCTCCTCGGCTCCTTGACGCTTCCTTTGGGGTCCTTGGCGAGATTGGTACCTAATGACACATAGACATAGATATGAGGTAGCAATCCGTCCAAGGTTATGTCGAGTTCAAGTGTATAGAGGAGTGAATTCACCTTATCATGTATGGACTTCACTCGGTCTCGGGTCATTGGTTCTCTTGGGGGAAACGTTGGCCATGATGTGGTTTCGACGATAGGCGGGGCTACATCATCTCCCCCCCCTTGGGGAAGAGTCGTCCTCGACTCTTGTTCCTCCTCACCGACGGTGTAGTCCATGACGGGTGTCCCATGTTGTGGTAGGGATAAAGTCGCGGTCGAAGAAGAGCTTGGGGAAAAACAACTTACAAATGGAAAGCTTGTGGATGCCAATTTTGTGATCGGCGAACAAGAGGCTCTCAATCAAATACGAAGCATCAAGTCGTTTCTCCAAGAGGCATTTGGCAAAAATGGGAAACAAAAGTGTGTCGATGTATCCAAAATTTGGAAGGGCAAAAATTTGTGCATGTAAGAGTTGTAAGGTGTCAAAAATGTGTGGTGTAGCATTGTCCCAAACAAATGGAACAAACAAAAGGCAAGTATTGGCGGCAAAATTTGGGGCAAAATTGTTATATGCAATGGCAAAGCTATGGAGACTTCTAGCTTGGGAAAGTATGGTTGGCGTGAGCCAAGTATGGGTATCCTCAAGTGTCAAAGAATCCATTTCAATTGCCAAAGGTGAAATGAGAAATCCAAAGAAGAGCAACTTTATGAGTGACATGTGGCACAAGATGCATAATGTGTCTCTCACATGTATTACATGGTCCTTGAGATTCTTGGAGTGTATGATGATAACATCAAGACATACAACAACCATTGTGCCAACAAGATGTGTCAAGATATGTTGCATAAGAAGCAAAAGAGGTGACGAGGCATTGGTCCAAACCGGAAGCTCGACAAGACAAGCCGAAAATACATGAGGGCGAAGGCGTTTGGGAACATACTCTTTGGTGTGATTCCCGCGGGTTAGGTCCTTGATGGGGTAGCTCTCAATTGCACGTTTTGTGAGCTCATGCTCCGTAGCGGTGGAAGTTGTCGTGCGGGTACCTATGCACACAATAGAGAGAACAAAAAGCGTGTGTGCATGGTAGAGGAACACATCATCCATCATGATGTTCCATGACTTGTGCACATCACCATTAGTGTCAATCAAGATAGTATGAAATGCATGGCGATGGTGCATATGGCAAGAAGGTGCATTCATGGCATGTGGTAACTCATGATCATCAAAAAGTGAGAAGGCTATGGGGGCCATCTCATGGACAATGAAATAAGCATTCTTGCATACCAAGCATAAGAAAGAGCAATTGTTCATAATCTTGGATGCAAGGATCATGGAATGGTGTAAACATTTGGGGCAAAGCATGTTGAACATGTTATCATTGTTGTCGACGACCCTATGTAAAGAGCAAGTGTTCATCAAGGGTGTCACAACACTAGCATGATCATAATCATTATCATTGCAAGCAAGCGGGGAAAATGTGAAGCTCTCATAGCATGGCATGTTCATGGTATCACAAGCAAGCAATTTCACATGATCAACAATGTTATCAAGCAAAGTATCACATGGGAAAGTGAAAGTAGCATGTGAAGTAGCAAATGGATCAACGAAATCATGCATGCACTCATAAGTCATCATGTCCACTAGTGGGATCATGGCATCATCAACACCTATGTTGTTACCTTTGTAGGCCGACTCATTTGAGGTAGGTGTTGTGGAAGTAGGAGGATCCATGTGGTCGACATGTCCATCTTGGAGCAAGCATGGTGAGATATCATCATCTTCATGCACCATGTACATCGTCTCCATGAGCGGGAACTCGTCCTCCGTGGAACCTAGTGCAACATAAGAAGATACAAACGAGGGAGAGGTTAATGTGTTAGCAAATGCGATGTCCTCCATGGACCTATCATCTACCTCTCTCAACTCACTTTGTGTATCACTCATGTCCTCCAAATGGAAGCACTCAAACTCGCATATGGGGTGGAAGTCACTCAACTCACTATCACTCTCACTCAAGTGGGCTAAGTGGCTCTCATCCTCACATGGGATTGGTACCAACGCATCAATGAAGCATAGGGGAGTAGGCTCGACTTTCTCATCTCCATGCGCCTCCTTGGTTGAAGGGAAATTCCCATGCTCAACCATCTCAACTCCATGCGCCTCCGTAGGTGAAGGGAGAATCCCATGCTCACCGTGCTCAACTCCCTCGCCTCCTAAGTCGTCCTCAAGTGGTGGCATCTTGGAGACTTGTGTATTGAGCTTGTCGAAGTAGAGCTTCTTGGCGCTTGGCGTTGTGCATTGCCATGCCATGTGACCCTTTGCCTTGCACACCTCACATAGGAGATTGGGACATTCCCGTGGAGGATGGCCTTGTTGCTTGCACTTGTAGCATCGGAGTCCATAGGCGTATGGCGAAGTAGGGGCCATTGTGGTGGTGGCACAAGAGGGAGAAGTCGCCGTAGGAGGAAGGTCTTCATGTCGAGGCTCTCGTCTTCTTGCCTCATCACCATGTCTTGAGTGGTGTCGTCGAAGATCATGTGTGGGCGGATGTCGATGTAGACCATGAAGTGGTGGTGGCCGACGACGATCATGAGATGGTGTGAGTCGATGACGGTCCTTGCCATGCCTAGATGATGGCTCATGTTGGTGGCGCTCTTGATGCTCCATATGATGTCCGTGATGTCGATGATCTTGTGCATAGGCACTCGCATGATGGCGCCTTGTGGAGCTCGGAGAGGTGTGTCGATGCCGAACATGTTGGGGACGCTCTTGAAGATCCATATGATGGCAGTCAAAGCGCTACATGATAAGGTGAACTCACTCCTCACTACCCTCGATCTCGATACCCCATTGGATGGACTGCTACCTCAGGCCGATACGCTTTGTCTTATCAGATATGAACCTCGAGAGAAGGACGTCGCCGCAGACCTGAAGATGGATACGGAAGAAGGAGGAGAAGAGTGGCCGCCGAAGGACGCCCCCAGGGCCGGCACTGCCGGCCTCCAGGCGCCGGCACTGCCGGCCTGTACACCCCGGCACTGCCGGCCAAGTCACCCCGGCACTGCCGGCCACCAGCGCCCGAAGAGGACTCCCGCCGGCACTACCGGCCAAGGCTCAGCGGCACTGCCGGCCTGACCGGCACTGCCGGCCAACCATCCCCGGCACTGCCGGTCCCACCCCTGTTGACTTAATCTCAGCCGTCGATTTCGCATCTATGGACCAGGATAATTTATGTAATTCCGACTTTACCCCTGTACGAATCTGGGCCTATAAATACCTCACCCCTTCATCCAGATTAGGGTTAGAGATGAATTAAGAAGAAACTTGAGCTTTGCTCATACCCTTGTGGGAAACCCTAGATCTATGATCTTGTATCCACCCGGGCTCCTATCGACGCGTGAAGATCTCTTTGGTGACTTCTACCGTTTGTTGATCTTTTGCTTGCACTTCTACCTTTTTGGGTCTTTTGCTTGCACTTCTATCAACCTTCCGGTCTTTTCACCCTTCTAGATCTCGCGTGCTTCGATTTGTCGATCTCTTTGCGGGACTTCTACCGGAAGGTCTTTTCTCGCAACCTCTATCGAGTAGGTGTATCGGGCCTACGAGGAAAAACCGGTTTGTGTGCGTGTGTGTGTTGTATCCCCACGAATTCCCCTCCGTGTTCGTCGCGTTCATCGTGTTCATCCACCTCCCCCACGAAATCCCCTCAGATCCGTGAAGATCGGGCACATCCCCGGGCTTAGCCCTTATCATATGGTATCAGCAGCTCTTGGGTTGCCACGGATCTGACCCCCACATCACCAATTTCGCCCAAAAAATTTTCCAAAAAAAAAAAATTTTCCCAAAAAATAGCCCCAAATTGGCCTTGGATCGATCTCTCGATTTGTTGAGTTATTTGTGGTTTTGTTCCAATAGAAACTTGTCTTTGGTGTTGATCTACTTTTCCCCCAACTTTTCCCACCAGTTTGTGCCAATTTTCCCACGAAATCGAAGATTTTCGGGTCAGTTTTCCGCCAAATCGACGAACAGCAGCTGAGGCCGGCACTGCCGCCCCAACATCGCCGGCACTGCCGGTCAGGCCGGCACTGCCGCCACCCAAACGCCGGCACTGCCGCTGGCCCCGAAATTTTTCACACTTTCTTCGTTTTCGTTTTGGCACTTCCCATTTGTGTTTGACCAAGTGAGTGGATGAATGAGGTGGAAGAGGATGAAGAACACAAAATCCAAATAAGAACACACACACACAACCCAACACAAACCAAATTTACTCCCTTGGTAGGTTAGACCAAGCCAATAGAACCACTTCTTAGAGAGACCCTTGGGTAGAATCTAACAAGTGGGAGATTGGTGAGGAGATCTCAACTAGAACTTGGATGAGAGAGGGTAGCCTTGAATCATCCATGAAGAGTAGAAATCACTCAAGAGTGCCTTGATACAAAGGGGATGAAACCCTAGGGAGACAAAGCTCATCTTCATGTTTAAGCTATCATCTTGTCTAACCCTAATTGGGGGAGAGGGATGAGCTATATATAGGCCCGGATCCGTCCAGGGGTAAAAGGGGCATTACAATAAAGTAGTTATGAGCATAGATGATAAATAGACGGCTGAGATGAAGTTGACTTCGATGGGGCCGGCGGCTGCGGCGTGTTTGGGGCGGCGGCTGCGGTGGGGCCGGCAGTGCCGGGGAAGATGGGGTGGCAGTGCCGGCCTGGTCTCCATGGCGTCTTCAGCAGGTTGGGCCGGCAGTGCCGGCGTCAGGGGGGCGGCAGTGCCGGGGTGTGCCCACCGGCAGTGCCGGCCAGGTGGGGGCGGCGGTTGCCGGCCTTGTCGTGGCTGGCGGCTGGAGCGCTTCTCCTTCTTCTCTTCGGTCTTCCCTTCTTCTTCCATGAATCATGTGGCTTCCCTCTCCTCGGCTCCTTGACGCTTCCTTTGGGTCCTTGGCGAGATTGGTACCTAATGACACATAGACATAGATATGAGGTAGCAATCCGTCCAAGGTTATGTCGAGTTCAAGTGTAGAGAGGAGTGAATTCACCTTATCATGTATGGACTTCACTCGGTCTCGGGTCATTGGTTCTCTTGGGGGAAACGTTGGCCATGATGTAGTTTCGACGATAGGCGGGGCTACATCATCTCCCCCCCCTTGGGGAAGAGTCGTCCTCGACTCTTGTTCCTCCTCATCGAAGAGGTAGTCCATGACGGTTGTCCCATGTAGAGTTGGGTAGTCGCGGTCGAAGAAGAATCTTTGGTGTGATTCCCGCGGGTTAGGTCCTTGATGGGGTAGCTCTCAATTGCACGTTTTGTGAGCTCATGCTCCGTAGCGGTGGAAGTTGTCGTGCGGGTACCTATACACACAATAGAGAGAACAAAAAGCGTGTGTGCATGGTAGAGGAACACATCATCCATCATGATGTTCCATGACTTGTGCACATCACCATTAGTGTCAATCAAGATAGTATGAAATGCATGGCGATGGTGCATATAGCAAGAAGGTGCATTCATGGCATATGGTAACTCATGATCATCAAAAAGTGAGAAGGCTATGGGGGCCATCTCGTGGACAATGAAATAAGCATTCTTGCATACCAAGCATAAGAAAGAGCAATTGTTCGCAATCTTGGATGCAAGGATCATGGAATAGTGTAAACATGTGGGGCAAAGCATGCGGAAGCTAATGTCATCCTTGTCATTATCATTGCAAGCAATACATGGTAAAGAGCAAGTGGTCGACATATTGCAAGCAATGGTGGAAAAATTGAAGCTCTCATAGCATGGCATGGTCATGTTATCACAAACATTCACTTCCACATGATCAACAATGTTATCAAGCAAAGTATCGCATGGGAAAATGAAAGTAGCATGTGACGTAGCAAATGTATCATCAAGATCATGCATGCACTCATAAGTCATCATGTCCACTAGTGGGATCATGGCATCATCAACACCTATGTTGTTACCTTTGAAGGCCGACTCATTTGATGTAGGTGTTGTGGAAGTAGGAGGATCCATGTGGTCGACATGTCCATCTTGGAGCAAGCATGGTGAGATATCATCGTCGTCATGCACCATGTACATCGTCTCCATGAGCGGGAACTCGTCCTCCGTGGAACCTAGTGCAACATAAGAAGACACAAACGAGGGAGAGGTTAATGTGTTAGCAAATGCGACGTCCTCCATGGACCTATCATCTACCTCTCTCAACTCACTTTGTGTATCACTCATGTCCTCCAAACGGAAGCACTCAAACTCGCATATGGGGTGGAAGTCACTCAACTCACTATCACTCTCACTCAAGTGGGCTAAGTGGCTCTCATCCTCACATGGGATTGGTACCAACTCATCAATCAAGCATATAGGAGTAGGCTCGACTATCTCATCTCCATGCGCCTCCTTGGTTGAAGGGAAAATCCCATGCTCAACCATCTCAACTCCATGCGCCTCCTTTGGTGAAGGGAGAATCCCATGCTCACCATGCTCAACTCCATCGCCTCCCAAGTCATCCTCAAGTGGTGGCATCTTGGAGACTTGTGTATTGAGCTTGTCGAAGTAGAGCTTCTTGGCGCTTGGCGTTGTGCATTGCCATGCCACATGACCCTTGGCCTTGCACACCTCACATAGGAGATTGGGACATTCCCGTGGAGGGTGGCCTTGTTGCTTGCACTTGTAGCATCGGAGTCCATAGGCATGTGACGAAGTAGGGGCCATTGTGGTGGTGGCGCAAGAGGTGGAAGTCGCCTCATGAGGAAGGTATGCGCGATGTGCACTTGCCATCCTTGGAGTGGTAGGCACCCTATCATGGTGTTTGTCGCCTTCATGTCGAGGCTCTTGTCTTCGTGCTTCATCACCATGTCTTGATGAGTGTCGTCGAAGATCCGTGGAAGGTGTTGGTCGATGGCGCTCATGAAGTGGCTTGTGGCGGCGAGGCTCATGTGGTGACGTATGTCGATGTAGACCATGAGGTGGTAGTGGTCGACGACTATCATGAGATGGTGTGAGTCGATGACGGTCCTTGCCATGCCGAGATGATGGCTCATGCGACTTGGCATGTTGCTTGCGGCGCCTTGTGGAGCTTGGAGAAGAGTGTCGATGACGCTCATGATGGGGACGCTCTTGATGCTCCATATGGTGTACTTGAAGTCGACGATCTTGTGCATAAGCACTCTCATGGTGGCGCCTTGTGGAGCTCGTAGACGAGTGTCGATGACGATCATGATGAGGACGCTCTTGATGCTCCATATGATGAACTCGCCGTAGATGATCATGTGCATAAGCACTCTCATGGTGGCGCCTCGTGGAGCTCGAAGAAGTGTGTCGATGGCGATCATGTTGGGGACGCTCTTGATGATCCATATGATGGTGCCATCGTTGAGGTCCTCTATCTTCATATGTAGCTCCATTGGCCAAGTAGGGGTATGTGGGCGCCTCGGCGTTGTTCAAGGTGGGGTCGAGGTGAGGTTCCGCCATGGTGTCGATGTCGTAGTCGTGGCGGTGCTCCCCCATGACGTCCATGCTTGATGAGCCATTGTCGATGTAGAGCTCGTCGAGGTCGTCCTCAAGGTGGTGCTCCACCATGTCGTCCATGTTGGCGATGCTTGCGGAGCCATAGTCGGTGTAGAGCTCCTCGATGTCGGTCATGTTGGCGATGCTCGCGGAGCCATAGTCGGTGTATAGCTCCACATGTTCCTCCACATCTGCGGTGCTTGAAGAGGAATCCTCCTCGAAGTGCTCCGTGTACTCCTCCGTATCCTCTTCTTCACTATCCATGTTAGCACGACAAAAGCTATATGGTGGATGTTAGTGGAAGAAACTACCGTCAAGTCTCACCTTGAAGTGATAGAATTGGGTCAACTAACTAAACCAAGAGAATAATTCAATTTGTGTTGGGTACACACACAAAAACACACGCAAAAGCTAGCAAATATGGTGGTAGGTGAGGATGGTGGAAAGCCAAAAGTCAAAATCCGAAATCAAGTTTGTTGTTAAGAGTGGGTAAGCTCCAAAAATCAAATGTCCAAATGGTGATCATGGAAAACACGGAAGATGTGGAACGCACACACGAGATGAACGGGGTTAGTGCGACCAAGGATTGAGCGGAAAAGTGTAAGAAGCCCTTAAGCAAGGGTGCTCGGTGTCACACTAACACAAGAAGAGATCAAAGCTTTGGTTGCAACTTGAGAGACAACAAGATTCACACGCGGCCTCTCTTCTCTTCTCTCTTTTGCTTAAAAGCTTTTTACTCTTTTGTATATGGTGGCACTTGCACTCTTTTGTATGTATGGTGCCCTTGCACTCTTTTGCTCTTTTTGTGCTTTTCCGGCTTTTCTCACTCTATGTTAGCGTTAGCCTCGCTTTTGCTATTTTGCCACACGAGTCCTTGCTTAGAAGCTTGACTCCACACGACACACACACCTCACAATCGGGGCCACGTGCAATGTCTCGCAACACTTGATAAGCAATGCTCGATAGGATAGGTCGCAAAAGGAAGAGGGGCTACAAGGTGGGGAGCAAGTTATACCTAGATGAAAATGTTAGGCGGTGTCGGAACACACAACTTGCGATGATGGCGACGACGGTGTCGTAGTTGCGCCGGAGTCCGGGTGCCGAAGGTGTCGCCGCGGTGTTGATGTAGGCGCGGAAGCTTGTTGGACAAACCTTGCACTCCGAAACGGAAACCGAGCAAAATAAGTCAATGCCCGAAAATTTGGGTCACGACGAGCGATCGAAGGTGTCAAAAGTTTGGAGTCGGAAAATTTCGGAAACGGTGTCTAAATTAGAGTCAAAATGAAAAGGGATAACTGTAAAAGTTTGGGGTCAAACGGGCGCCGGAAAGTTGTCAAAATTTGGAGCAAAAATTAGAGTCAGAACTGGGCGAAACTTGTACAGCGGCACTGCCGTGGTGCGCTTGCCGGCACTGCCGGAGTGCTTCGGCCGGCACTGCCGGTTGGATGATCTGCGCGGAAACAAGGATTTGGCAGCGGGTTGAAGCTGATGGGGACGCAGCTAGCTGGGGTTGGCTTGAGCGGGCTCGTGCGCGCGGCCGTGCGTGCGGCGCTCGAGTGATGGAGCAAGGGGCGGGGCGGCCTGATGGCTGTAGGGCGTGCGGCGGCGTGGAGGTCGGCCTGCGCGTGCTGTGGCCAGGGGCGAGCGCGGAGGAGCGGCGTTGGCCTGAGCAGCACCTGGGCGTGGGCGCGTGCGGAGCGAGCTGCGGCTTGGTGCGGGGCGGCGCTGTGCGGGGCGACGAGCGGGGCGTGGTTGGCGGCCTAGGCGCTGCGCGCGCGCAGATGGAGCTGGTTGGGGCCAGGCGGGCGGGCGACGCGATGGGGCCGGATGCGCGGCGCTGTGGTGGCTTGGACGGCTCGCGCGCGTGGAGGGAGCTCGAAGGCTGGCGGCAGTGCCGTCCAAAACCAACCGGCAGTGCCGGCCGAGCGGCAGTGCCGCTGTGCACTGCCCGGCAGTGCCGGCCGCCAAGAACAGCTCGAGCTGTTCGTCGATTTTGACCACGGGCGGACCGAAAATCGTCGGATTTGCACGAAATCGGATGAAATTGAAGGGGAAATGATGGGGAAAAGATAGATCAACCTTAGGGACATAAAATCATTGGACCAAAACCACTCAAAACGCAACAAAATCACAGATCTGACCAAAGGCAATTTAGGGCTATTTTTTGGGAATTTTTTGGAGAAAATTTTTGGGGCGAATTTGGGTGGATGGGGTCAAATCCGGGCTAACCAAGAGCTGCTGATACCATTTGATAAGGCCTGAGGGCTAGGATGTGCC
This sequence comes from Lolium rigidum, assembly GCF_022539505.1. Classification (NCBI taxonomy): domain Eukaryota; kingdom Viridiplantae; phylum Streptophyta; class Magnoliopsida; order Poales; family Poaceae; genus Lolium; species Lolium rigidum. The sequence goes on from NC_061508.1 coordinate 176,968,524, forward strand.
CAGATCCCACGAATTTGACCAAGTGAGTGGATGAATGAGGTGGAAGAGGATGAAGAACACAAAATCCAAATAAGAACACACACACACAACCCAACACAAACCAAATTTACTCCCTTGGTAGGTTAGACCAAGCCAATAGAACCACTTCTTAGAGAGACCCTTGGGTAGAATCTAACAAGTGGGAGATTGGTGAGGAGATCTCAACTAGAACTTGGATGAGAGAGGGTAGCCTTGAATCATCCATGAAGAGTAGAAATCACTCAAGAGTGCCTTGATACAAAGGGGATGAAACCCTAGGGAGACAAAGCTCATCTTCATGTTTAAGCTATCATCTTGTCTAACCCTAATTGGGGGAGAGGGATGAGCTATATATAGGCCCAGATCCGTCCAGGGGTAAAAGGGGCATTACAATAAAGTAGTTATGAGCATAGATGATAAATAGACGGCTGAGATGAAGTTGACTTCGATGGGGCCGGCAGTGCCGGGCCATAGTCGGTGTATAGCTCCACATGTTCCTCCACATCCGCGGTGCTTGAAGAGGAATCCTCCTCGAAGTGCTCCGTGTACTCCTCCGTATCCTCTTCTTCACTATCCATGTTAGCACGACAAAAGCTATATGGTGGATGTTAGTGGAAGAAACTACCGTCAAGTCTCACCTTGAAGTGATAGAATTGGGTCAACTAACTAAACCAAGAGAATAATTCAATTTGTGTTGGGTACACACACAAAAACACACGCAAAAGCTAGCAAATATGGTGGTAGGTGAGGATGGTGGAAAGCCAAAAGTCAAAATCCGAAATCAAGTTTGTTGTTAAGAGTGGGTAAGCTCCAAAAATCAAATGTCCAAATGGTGATCATGGAAAACACGGAAGATGTGGAACGCACACACGAGATGAACGGGGTTAGTGCGACCAAGGATTGAGCGGAAAAGTGTAAGAAGCCCTTAAGCAAGGGTGCTCGGTGTCACACTAACACAAGAAGAGATCAAAGCTTTGGTTGCAACTTGAGAGACAACAAGATTCACACGCGGCCTCTCTTCTCTTCTCTCTTTTGCTTAAAAGCTTTTTACTCTTTTGTATATGGTGGCACTTGCACTCTTTTGTATGTATGGTGCCCTTGCACTCTTTTGCTCTTTTTGTGCTTTTCCGGCTTTTCTCACTCTATGTTAGCGTTAGCCTCGCTTTTGCTATTTTGCCACACGAGTCCTTGCTTAGAAGCTTGACTCCACACGACACACACACCTCACAATCGGGGCCACGTGCAATGTCTCGCAACACTTGATAAGCAATGCTCGATAGGATAGGTCGCAAAAGGAAGAGGGGCTACAAGGTGGGGAGCAAGTTATACCTAGATGAAAATGTTAGGCGGTGTCGGAACACACAACTTGCGATGATGGCGACGACGGTGTCGTAGTTGCGCCGGAGTCCGGGGTGCCGAAGGTGTCGCCGCGGTGTTGATGTAGGCGCGGAAGCTTGTTGGACAAACCTTGCACTCCGAAACGGAAACCGAGCAAAATAAGTCAATGCCCGAAAATTTGGGTCACGACGAGCGATCGAAGGTGTCAAAAGTTTGGAGTCGGAAAATTTCGGAAACGGTGTCTAAATTAGAGTCAAAATGAAAAGGGATAACTGTAAAAGTTTGGGGTCAAACGGGCGCCGGAAAGTTGTCAAAATTTGGAGCAAAAATTAGAGTCAGAACTGGGCGAAACTTGTACAGCGGCACTGCCGTGGTGCGCTTGCCGGCACTGCCGGAGTGCTTCGGCCGGCACTGCCGGTTGGATGATCTGCGCGGAAACAAGGATTTGGCAGCGGGTTGAAGCTGATGGGGACGCAGCTAGCTGGGGTTGGCTTGAGCGGGCTCGTGCGCGCGGCCGTGCGTGCGGCGCTCGAGTGATGGAGCAAGGGGCGGGGCGGCCTGATGGCTGTAGGGCGTGCGGCGGCGTGGAGGTCGGCCTGCGCGTGCTGTGGCCAGGGGCGAGCGCGGAGGAGCGGCGTTGGCCTGAGCAGCACCTGGGCGTGGGCGCGTGCGGAGCGAGCTGCGGCTTGGTGCGGGGCGGCGCTGTGCAGGGCGACGAGCGGGGCGTGGTTGGCGGCCTAGGCGCTGCGCGCGCGCGCAGATGGAGCTGGTTGGGGCCAGGCGGGCGGGCGACGCGATGGGGCCGGATGCGCGGCGCTGTGGTGGCTTGGACGGCTCGCGCGCGTGGAGGGAGCTCGAAGGCTGGCGGCAGTGCCGTCCAAAACCAACCGGCAGTGCCGGCCGAGCGGCAGTGCCGCTGTGCACTGCCCGGCAGTGCCGGCCGCCAAGAACAGCTCGAGCTGTTCGTCGATTTTGACCACGGGCGGACCGAAAATCGTCGGATTTGCACGAAATCGGATGAAATTGAAGGGGAAATGATGGGGAAAAGATAGATCAACCTTAGGGACATAAAATCATTGGACCAAAACCACTCAAAACGCAAAAAAATCGTACATCCGACCAAAGGCAATTTAGGGCTATTTTTTTGGGAATTTTTTGGAGAAAATTTTTGGGGCGAATTTGGGTGGATGGGGTCAAATCCGGGCTAACCAAGAGCTGCCGATACCATTTGATAAGGCCTGAGGGCTAGGATGTGCCCAGATCCCACGAATTTGACCAAGTGAGTGGATGAATGAGGTGGAAGAGGATGAAGAACACAAAATCCAAATAAGAACACACACACACAACCCAACACAAACCAAATTTACTCCCTTGGTAGGTTAGACCAAGCCAATAGAACCACTTCTTAGAGAGACCCTTGGGTAGAATCTAACAAGTGGGAGATTGGTGAGGAGATCTCAACTAGAACTTGGATGAGAGAGGGGTAGCCTTGAATCATCCATGAAGAGTAGAAATCACTCAAGAGTGCCTTGATACAAAGGGGATGAAACCCTAGGGAGACAAAGCTCATCTTCATGTTTAAGCTATCATCTTGTCTAACCCTAATTGGGGGAGAGGGATGAGCTATATATAGGCCCGAGATCCGTCCGTGGGTAAAAGGGGCATTACAAGAAAGTAGTTATGAGCATAGATGATAAATAGACGGCTGAGATGAAGTTGACTTCGATGGGGCCGGCAGTGCCGGCGTGCTTGGGGCGGCGAGTGCGGTGGGGCCGGCAGTGTCGGTCTCGCTTGGGCGGCGATGCTCGGCCATGGCGGCGGTGCTTGGCCAGTGGGGGCGGCGATGCCGGCCTTGTCGTGGCCGGCGGCCGGAGCGCTTCTCCTTCTTCTCTTCGGTCTTCCCTTCTTCTTCCGTGAATCATGTGGCTTCCCTCTCCTCGGCTCCTTGACGCTTCCTTTGGGGTCCTTGGCGAGATTGGTACCTAATGACACATAGACATAGATATGAGGTAGCAATCCGTCCAAGGTTATGTCGAGTTCAAGTGTATAGAGGAGTGAATTCACCTTATCATGTATGGACTTCACTCGGTCTCGGGTCATTGGTTCTCTTGGGGGAAACGTTGGCCATGATGTGGTTTCGACGATAGGCGGGGCTACATCACTACGGCCCCCAATGCTGTAGCTGGGCCGGCTTCTACAAGCCATATCCGACTAGGGGTTTGTACCTCAGACCGACTCGAGGCTGGCGAGTCTTGCACTGGAAGGAACCGGGTTGGTGATCCGGGTTCCCAAAGTCCACGCCGACTTCATCCTCCGTAAAGCGCGGGGCACCGTGGAGCAATAGTGCCACGCGCCGGACGAGCCATCATGGCCTACGACGATCCGTACCGGCTACGGTGGTCGACGGCGACAGGGACACCTCCTCTCCATACCGCTGACCTTGGCAGCCGGATGGGACAGGCCATGAGGCCTCAACGGCTCCTGATGTCACTGCCTCGGGAAGGAGCGGAAGCCGGAGCCGGCCAAGCCGGCCAGTAAACTTTAGGGTCTTATATGTAAAGTGTCGGCGCCTATATAAGCCGCACTACCCCCTCACGTGTAGGGGATCGATAATTCTCACTTCATTCCACCCTTAGCGCTGCCCTGTGAGAGAGACCATCGTCTCCCTTAGCCTCCCAGGAGCAGCCGGACACAGCTCTAGGAGCACCATTGTATTGTGTGATCATCATATACACTCTAGCGAGAGTAGAGGTTTTACCTCCATCGGAGGGCCTCAAACCTGGGTACGTCGCCGTGTCGCTCGTCCCCATACCCGCATCCGGATACCGCCGTGAGATCCCTCAGGAACCACCTTCGATTAGCCACCCTATGGCATATGCCGTGACGATACCACGACAGTAACCAAGTCAAGAGCTCCTGGAACTTGGCGTCGAGCTTGGAGTTGAAAGCTGTCTCGAGGCCATCCAACTTGTCCAGCGCGTCGGTGAGTTTGGCGTCAACATCACCAATGCGCGCATCGACGTCTCGTGCATGCCCGCCCAAAAGGTGGGTGAAGTGAGCATGCAACTGCTCATACGTCATGTTGGCCGGGTCAACAGCCAGCCGGTGAAGGTCCTGACATGGTTAGTACACAAAAAGCACAAATGTATATGTCTACAAACTACGGAATATGGTGGTTCACGCGCAATTCGTTAAGCAAAATACAAAGCTCTTACAAGTTCTTACCAAACAGGAGGAAGGTGATACGGCAACCAACAAGGATTAGCATCTCCAAAGATTGCCAAAGCGATTACCAAGTGTCGACACAAAGGCACGCGGAGACAATATGTAGAGCTGTAGGAAGGCTAATATGGTAGCAATAACAGCAATTGTCAAAACAGCAATGCAATATTGAAAGTATGCTCAACAACGGTACTGTGCTGGTCCTAGTCTAGACCGTACTAGAGACGCGAGCCTAGAACACTAGCGAGGTCACGACGCGGCACACAAGCAACGAGCAGCGATGAGGTGGCAATGATGTGGCGACGGGAGGTGCGAAAAATCACTATGATGGCAAGTGTCTCAAACTGATCCCCAAGGTCTAAAAACAGTATAGCCTCAGAAATTTTTTTTGCCGAAATTTCGGAGGTGCTCCGGAAAGCGCGCAGGCACCAAAAAAATGTCGCTATAACGGCCAGTGGCGAAAAGTGATCGCCAAGGTGAAAAACCAATGTATTCCAACTAGACTCTCAATGATGTAACTAGCTTCTAACGCAGGAGTACCTAGGAACCTGTAAGAGTATCAAGAACATACCTATTCCAGCTAGAGATACCAACATAAAAGTTCCTAAGGAGGATAATAGTGGAGTGTTTCTTAGTGCACCTATGATGAGCATCACTAATTCTATACCAAGCATCTTTAAAACTTTCTCCCCTTGTTGCTTAAACGAACGAACTTCAACTTCAGGACTACTCATTTTAGTTATAATAAAAATAAATAACGCAAAACCGAATTAAATAAAGTAAAACAAGTAACTAATTTTTGTGTGTTTTTGATATAAAGAAAGCAAACAAGACAGAAAATAAAATAAAGCAAGACAATACATAAAGTAAAGAGATTGGGTGTGAGAGACTCCCTTGCAGCGTCGGAAAAGTAGCTGCTTGTGACGGTAAAGCACACGTCCGTTGGGAACCCCAAGTGGAAGGTATGATGAGTACATCAGCGAGTTTTCCCTCAGTAAGAAACCAAGGTTATCGAACCAGTAGGAGATGAAGGACACATGAAGGTTGTTGGTGAAGGAGTGTAGTGCGGCGCAACACCAGGGATTCCGGTGCCAACGTGGAACCCGCACAATACAATCAAACTACTTTGCCCCAACTTAACGAGTGAGGTTGTCAATCTCACCGGCTTGCTCGAAAACAAAGGATTAAACGTATGGTGTGGAAAATGATGTTTGCTTGCGAGAAAACAAAAGAGAACAATGATTGCGGTAGGTTGTATTTCAGATGTAAAAGAATGGACCGGGGTCCACAGTTCACTAGTGGTGTCTCTCCAATAAGATAAATAACATGTTGGGTAAACAAATTACAGTTGGGCAGTTGACAAATAGAGAGGGCATAACAATGCACATACATATCATGATGACTACTATGAGATTTACTTAGGGCATTACGGCAAAGAACATAGACCGCCATCCAGCATGCATCTATGCCTAAAAAGTCCACCTTCGGGTTAGCATCCGCACCCCTTCCAGTATTAAGTTGCAAGCAACAGACAATTGCATTAAGTACCGTGCGTAATGTAAACAATACAAATATCCTTAGACAAAGCATTGATGTTTTATCCCTAGTGGCAACAACACATCCACAACCTTAGAACTTTCTCGTCACTCGTCCCGCATTCAATGGAGGCATGAACCCACTATCTAGCATAAATACCCCCTCTTGGAGTTACAAGTATCAACTTGGCCAGAGCCTCTACTAGCAACGGAGAGCATGCAAGATCATAAACAACATATATATATAATAGATCAATAATCAACTTGACATAGTATTCCATATTCATCGGATCCCAACAAACACAACATGTAGCATTACAAATAGATGATCTTGATCATGATAGGCAGCTCACAAGATGTAAACATGATGGCATAATAGGAGAAGACAACCATCTAGCTACCGCTATGGACCCATAGTCCAAGGAGGAACTACTCACGCATCAGTCCGGAGGTGGGCATGGTGATGTAGAGCCCTCCGGTGATGATTCCCCTTTCCGGCAGGGTGCCGGAGGAGATCTTCTGAACCCCCCGAGATGGGGTTGATGGCGGCGGCGTCTCTGGAACTGTTCTCGTATTTTGGCTCTCGGTACTAGGGTTTTCGGAGACGAAAGAATAAATAGGCGAGGGGGCAGCGTCGGGGGAGCCAGGGGATCCCTCCCCACATGTCGGTGAGGGGGCCCCACTGCCGCGCCGCCCTATGGTGTGGGCCCCCTGCTGACCTTCCTCGACTCTTCTTCGGTCTTCTGGAACACTCCGTGGAAAATAGGGCCGTGGGCTTTTGTTTCGTCCAATTCCGAGAATATTTATAAACTAACTTTTCTGAAATCAAAAACAGCAGAAAACAGGAACTAGCACTGTAGCATCTTGTTAATAGGTTAGTCCCATAAAATGCATAAAAACATTATAAAGTGTGAATAAAACATGTAGGTATTGTCATAAAACTAGCATGGAACATAAGAAATTATAGATACGTTGGAGACGTATCAACTATCCCTCCCCTTCTGTGTACGAGGCAAACCCAAAACGAAATGCATAGAAATATCCTCCCAAGGTACACTAGGAACAGAAAGAGGCATATATAAACCATGTGGATTAAGTCGAGACTTAGCTTTTTGACATGTAGTGCAGCGTGCCACAAATCTGTCAACATCTCAACGCATACGAGGCCAAAAGAAGTGTGCAGCAAGTACATCCTCCGTCTTGTTCACACCAAAGTGTCCCATCAATCCTCCTCCATGCGCCTCCTGCAACAACAAAAGACGAACGGAACCATATGGGATGCATAGCCTGTTAGCACGGAACACAAATCCATCATTGAGGACAAATTTGTTCCATGTTCTACCATCTTTACAATTCAGCAACACATCTTTAAAATCAGCATCATGCAAGTATTGTTCCTTTATGGTTTCTAATCCAAAAATCTTGAAGTCAAGTTGAGATAGCATAGTATATCGGTGCGACAAAGCATCAAAAATAACATTATCTTTACCCTTTTTGTGTTTGATAACATAAGGAAAAGACTCAATAAACTCAACCCACTTTGCATGGCGACGATTCAACTTAGCTTGACTACGAATATGCTTCAAAGATTCATGATCGGAATGTATAACAAATTCTTTAGGCCATAAATAATGTTGCCAAGTTTCTAATGTCCGAACCAGCGCATATAATTCTTTATCATAAGTAGAATAGTTCAGACTAGGCCCACTCAATTTCTCACTAAAATATGCAACAGGTTTGCCCTCTTGTAATAACACACCTCCCAAACCAATTCCACTAGCATCACATTCAAGCTCAAAAGTCTTATTGAAATCAGGAAGTTGGAGTAATGGAGCATGTGTTAACTTATCTTTTAGGATCATGAAGGCCTCTTGTTATGCATCACCCCACACAAAGGGCACATCCTTCTTGGTAAGCTCATTCAGCGGCGCAGCAATGGATCCAAAATCTTTCACAAAGCGCCTATAGAAACCAGCGAGGCCAAGAAAACTCCTCACTTGTGTGACCGTCTTTGGCTGCGGCCAACTCTCAATTGCCTCAATCTTTGCTGGATCAACTTCAATTCCCTGCGCAAGTAACAACATAGCCAAGAAACGCAACTCGATTGGTGCAAAAGGTGCACTTCTCAAGATTACCATACAAACGTGCATCACGTAAAGCATTGAAAACAACACGTAAATGATCCAAATGTTCCTCCAAAGATTTGCTATAAATCAGAATATCATCAAAGTATACCACCACAAAACGTCCAATAAAAGCACGTAAAACTTCGTTCATCAGTCTCATGAAAGTACTAGGTGCATTAGTTAGACCAAAAGGCATCACTAACCACCCATATAAGCTGAACTTACTTTTAAACGCTGTTTTCCATTCATCTCCTAATTGCATACGAATCTGGTGGTAACCACTACGCAAATCAACTTTAGAGAACATAATAGAACCACTCAATTCATCAAGCATATCATCTAAACGAGGTATATGATGATGGTATCGAATGGTAATATTATTAATAGCTCTACAATCAGTACACATGCGTGAAGAACCATCCTTCTTAGGTACCAAGATAATAGGAACAAGCACATGGGCTAAGAGACTCACGAATGTAACCTTTATCTTGGAGAACCTGAATTTATCGCTGAATCTCTTTCGTCTCTTCGGGACTCGGTACGGTATGGTGCACGGTTGGGCAGCGAAGCTCCTGGAAGCAAGTCAATCTGGTGTTCTATGCCACAAATAGGTGGTAGTCCAGGGGGAACATCTTGTGGGAACACATCAATGAATTCCTGCAAAAGGTTAGCAACCGTAGGTGGCAAAGAAGGAGGCATATCCTCAAATGAAAACAGAACTTCTTTGCAAATGATAGCATAGCATTGAGTAGTGTTCACGTCAAGTTCAACAATATCAGATTTGCTAGCAAGCAAACAAGGATTTTTCAAACGAATTTCAGTAGAATGGTTCGAATCAGATTTAGAATTAGTCTTATGTGGTACAAAATCTGCAGCAACAATCTGATTTTCACTCTTATGTTTCTCCTCGTTTTTTACTCCACTAGCTCTAGCAAGATCATCTTTTACTATTTGTTCAGGAGTCATAGGTTTGAGACCAATTTTCTTTCCATCATGCATAAGAGAATACTGATTAGTTCTACCATTATGAACAGATTCTCTATCAAATTGCCAAGGTCTACCAAGTAACAAAGAACCGCATAGGTACAACATCACAATCAACAAAATCAGAATATGTACCAATAGTAAAATGCACACGTGTAGTTCTTGTTACCTTGAGCTTCCGAGAGCTCTCAAACCATTGAATGTAGTATGGATGTGTGCGCTGTCTTGTAGGTAGAGAAAGCTTCTCCACCATGTCAACGCTAGCCAGATTATTGCAGCTCCCTCCATCAATGATGATCCTTATAGCTCTCTCTTTTACAACGCCTCGTGTTTGGAACAGATTGTGGCATTGATCATGCTCAGCTTTGCTCAATTGCACGCTCAACACACACTGTGCAACTAAGCTCCTGTACTGATCAGCAGTGTCAGCGTCCTTTACCTCCATCTCTCTCTCAGAATCAGAATTGGCGCCATCACGTGCAGCAATAAGGGCCAATGTGTCTTCATCAAAGTCACTTGCAGAATCATATTCTCCATCTTCACGCACCAACATCACACGCTTGGTTCGGCATTCTCTCTATGTGTCCAAATCCCAAGCATTTGCGACATTGAATGTCGCGCGTCTTCCCCATGGAGGCCATCAAAGATGAACTCCGAGGAGGACCAGCAGATGGTGGTGGAGTAGCAGCCGGTCGTGCTCGTGATGCAGGCGCAGTGTACTTGGAGGTAGTAGGCGCTGGTGCAGCCCCATGAGATGGTGGTGCTGATGGTCGCGGAGACCATGATGATGTACGACCTGCAGAAACATTAGCTCTTCCACATGGTGGTTGACGATCCTGCACTTCATGTTCAGCTTTGCAAGCAAGATGAAACAAGCGAGTAATAGTGTTGTACTCCTTATAATCTAAAATATGCTGAATCTCTTTATTCAAACCACCAAAGAAACGTGCAAGCATAGCCTCATTATCCTCTACAATACCACAGCGAATCATGCCAGTTTGCAATTCTTGATAATAGTCTTCTACAGAATTTTTTCCTTGTTCTAAGCGAGACAATTTTTTCAGCAAATCACGTTGATAATGTGGAGGAAAAAAGCGAGTACGCATAGCAAGTTTTAAACCAACCCAAGTAGTAGGAACATTTGCTGGATGTGCTCTACAATATTCAGACCACCAAATAGATGCAAAATCTTTGAACTCACAAGTAGCGAGCACTAACACGCAAGTGATCAGGGTATTTTAAACATGCAAAGCGTTGTTCTACCTCCAATTCCCATGTAAGATATGCATTAGGATTATATCTACCCTCAAATGGCGGAATATTCAGTTTCAGTTTAGCAACATGATCAGCATCACGTACCAGCCGTGGAGGTGGGCGAGCGTTGCGGTTCTGTTGTCGTGGGCGACCAGGTGCAGGTTGTTCGACTTCCTCGCCGTCCAGCACGTTCTCCTCGACCTGCTCGTCCCCGTCCCCTTCATAGTCTTCGTATCCTTCATCAGAAGGCGCGTCAGGTGCGGCTGCTGCAGCAGGAGTGGTACCCGCAGGCACATCCGCACGAGGAATGCGGCGTGCGCGTCGTCGCACGTTGTCGCGAGGTGGCGGTAACCAAGTCAACAGCTCCTGGAACTTGGCGTCGAGCTTGGAGTTGAAAGCTGTCTTGAGGCCATCCAACTTGTCCAGCGCGTCGGTGAGTTTGGCGTCAACATCACCAATGCGCGCATCGATGTCGCGTGCATGCCCGCCCAAAAGGTGGGTGAAGTGAGCATGCAACTGCTCATACGTCATCTTGGTCGGGTCAACAGCCAGCCGGTGAAGGTCCTGACATGGTTAGTACACAAAAAGCACAAATGTATATGCCTACAAACTACGGAATATGGTGGTTCACGCGCAATTCGTTAAGCAAAATACAAAGCTCTTACAAGTTCTTACCAAACAGGAGGAAGGTGATACGGCAACCAACAAGGATCAGCATCTCCAAAGATTGCCAAAGCGATTACCAAGTGTTGACACAGTGCACGTGGAGACAATATGTAGAGCTGTAGGAAGGCTAATATGGTAGCAACAACAGCAATTGTCAAAACAGCAATGCAATATTGAAAGTATGCTCAACAACGGTACTGTGCTGGTCCTAGTCTAGACCGTACTAGAGACGCGAGCCTAGAACACTAGCGAGGTCACGACGCGGCACACAAGCAACGAGCAGCGATGAGGTGGCAATGATGTGGCGACGGGAGGTGCGAAAAATCAGTATGATGGCAAGTGTCTCAAACTGATCCCCAAGGTCTAAAAACAGTATAGCCTCAGAAATTTTTTTTGCCAAAATTTCGGAGGTGCTCCGGAAAGCGCGCAGGCACCAAAAAAATGTCGCTATAACGGGCAGTGGCGAAAAGTGATCGCCAAGGTGAAAAACCAATGTAGCCAGAATTTTTTTTCGGAGGCGGTTCCAGACTTTTTTTGCTCTCCTTCCAATTCTTTACTGGCGGCCGAAACTTATCTCACGGAAATTTTTCTACAGTGCAGGATGAAATTAGAAGGCAACAACTATTAAGGAAAACAGGAAAACCTTAGTCTACACGGACTCTGTCGCGGCAGAGAAACAACACAAATCCGTGTCGTGGTAGGAACCGGGGTATATGGTAGATGCGGGTGTATCTGGTGATGGCGGAAGTATATGGAAGGTGTATATGGCATGTGTATATGACATGTGTATATTGCGATGGCGGAAGTATATGGCAGGTGTATATGGTAGGTGTATATGGCGATGATGGCGGTGATCTGCGTATGGTGCGAGTGGCGGCGGCGGCGTGACTAATATGACCAGAACTCGAAACTCTAAAGGAACTAGACGCTAAGACCAACAACTCGACACGAAGATGCAGACACAATTTCAACTATGCAAAACTGAAAGACAATGCAAAGACGTGGCAGGGGGTTTATGGGACGATATGATCTAAACCCTAACTGTATTTTTTTGGCTTTTTCATGGTTTATGGGTATGATGGCAGATGCAATCTACACTAGGAAAACAGTAAAACCTCACTGAGCAACCTAAAATCTGATACCACTTGATAGGGTGAAGGTGGCCGATCTTTCGATGAGAGTATGATAGCGTCGATTTTTTGGTGGAGTTCGTGCTTGACAATCCGACTACACGTGCAAAGCTCGTGCGCCAATGCAATCGCTAGGACAATCTCCGGGAGTTACTGATCTTGCGGATGCGCGATCAGCCTGACCAATGAGGGTCTTAATTCCTACCTGAAATCGAGAACAAGTAAGAACTAATATTGCAATCAGAATATTGCGGATGAAAGATGAAAGCTTTATTGAAAAAGGTGGGATTCCGAGTAGTCGGTCTTGTTCTGGGCGTTGGCCTCAAAAGAAATACACGAGATTCGCAGCAATGGCTAACTTTTAGTCTAATCAAAATCCGAGTCTAAACGTGACGGCTATGGGGTTATTTAAAGGAGGAAAAGGTGGGGTTTCCCCCTTCAATACGGACTCTAAAAAGTGGCTGACTTAATTCCTGCGAAAATAACATGGGCCTGGCCCAAAACTAAAGGTGACGCATCACCATAACATGCTATGGACGAAATTATGAAGTGGGAAACTCTATATTTCGTCCATGTCTTCATCTCTTCTTATGGTGGCTTCAAAGTTCTGAAATCTCCACTTGCGGCGTCATCTTCAATCCTCAAATGCTTGCTGCCATCTCCTCCATGCGTGATCATGCTCCAATGCTTGTCCTCCTCATCCATGCTTGGTCCATCATTACTAAGAGTAACACACATATTTGATTTAGGCAGCATCATATTCTCATGTATGTGAGGAATAGTTCCAAGAAACGAAAGTACCTGATAGTTAAGTTGTTTGGCACGAGCTCGAGTGATTGGTCCTTGTATTTGTGTGGCCGTAGGTACAGCGGTTGTATCAAGAGATGGGATGTCCTCATCATCCACTCTCAATGGGATAGGTACACAAAGAAAGAAACGGGGCTACAAGGCTAGAGGACGCAAGTTATACCTATTGACATTAGGCGGTATCAAGCAAACGAACTTGCGATGATGTTGATGACGATGGTGTCGAAGTTGTGCCGGAATCCAGGGTGCCAAAGGTGTCATCGCTGTGTTGATGTAGGCGCGGAAGCGAAATAGACAACCAATGCACTCTAAATCGGAAACCGGGCAAATTAAGTCAATGCCCGAAAATTTGGGTCAAAACAAGCGTTCAAAAGTTGGGTCTCAAATTGTCAAAAATTGGAGTCAGACTATGTGGAATATTTCAAGATTGTTGTTAAATCTGGAGTCAAATGGACTTCGAAAAGTTGTCAAGATTTTGGACAAAAAGATGTGTCAAACTAGACTGAAACTGTGTCAAAACAGGAGCATTGTCCGGTCTAACCGGCTTCTGCCCCGGTATGACCGGGTGAGAGCGGAGCTAAAAACCAGGAGATCGACCCTGTGGTACCGGTTGGACTGGGCCGGTAGTACCGGATGGCGAGAGAAATCCCAGAGGAGATGGTGCGAGGCCAAGGGTGTGTGCGCCAACAACGAGGCGGCCGGCGGCGTTGGCTTGGCCTGTGGGTCGAGCGGAAGGACGAGGAGTGGTGGCCTCGTGGTCTGGCTGCGCGTGGCAGGGCAGCTGCGGCGGGCGCGCGTTGGCGTGCTGGTGGCAGGGTGCAGCAGTGGGCGGCAGCGGGTGCGTGCGCTGGGCGAGCAGAGGACCGGCCGCTGGCGCGTGGGAAGTGGTGGCCAACGGCGGCGGGCGAGCGGGGGAAGCGGGCCAGGAGATGTGCTGCGCGCGGGAGCTGCTTGGCCCGGCCGGACGAGTTGCTGGTGCGGCTGCCGCGGCGTTGACCAAGGTAGTGCGGGCCTGGCGAGCGAGCTGAGCGCGCAATGGCCAGAAATCGAGCGAGGGCCGGGGCGGGGACAGGGGCTGCGCGCGGGCGGATGTGGGACGGCCTGGTTGTGAGCAGTGCGGGCCAGCCGGGCAGGGCCAGGATGGGCGGCGTGCCGGCGCGTGGTTGGGTGCTGCTGCGAGCGGGCATCCGGAGCGGCGGGGGATTGGGCCTGTGCAGCGGCGATTGAGATCGAGGGCGAGCTGCGTTGACCCGCTCGGGGCAGATGAACTCGCGACCTGTTCTTCACAGAAAACTGCTCAGATTCGAACTAAATTGGATGAAATTGATGGGGAAAAATGAGGGGAAACATAGATCACCACGAACAACATCAGATGTGGATCAAAACCGCAAAAAACGCAACAAATCCGGAGATCAAATTTCGAGCTATTTTTGGGTTTTTTTGGGGATTTTTTTGGCGAAATTGGGTAGTCAAATTCGTGGCAACCTTTGCTCTGATATCATATGATGGGGTCTAAGGCCACGTGGGTTGCTCGATCTCACAAATTGACCGACAGTCGCTCATATTTGTGATTCTACCACCGGTCTCTCACTCGTGTGATTCTACCGATCGTATACCGATCTTCATTCTGGGAATTCTACCGCGTGTCTTTTCTCGAGAGATTCTATCGGGATAGTGGTTCGGGATATCGGGACTAAACCGGAATTGTATCGGGTTGGTGTGTGTTTGCGTGTGTTCATCGTGTTCTTCGCTGTGTTCTTCCTCTCCCCCGCCTTTCCCTCGGTCAATTCGTGAGATCGGACATCGGTCTCACGAATTGACCGGTCAAACTGGGCGGATGCACAGGGGCGTCGTGGTGTGTGCTGCGGCGCATGTATTTGCTTGGGGCGGTGCTATGTGAGCGTGCGGATTGAGCCAAGCGGTTGCTGCGTGGCAGCGCGGGATTTGGCCGTGGCCGGCGGCGATTCGAGCGGGGCGAGCGGTGGTGGTGCGTGGGCGCGTGGTGGCGAGAGGAGGTCCTGGCGGCGCTCGGATGCGAAGCTGCAGGCGGTTGGAGGTGGAAGACGATGGGGGGCCGACCGGTCGTACCGGGTGACGCGGTCGGTAGTACCGGGAGCGGATGAACTGCTCGAGCCGTTCGTCACGAAAACGCGAAAAACAGACAGAAAATCGAAGATTATGAGCGATTTAGAAGGAATTGGACAGTGAAAATTGCAGGGAGGGTAGATCAACCACTAAGAACACAGATCTGTGGACCAAAACCACAAAAAACGCAACAAATCCGAAGATCAAATTTCGAGTTATTTTTTGGCGCAATTTTTTGGATTTTTTTGACGAAATTGATGAAATTGGAGGGTCAAATTCGTGGCAACCTTTGCTCTGATACCATATGATGGGGCCTAAGGCCACGTGGGTTACCCGATCTCACGAAATGACTGAGGGAAAGGCGGGGGAGAGGAAGAACACGAAGAAAACGGCGAAGAACACGATGAACACACGCAAACGCACACCAACCCGATACAATTCCGGTTTACTCCCGATAGCCCGAACCACTATCCCGATAGAATCTCTCGAGAGAAAGACATGCGGTAGAATCCCGGAAAGGAAGATCGGTAGAATCACACGAGTGAGAGACCGGTGGTATAATCAAAAGTGTGAGAGACTAATCATATAAGGAGTGCCTTGATACAATAGATTTGATAATCTAAGGAGGGGGTTTCCCTAATCCCAAAGGGATGGTGGAGACATGAGCCTAATTCTCTCAAGTTGACTCCTAGTCTAATGAAGGGGGAGGTGGGAGTCTATATATAGGGATCCACTAAGGAGGGGTAGTTTAGGCATACAAGGTGTAAACACCCGAATTTTTAAGTCCAGATGCCTATTATATCATACATCGCAATCCCAGGAAAATTGTTTTTGCGAGACATAATAGTAAGTAGTACAGAGTCATCATTTATTACAACACATACTTGTCTTACAACAACGGATCACATGATCCAATATTACACAAATAGATTGTTCAACATCACAAATAAGTAGCGGAAGCGAAGTAGTAGTGGACTATCTATTCCACAGGCAACGCTTGACGTTAGAAGACGATCCTAGTTATCGTAGACGTCCTGTTGTCCGTCATCCTGATACTGTTGCTCCTCTTCAAAGTCTGGCATTTGAATAGCCATGGCAAAGCCATGAGTACTTTAAAGTACTCGCAAACTAATACTAAAGTAATTACCTATTGAGTGTAGTAAGGGGTGCTAAGCTCTAGGTTTATTTGCATAAAGCCAAGTTTTAGTTCATCAAACCTTTAGTAAAGACTCATCATTTGATAGACTAACTCAAGTGGGAACATTAGTGTCATTCCCACAAATCATTGGTGATCCAAGTCAAATCACCGTTCAATTCATCATTCCTTTTTAAGATCTAAAATTCTGATAATGGAAAAGTATGGCCTTTCCAATCATCCATAACCGTGGACACGGCTATTCGAATAGGTTTAACACTCTGCAGAGGTTGTACTTTTGTGCCACAACTTTTGATTACATCCGTCGAGGATAACCCCGAATCATCGTAACTCAGTACGCGGATCATCAACCTTAACCTTTCACTTATATATACTAGTATAGGCACCTCTCCCCATGAGCTTGGCCTCTCGGTGAAAACCAACTGTTAACCCGGGAACTGCACACGGCTTGGGTCGTACATTCACCTCATATTCACATCATTTCCCATATACGGAGGCAGCCTCGGCGTAACCCCTATGATGCTTGTTTAGAGGGAACCCATACTAAAATACACAAGTTTCTAGTTAAGCCCTACCCATAATCAGGTATTGTGGGGGTACTTGTATAATTGGAAGGGTATCGCATTCAAACCCAATCACCAGTTTTCATTTAAATTCACCAAGTCAACCATGTCACCTTCAAATTCACTTTCTTTCAAAGTCATTTCACTTCACCAAGTTCCCATCTAGAGTAGTCAAATTTTATTTGATTAGCACTAGCAACTATTTCATGAGGGGTGCTATCTAGCTTTGATTTGTTCTAAGCTCACCTTTAATCTTGTTCTACTCTATAACAAGTGAATCATAAATCAAAAAGTACTTTGAAAATAAATAAGCAAAAATAATTGCAAGGTAAAAACATGGGATAGGTAATACATAAAATTAAAAAGGGGGATGGTGCCTTGCTCTTGTAGAGCTTTGCATCATGGTGGTTAGCAAGAGTTTAGCTTGCCTTGGTGGGGATAGGAGTCAAAGTTTTCCTCCTCCTCTTGAGAGTAGCTTCCCTCCTCCGCGTATTCCTCGTTACTAGCGTCTATATACGAATACGAGGTACACAATCACCACACAAATACTTGCATGCTAGACTAAAACACACAAAAGGGTTCACACAACTAATTCTAACATCACATCAATCATGGCATGGTGAATTACTTGGTTTGTTCTTATTTAAGAGAAAAATAATTTCCTCTCATTATAAGTATTTATTTGATTTGCTATTTAAGTCTTTGGAGAAAATAATTTCCTCTCATTAAATCCTATCAAGATTTAATCTCCACAAATAATAATAAGGTATGAAATATAAGTTGACCAAGGTCAACATTTCATATCTATTATGAGGGAGTAATAATTTAAATGAGGTGCTACACCTCATACAATTTAAGACTAACATTTTAAATGGTTTAAAACCTCTAAGTAATAACAATCAGAGGTTTATTAGCCTAAGGTCATTTCCTCTTATTGTATTACTTAGGATCAAGATTTAAATGGGAGAGTAGCTCTCATACTATTTATAAAATTTAAATTCCAAGATTTAAATGCACTAGAAATGGCTACATAGCCATTATTTTGATCCAGTACATGATCATGCAAACAACTTGGCTATATTATTGCATAATCAATTAAAGGACATCAATTGTGATTCATGAGAGTTGGAATCAACTAAAAATCAATTTTGGTTGAATTTTAAATAAAGTTTCAATTTGCAAAAGTCCATGTCTTGTTATTTTTAGCATTTTAATTCTACTACAAATTTGGAGGTGGACCAGTGGAAAAGTGTAGAGAATTTCCTGAGCTTTCCATAGATATAAAGTTGGCTAAATTTGGTGCAGCAGTTTGAAAGTTATTCAATTTAGAAGTGGACATCTGTATTGAATTTGAACTGAAACTATTTAAACGAAATTTGAAATCTTGGGCTGCGCGGGAAAAGGAATTGGGCCAAAACGAATTTAAATCGCGACGCACGGCCCAGCAACACAGCCCGTGTGAGTGGGCCGCCTGACGAGGCGGGGGCCACCTGTCAGCGACACTTAGCAGCGCGAAACGGTACGCGTGATAGGATCCGTTGGATTAGAACTAGATCGGGCGGTCGAGGATCATCGTCGTCTCCGACGAGATCCCGACGGAGTGAAGGCGAGCCTAGGGGGTCGGAGGACCTATCGGCGTCCCCGCGGGGTTCTGCTAGGTGCGAGGCGACGTTGTCGATGGTGCTGAAGCTCCTGGTAGCAGTGGCGAGGCGCGGGGAAGCGTCAATCGTCGGCGGTGATCTGCGGGCTCCAGCGGACTTCGTCTTGCAATTGGTGGTGCTCCGGCGAGGTGGTGTCAAATTGACTGGTGGAGAAGAAGCAAGGATGGGAGGAGAACGAGTTGGTGTGAAGAGTTGGAGCTCGGGGCGTCTCTATTTATAGCGGGGGAGGTGGCCGGCGGGTGCTGTGAAGGAGCGTCCATGGCACGGCGTCTACGGTGCTCGAAGGGGCAAGGCGAGGACGGCTAAGTGTAGGCGTCGTCCTGGCGATGCTCAAGGTGCAGCGAGCGCAGAGAAAGGAGGATGGGATCGATCGGGCGCGTGCTCATCATGCCACGGTACCCGCGGTACTTCTCATGCGAGGACGACGGTGACAAGGCGGCCGCAGTCATTTGAGTTTGTCTATGCGATAGAGGGTGGCGAGGAGATGCTCGACGCAGGCGTAGCCTTTGCAGGGGAGGGCGAGGGTGCTCGAGCGCGCGACGTACTGGCGCGTCCAGAGCGCGCTCACCGCGTCGACTGGCATGCGTTGGCAATGTTTTGGACGCGCGCGTTCTGGCCAATGCCGTGCCTTGGCGAGCTCGGGCCGTGCACTGGCACACTCCTGGTGATGAGTAGATGCTCTGGGACAAGGTGGTGCTGAGAGAGGGAGGCCAGAGAGATCAATGGCAACGGGGCCGACATGGATACGGCATGAAGCTTTTCTCCCCTCTTTTCCACTTTAAAACAAAGAGGGCAAGGACGGGGCTTGATGCAGGAGTTGCAGTAGAAGCTAATGATCACGAATTGAAAGTGGTTTAGGCCAAAACCCACTGGATATTGAGGTGTAACACAATTCTGGAAAGTTGCCTGAAAGGTGTTCGGAGAAATGGCCGCAAGAACATTTTTGAGGAATTTTGGAAATCTTTTTGGTGAGACTCAAACATATAATTAATGTGAGAGATTGGTGGTGGTGGTATTCAATTTGGAGCTGTTTTGCAAAAATTTCAAAATGTGGTCATCTTCACTTTGATTCAAAGTCCCCACTTGTCAAATCCATACTGGTCAACCTGGTCAAAGTTAGCACTGATGGTCAACATCAAAGTTGTTGACTTTGACATGGTCTTGGATGAGGTGTCAATGGTTGACCAAGTTTAGTTTAAGAAAGAATAAAACTAGAGGGGTAAAGTGAGGAACATGTTAAAAAGTGCACATATGACCATGATCATATGAGAGATGGTTTTGAGATTTATTTTGATTTGATTCTGGTTTCTTTGATGCATTTGGGTTTGTTTAAGATATCTAAGTATTCTACAAACAGTAGATCAAGCAATGGTGGCCTTTGGTGATGATTTTGCAAAATTGGCCCTATGTGTATTTGAGGGTATTTGGCCCAATTTTGCATTTCTTTTATTTCTCTCCCAATGAGGAGTTATGATCATGAATTAGGGTTTAAGAGCAAGTGATCAACATATCAACACTCATCATGGCAATTGCACAAAATAAAATCACACTTATGCATGAAACTATATGTGACACTATATGCATAGAAAAAGTTTTTGTTTGTTGCAAAATTTGAGTAATTGAAATCACTCTCTTTATTTATTGTTGTTGAAACTTGGGATGTTACAAACCCTTCCCCCTTACAAAAGATCTAGTCCCGAGATCTTAAAGAAAACTAGGTACTAAAGAGATCTGGGTACTCAGTCTTCATGAAGTCTTCTCTCTCCCAAGTGGCTTCTTCTTCGGTGTGATTACTCCATTGGATCTTCAGAAACTTGATACTTCTGGTGCGAGTGGTTCTGAAAGCTTCTTCCAAGATGCGAATAGGTAATTCGCGATATGTCAAATCTGAGTTGATATCCACAGCTCGATGATCGATGTTCTTGAAAACCTCGGTCTTCTCAGGTACCTCTAAGCACTTCCGGAGTAACGATATGTGAAACACATTGTGTACTGCTGCCATTTCTTCCGGTAACTCCAGTTGATAAGACACTTCTCCTCGGTGACTCAGGACTTTGAAGGGTCCGACATATCGGGGTGCAAGCTTTCCTCTAAGCTGGAACCTCTGCATTCCTTTAAGGGGGACACTTTGAGATATACGAAATCTCCGATCTCGAAGGTCATCTCTCGGCGTCTCTTGTCGGCGTAACTCTTCTGTCTTGACTGGGCTGTCTTGAGGTACTCACGGATCTTGTGAACCTGAGAATATCTGGTCCAAAGACTTGACTCTCTCCGACTTCCGACCAGTTCAGAGGGGTACGGCACTTCCTTCCGTACAGTGCTTCAAAGGGGGCCATTTGCAAACTGGCTTGATAGCTGTTGTTGTACGAGAATTCTGCGTACGGCAAGCAGTCTTCCCACTTGGATCCATACTCTAGCACACATGCTCTCAACATATCTTCTAGGATCTGGTTGACTCGCTCAGTCTGTCCATCTGTCTGCGGGTGATAGGCGGTGCTGAAATTCAGTCGAGTTCCGAGTCCTTCATGTACTTTCTGCCAGAATCTGGAGGTGAATTGGGATCCTCTATCGGATACTATTGACTTCGGTGTTCCGTGCAGGCTGACTATCCTTGAGATATATAACTCTGCGAGTCTCGGTCCTTGATAGGTGGTCTTGACGGGGATGAAGTGGGCGACTTTGGTCAATCTGTCGACCACTACCCAGATAGAATCATTTCCTTTACTAGATTTGGGCAGTCCGGTGATGAAGTCCATTCCGACGGAATCCCACTTCCATTCGGGAATCTGTAGGGGTTGCAACAATCCTGCGGGTCGTTGATGTTCTGCCTTGACTCTTTGACAGATATCACACTTGGCGATGTAGCTTCCTATTTCTCTCTTCATTCCATGCCACCAAAATTGTTCCTTCAAGTCTTGGTACATCTTGGTTCCTCCGCGATGAATGGAGTAAAGGGTGTCATGAGCTTCTTTCAGAATAACTTGCTTCAACTCTGAATCTGACGGCACACAAAGGCGTCCGTTGTACCATAGTACTCCTTCTTCATCTTCGGTGAATCCCGGTGCCTTTCCTGCAGCTATTTGGCTCTTGATCCCCTCAATACTAGCATTTCCCTTCTGGGCTTCCTTGATTTGACTAATCAGGGTGGGTTGGAGTTCAATGCTGGCTAGAAATCCTTCACTAACTAGCTCCATTCTAAACTGTTCAAACTCCTGAAACAGGCTGGGTTGCTCTTCTGCTATCATGGAGTTCAACTGACACGACAGTCTACTCAAAGCATCCGCTACCACATTGGCCTTGCTGGGGTGATAGTGAATTTCCATATCGTAATCCTTGATTAGCTCTAACCATCTTCTCTGCCTCATGTTCAGCTCCTTCTGGGTGAAGATATACTTCAAGCTCTTGTGATCTGAATAGATCTCGCATCGATTACCCATGAGGTAATGACGCCATACTTTCAGTGCTAAACCACGGCTGCTAACTCTAAGTCATGGGTTGGATAGTTCTGCTCATGCTGCTTCAGTTGCCTTGACAGGTAAGATATCACTTTCCCTTCTTGCATCAACACACATCCAAGACCAATCTTGGAGGCGTCACAGTACACGTCAAATGGCTTGGTGATGTCCGGCATGATCAATATTGGGGCTGAGGTCAGTCTGCTCTTGAGCTGTTGGAAACTCTCTTCGCACTTGTCAGTCCATTCGAACTTCTTGTCCTTCTTCAACAACTGAGTCATCGGTCTTGCTATGCTCGAGAATCCTTCAATGAACCGGCGGTAATATCCCGCCAATCCGAGAAATGCACGGACTTCGGTCTGAGTGGTTGGTGCCTTCCATTCTTCAACGGTCTTGATCTTCGAGGGGTCAACGGCAATTCCTCCTGCGGACAAGATATGTCCCAGGAATCCTACTTCCTTCAACCAGAACTCACACTTGCTGAACTTGGCATACAACTGATGCTCCCGAAGGGTATCTAAGACCACTTCCAGATGATGCTCATGTTCTTCTTCGGATTTGGAGTAGATAAGGATGTCGTCGATGAAGACAACGACAAACTTATCCAGGAAGTTCATGAAGATCTTATTCATGAGATTCATGAAATAAGCGGGGGCGTTGGTCAATCCAAACGACATGACATTGTACTCATACAATCCATATCTGGTGGTGAAGGCAGTTTTGGGGATATCGGTGGCACAAATCTTCAGTTGGTGGTAACCAGTCCTCAGATCAATCTTCGAGAACACTTTGGCACCGGTCAGTTGGTCAAACAGATCTTCTATCTTCGGCAAAGGATACTTGTTCTTGATGGTGACATCGTTGAGCTTACGGTAATCCATACATAAACGAGTGGCACCATCCTTCTTGTCCACAAACAAAACTGGCGATCTCCAAGGCGACGCACTTGGTCTAATCAGACCTTTGAATAGCATATCATCCAGTTGCTTCTTCGGCTCCACTAACTCGCCGGGTTCATTCTATAGGCTCTCCGGGCTATAGGTCCGGTTCCAGTGGATTAACTCAATGATAAACTCGATATCCCGATCCGGGGGCATACCGGGTAGATCATCGGGAAACACATCGGGGTATCGACAAACGACCCCGATCCGATCCAAGGTGGGTTTAGCTAGACTCGGTTGCGAGTGAACTTTCCGGGCGATCTTTCGGATATGTGCTCAACTAATATTCCGGTGCTACTAGTCATGGTGATGGCCTTCTTGGCACAATCAATCGATCCATGATGTTTCGACATCCGAGTCCATACCCAGTACTACTTCCAAACCTTTTGTTCCCGTAACAATCAAATTTGCATAAAATTCTATTTCATGAATTCTGATAGGGACATCTTTGCAAATTTTTCTAGCTTTAGTGGTTGATCCAGGTATTTGAACTATCATGACATGCTTCAAACTGATGGGTTGAATCTTACTAGTGCATGCAAAATCTTCAGTAACAAACGAATGCGATGCTCCAGAATCAAACAGCACTCTTGCAGGTATTGAGTTAACAGAGAACATACCCAGCACGACATCTGGGGCTTCCTGAGCTTCTTCCGCACTCATGTGAAAGAGGCGGCCGCTGCGGTTGTTCGGGTTGTTGGGGGTGAACTTCTTGCCGTTGGCGACACGGCGTTGTTGCTGAGCTGGGCCAGAGGTGTTGGCGGCAGTCTTGGCGAGTCTCTTGGGGCACTCGTTGGAGTAGTGCCCCACCACTCCGCACTCGTAACAAGTGATGGTGGACTTGTCCTTGGGGGTGATGGGAACAGCGTTGCTCCCAGTCCTCGGAGCAGTGTTGGAGGTATTGTTGTTGTGGTTGGGGGCTCGGGGTGGAGTGCGGTTGAAGTTGTTGTTGTTGTTGTTGTTGCTGTTGTTGTGGTGGCCTCCTGGCCGGGGGTTTCCTCCACTCCGGTTCTGATAACCCGGACGTGAATTCTGCATTGGGGGCTTGTTGTTTCTTGGGGCAAACCCTCCACTTGAGCTGGGGCGATACTTGTGGTTGTTGCTCGGGCCCACTCGATTCATCATGCGGCGCTTGCGGTTTTCATTAGCTCGATGGATTTTTCCCTCCATCCGGATGGCGGAGTCAACTAGGGCTTCTAGATCAGCAAAGGGGATGTTGATCGGCACGATCTGCATCTCATCATGCAGTCCATTCAGGAACCTCTCCTTCCTCTTCTCATTGGTGTCGGTCTCATCCAGGGCGTACCTTGACAGAGTGAGGAATCTGTTGCGGTATTCTACCACGGTTAGACGGCCTTGCTTCAGTTCGCGGAACTCATCCCTCATCTTCTTGATGAGACCCGGTGGCACATGATACTTGCTAAACTTGAGCTTGAAATCTGCCCAAGTCATCATTTGCCCCGCATTCAATGCGCGGGCACTTGTCCACCAGGCACGTGCAGGTCCTGCCAGATAGTGGGTGGCAAACAGCACCTTGTCATTCTCTTCTACTCCGGCAACTTCAAGATTGTTCTCCATAGTCTGGAGCCAATCGTCGGCATCAAGGGGTTCTTCCGTCTTGCTAAACACCGGTGGGTTGGTGTTCTGGAAGTTCTTCAGTTTTGACCCAGGGTGGTCATGGTTTCCGTGACCCTGATTGTTCTGTGCAATCTGTTGCATGACGGCGATGTTGGCTTGTCTCTCGGCTCTTTCAACCTCTCGATCTGCCATCAACAGCTGCAGCATTTGCATCATCGCATCCTGATTGGCATTGCGAGCCGGGGGGCCATCTGAACATGGATATAGATCATGAGACGAGAGGGAAATTTCTATGGCTTGTTTTAGATAAGGTTTCACAAAGTTTAAAACTTGAAAACTTGATATGATGGAGCAAACACACAAACTTAATTTATTCAAGTAGCAAATATTACAAACCAACAAACCGGAGGGTTTGAAGAACCCTTTCAACAATCTACGATACAAGGGGGTGATACAAAGGACCGATACAACTCATACTACGCAAGTGCTCATAGGGGGGAACTACTCTCCATCGATGCGGATCGGGAAGGTGGTATCCATCCCGGCAGTCAGGTGCTGGTGGCCATCCTGGAAGTCCAGGTCTTCATCTTCCTCCTCCTCGTAGTCGTTGTCGTTGCTCACGTAGGAGTAGCCATCCCCTTGGATGTCTTCTCCCTCGCCTTCTCCTTCCAGCCTCCGGAGCTGTTCCGCCCGGGTGGCGACGGTCTCCTTCGAGTGCGGCGATCTTGGCCTTGAGGCGGTGGATGGTGTAGTCCTTCTTCGAGACCAGCTGGCGAAGAGTCCTACGCTCCTTGGCGATGACCTTGATGGTCTCCGCCTGCTGATTCAGCTGGAGGTAGGTGTGGTTGGCGAATGCGCGGGAATTGTCCAGCTCGGCGTGAGTCTCGAACAACATGAAGTCGAGATGATCCACGTGGTGCCTCAGCACGGGGTGGAATGGCAGGCAGATGGGCAGCCCAAGAGAGGTGTGCCTTGCAAATTGTGCAAAGCGCTCCCCTTCAATAGCCACCGAGTTCTGCCCGCACAGACGAGCGAGGGCCTCCTGCAGAGCGCGTGCGAGTCCGTCAAGCCAGTTGTTCTCCCTGAGAGAGAACTGGATCTGGCGGAACATGGGTGACTCCGGCTTCCCGGGGAGGTTGGCCATGATGACCCATTGAAGCTGTCCCCCGGGCTGGTCAGCGACCTGACCCCCGTAGAACACAGGCGGCGAGCGTCCGAGAAACTCTGAGAGGGCAAACAAGTCCCTTTCAAAGATCAGATCTCCACCGTTTGCCAGCTCGTACACTTGGGTTTGGATGAAGGGCTCCATCGGGATGATAGGCTCCATCTGTAGAGGGATTAATGAGCAATTTAGAGAAGTGCAAGTGTTCAAAATTTTAAGTAACTTATAAATAAGAGTATGAATTTTCTATTTGAAAATATCTCAAAGGTAAGGGTATGAATGTCTTTTTCATAACTATTCAATTCATTAAATTTGAAACTAAGTTTGTCAAACGTCCATTCTAACTAGGATCTCCTAAGGTCAAAAAATGGCTCTGATACCAACTTGTAAACACTCGGATTTTTAAGTCCAGATGCCTATTATATCATACATCGCAATCCCAGGAAGATTGTTTTTGCGAGACATAATAGTAAGTAGTACAGAGTCATCATTTATTACAACACATACTTGTCTTACAACAACGGATCACATGATCCAATATTACACAAATAGATTGTTCAACATCACAAATAAGTAGCGGAAGCGAGGTAGTAGTGGACTATCTATTCCACAGGCAACGCTTGACGTTAGAAGACGATCCTAGTTATCGTAGACGTCCTGTTGTCCGTCATCCTGATACTGTTGCTCCTCTTCAAAGTCTGGCATTTGAATAGCCACGACAAAGCCATGAGTACTTTAAAGTACTCGCAAACTAATACTAAAGTAATTACCTATTGAGTGTAGTAAGGGGTGCTAAGCTCTAGGTTTATTTGCATAAAGCCAAGTTTTAGTTCATCAAACCTTTAGTAAAGACTCATCATTTGATAGACTAACTCAAGTGGGAACATTAGTGTCATTCCCACAAATCATTGGTGATCCAAGTCAAATCACCGTTCAATTCATCATTCCTTTTTAAGATCTAAAATTCTGATAACGGAAAAGTATGGCCTTTCCAATCGTCCATAACCGTGGACACGGCTATTCGAATAGGTTTAACACTCTGCAGAGGTTGTACTCTTGTGCCACAACTTTTGATTACATCCGTCGAGGATAACCCCGAATCATCGTAACTCAGTACGCGGATCATCAACCTTAACCTTTCACTTATATATACTAGTATAGGCACCTCTCCCCATGAGCTTGGCCTCCCGGTGAAAACCAACCGTTAACCCGGGAACTGCACAGGGCTTGGGTCGTACATTCACCTCATATTCACATCATTTCCCATATACGGAGGCAGCCTCGGTGTAACCCCTATGATGCTTGTTTAGAGGGAACCCATACTAAAATACACAAGTTTCTAGTTAAGCCCTACCCATAATCAGGTATTGTGGGGGTACTTGTATAATTGGAAGGGCATCGCATTCAAACCCAATCACCAGTTTTCATTTAAATTCACCAAGTCAACCATGTCACCTTCAAATTCACTTTCTTTCAAAGTCATTTCACTTCACCAAGTTCCCATCTAGAGTAGTCAAATTTTATTTGATTAGCACTAGCAACTATTTCATGAGGGGTGCTATCTAGCTTTGATTTGTTCTAAGCTCACCTTAAATCTTGTTCTACTCTATAACAAGTGAATCATAAATCAAAAAGTACTTTGAAATAAATAAGCAAAAATAATTGCAAGGTAAAAACATGGGATAGGTAATACATAAAATTAAAAAGGGGGATGGTGCCTTGCTCTTGAAGAGCTTTGCATCATGGTGGTTAGCAAGAGTTTAGCTTGCCTTGGTGGGGATAGGAGTCAAAGTTTTCCTCCTCCTCTTGAGAGTAGCTTCCCTCCTCCGCGTATTCCTCGTTACTAGCGTCTATATACGAATACGAGGTACACAATCACCACACAAATACTTGCATGCTAGACTAAAACACACAAAAGGGTTCACACAACTAATTATAACATCACATCAATCATGGTATGGTGAATTACTTGGTTTGTTCTTATTTAAGAGAAAAATAATTTCCTCTCATTATAAGTATTTATTTGATTTGCTATTTAAGTCTTTGGAGAAAATAATTTCCTCTCATTAAATCCTATCAAGATTTAATCTCCACAAATAATAATAAGGTATGAAATATAAGTTGACCAAGGTCAACATTTCTTATCTATTATGAGGGAGTAATAATTTAAATGAGGTGCTACACCTCATACAATTTAAGACTAACATTTTAAATGGTTTAAAACCTCTAAGTAATAACAATCAGAGGTTTATTAGCCTAAGGTCATTTCCTCTTATTGTATTACTTAGGATCAAGAGTTAAATGGGAGAGTAGCTCTCATACTATTTATAAAATTTAAATTCCAAGATTTAAATGCACTAGAAATGGCTACATAGCCATTATTTTGATCCAGTACATGATCATGCAAACAACTTGGCTATATTATTGCATAATCAATTAAAGAACATCAATTTTGATTTATGAGAGTTGGAATCAACTAAAAATCAATTTTGGTTGAATTTTAAATAAAGTTTCAATTTGCACAAGTCCCTGTCTTGTTATTTTTAGCATTTTAATTCTACTACGAATTTGGAGGTGGGACCAGTGGAAAAGTGTAGAGAATTTCCTGAGTTTTCCATAGATATAAAGTTGGCTAAATTTGGTGCAGCAGTTTGAAAGTTATTCAATTTAGAAGTGGACATCTGTATTGAATTTGAACTGAAACTATTTAAACGAAATTTGAAATCTTGGGCTGTGCGGGAAAAGGAATTGGGCCGGAACGAATTTAAATCGCGACGCACGGCCCAGCAACACAGCCCGTGTGAGTGGGCCACCTGACGAGGCGGGGGCCACATGTCAGCGACACTTAGCAGCGCGAAACGGTACGCGTGATAGGATCCGTTGGATTAGAACTAGATCGGGCGGTCGAGGATCATCGTCGTCTCCGACGAGATCCCGACGGAGTGACGGCGAGCCTAGGGGGTCGGAGGACCTACCGGCGTTCCCGCGGGGTTCTGCTAGGTGCGAGGCGACGTTGTCGACGGTGCTGAAGCTCCTGGTAGCAGTGGCGAGGCGCGGGGAAGTGTCAATCGTCGGCGGTGATCTGCGGGCTCCGGCGGACTTCGTCTTGCAATTGGTGGTGCTCCGGCGAGGTGGTGTCAAATTGACTGGTGGAGAAGAAGCAAGGATGGGAGGAGAACAAGTTGGTGTGAAGAGTTGGAGCTCGGGGCGTCTCTATTTATAGCGGGGGAGGTGGCCGGTGGGTTCTGTGAAGGAGCGTCCATGGCGCGGCGTCTACGGTGCCCGAAGGGGCAAGGCGAGGACGGCTAAGTGTAGGCGTCGTCCTGGCGATGCTCAAGGTGCAGCGAGCGCAGAGAAAGGAGGATGGGATCGATCGGGCGCGTGCTCATCATGCCACGGTACCCGCGGTACTTCTCCGGCGAGGACGACGGTGACAAGGCGGCCGCAGTCATTTGAGTATGTCTATGCGGTAGAGGGTGGCGAGGAGATGCTCGACGCAAGCGTAGCCTTTGCAGGGGAGGGCGAGGGTGCTCGAGCGCGCGACGTCGCGGCGCGTCCGGAGCGCGCTCACCGCGTCGACTGGCATGCGCTGGCAATGTTTTGGACGCGCGCGTTCTGGCCAATGCCGTGCCTTGGCGAGCTCGGGCCATGCACTGGCACACTCCTGGTGATGAGTAGATGCTCTGGGACAAGGTGGTGCTGAGAGAGGGAGGCCAGAGAGATCAATGGCAAAGGGGCCGGCATGGATACGGCATGAAGCTTTTCTCCCCTCTTTTCCACTTTAAACGAAGAGGGCAAGGACGAGGCTTGATGCAGGAGTTGCAGTAGAAGCTAATGATCACGAATTGAAAGTGGTTTAGGCCAAAACCCACTGGATATTGAGGTGTAACACAATTCTGGAAAGTTGCCTGCAAGGTGTTCGGAGAAATGGCCGCAAGAACATTTTTGAGGAATTTTGGAAATCTTTTTGGTGAGACTCAAACATATAATTAATGTGAGAGATTGGTGGTGGTGGTATTCAATTTGGAGCTGTTTTGCAAAAATTTCAAAATGTGGTCATCTTCACTTTGATTCAAAGTCCCCACTTGTCAAATCCATACTGGTCAACCTGGTCAAAGTTAGCACTGATGGTCAACATCAAAGTTGTTGACTTTGACATGGTCTTGGATGAGGTGTCAATGGTTGACCAAGTTTAGTTTAAGAAAGAATAAAACCAGAGGGGTAAAGTGAGGAACATGTTAAAAAGTGCACATATGACCATGATCATATGTGAGATGGTTTCGAGATTTATTTTGATTTGATTCTGGTTTCTTCGATGCATTTGGGTTTTTTTAAGATATCTAAGTATTCTACAAACAGTAGATCAAGCAATGGTGGCCTTTGGTGATGATTTTGCAAAATTGGCCCTATGTGTATGTGAGGGTATTTGGCCCAATTTTGCATTTCTTTTATTTCTCTCCCAATGAGGAGTTATGATCATGAATTAGGGTTTAAGAGCAAGTGATCAACATATCAACACTCATCATGGCAATTGCACAAAATAAAATCACACTTATGCATGAAACTATATGTGACACTATATGCATAGAAAAAGTTTTTGTTTGTTGCAAAATTTGAGTAATTGAAATCACTCTCTTTATTTATTGTTGTTGAAACTTGGGATGTTACAAACCCTTCCCCCTTACAAAAGATCTAGTCCCGAGATCTTAAAGAAAACTAGGTACTAAAGAGATCTGGGTACTCAGTCTTCATGAAGTCTTCTCTCTCCCAAGTGGCTTCTTCTTCGGTGTGATTACTCCATTGGATCTTCAGAAACTTGATACTTCTGGTTTGAGTGGTTCTGAAAGCTTCTTCCAAGATGCGAATAGGTACTTCGCGATATGTCAAATCTGAGTTGATATCCACAGCTCGATGATCGATGTTCTTGAAAACCTCGGTCTTCTCAGGTACCTCTAAGCACTTCCGGAGTAACGATATGTGAAACACATTGTGTACTGCTGCCATTTCTTCCGGTAACTCCAGTTGATAAGACACTTCTCCTCGGTGACTCAAGACTTTGAAGGGTCCGACATATCGGGGTGCAAGCTTTCCTCTAAGTTGGAACCTCTGCATTCCTTTAAGGGGGGACACTTTGAGATATACGAAATCTCCGATCTCGAAGGTCATCTCTCGGCGTCTCTTGTCGGCGTAACTCTTCTGTCTTGATTGGGCTGTCTTGAGGTACTCGCGGATCTTGTGAACCTTCTCTTCGGCTTCGCGAAGAATATCCGGTCCAAAGACTTGACTCTCTCCGACTTCCGACCAGTTCGGAGGGTACGACACTTCCTTCCGTACGGTGCTTCAAAGGGGGCCATTTGCAAACCGGCTTGATAGGCTGTTGTTGTATGAGAATTCTGCGTACGGCAAGCAGTCTTCCCACTTAGATCCATACTCTAGCACACACGCTCTCAACATATCTTCTAGTATCCGGTTGACTTGTTCGATCTGTCCATCTGTCTGCGGGTGATAGGCGGTGCTGAAATTCAGTCGAGTTCCGAGTCCTTCATGTACTTTCTGCCAGAATCTGGAGGTGAATTGGGATCCTCTATCGGATACTATTGACTGCCGGAGCCCATCAACACATCAGAGCCGATGGTCCAGACCACGCCGCATTCGGCATCGGAGCCGGCTCCAGCCAGGGCGCCCCAGGCGGCCCCAAGGAAGCGGAAGTAACCGGCTGGCGCGGACGCCAAGGCCAAGGGACCAGCCGAGGAGCGGCCGTAGCAGCAGCATCAGCTGCGCCTGCACGTTAGTCTGAATGCTCGGCAACTGGCGAACGTTGCCTCCAGCGCCGACTCGAGCTTGGGCTCAGTGGGCACCATGGAGAAGGAGTGGCTTGACGCCGACGCCACTGAGGTCACTAGCCAGGATGGCCTGAAGGGTAGAATGGGAATTTGGAAGCGTGTGAATTTTTTGTATTTTGTGGGCGGGAAGTTTTGCCGCTATGAGATTTTGAATTTGGCTAAGGTCCAAGTATAATAATAAAAAATTGTGAGACAGTACTAGTACCTCTGTTCAAGGCCGAGTGTAAAATCAAATCATCATCACGTTAAATACCGGTTACTATCATCGTGATCTATCTTCTTATCCCATTCAAAAACCCGTCTGAAATATTTCAGGATTGGCGGGAGATTTTGCCGCCCGACTGAGATTTGATTTTGAATATGGCTATGGTCAAGTAATATAATATCTATGGGCGCGTCTAGGGAGCACACGCGTGCCCGTTGGTAGAATCTGGCATACTCCTATTTATGGTAATATCTTGTACGATTGAGTTCCACAAAAGTCAAAAGAGGAAACTCCAACGCACGTGGTCACAGCACCGCAAAGAAAAAAACAGCCTGGCTGAACCTGATGCACGGATGCCTAATGATTACATTCTAAAATAAATTCAAAAAGCTATAACTTTTGTGTCGAATATCGAAATTATGATCCGCTTTCACTTTCGGGATCCTGACGATAAGATCTTCGAAACTAGTTCTCATTTTTATATGTTCCGATGAAATTTGTTAAGAAGCAACTTTGATATTTGATAGAGCAACTTTCGTTCGTAACAAAGCAACTTTTGTGCATGACGAAAAAGGTAGATTCACATCGATACTGGGCAACTTTGCAAGAGCAATAGGAAGTTCATAACAACTAAAAATCAACTTAATCTTTACCGGATGCAGCAAGAGCATGGCAACCCATTTCTTGTCACCAACGAGACACACGTCTAGAGCACCATGACCTACTATTGTTGCGAAGTTTTCTACCATTGAGTCGAAAATTGCCTATGAAGCGAAGTTGTCTACAGTTGTTGGGTAGTTGGATACAAAGTTGTGCACCAGTATGGCACCGTCGGGCTCCAAAGTTGCTCTCCCTGAACCAAAGTTGCTCTATGGGGCATCAAAATTGCTTTGTCACACACTAAAGTTGTTCAGTGGGGCATCAAATTTGCTTTGTCGGACATCAAAATTGCTCTATGAGGCACCAATATTTTGCCGCCGGGCACCGAAGTTGGTTTGTCGGAACCAAATTTGCTCCGCCGGGCAACGAAAGTTATGCCTTCAGGCACCAAAGTTGTGTTGTCGGGCACCAAAGTACATGACAAAAATCAACTTCGGCAAAGCAACCACGATGAGTCAACTTTTGCGACAATAGGCAACTTTGGTATAGCGGTAGGCGATTTCGCATAGGTTTATGCAACTTCACACCAACGGCAGGAAACTTCAAAGCAGTACGAAGAAACTTTGGTGCAGCTGTAGACAACTATGCAACAACAAAAAACAACTTCACTTCAACGGTAGATAACTTCACAACAACATGAAGCAATGCCCGGATGCCGACGTGGTTGGCCCCTAAATTTTTCCGTTGGACACAAAATTTGCTCTATCGAACACCAAAGTTGTGCCGTTAAGCACCAAAGTTGCTTTATTGGGCACCGAAATTGCACCATTATGCATCAAATTTGCTCTCACAGGCACCAAAGTTACATCTCTGAACATGAAGGTTGCTCTATAGGGTACCAAAATTGCTCCGTCAAGTATCGGAATTGCTCCGCAAGGCAACAAATTTGCTCTGACGGCCACTGAAGTTACATCATCCGGTACCAAAGTTCCTGTGGAGGGTACCAAATTTGCTCCGTTCGGCCCGAAGTTGCTTCCTCCGCTGACTGTGGCGACGGGACTCCGGGAGGGGAACCGCATGTGGTTGAGGCGGGTGGTGGTCTCCGCTCCGCCGCGGAGGAAGTCAATAGCGGGGAAGGGAGCGGCGCGCCTCGGGGCCCTCCATGGCGGTGCCGCGAACGCGAGGGCGGCGGCGGTCTCCCGTCGATTGGGAAGGAGGCCGGAGCGGCGATAGCCTCGCGGCGGTGGGGGAGATGCGAGGGCGGTGGTGGATTTGCTCCGGTGGGAGAGGATAAGGGGCGGCGCGCGGCCTCCGGTCGGTGCGGTAGGAGCAGAGGGGCGGAGATGGGTGCGGCGGCGCGCTGGAGGCGTGATTTGGGGCGGAACTGACGACGCGTGCGTGGGCGTCGGTTGTCCTATAGTGCGCGTGCTCTGGCGCTCAATCTGGCATGCGCCCGCCCGAAAGAAAATAGGAATATCTATACCTAATAATAAAGGAGCTAAGGTTTCTGCCAAAAAGTTTCGTCAACGTTTTTTTTTGGACCGTTTTGCCCTCCCACCAAACCGCATAATACAGATCAATGCCACCGTACCCTTTCGTTCGGTTCTCCCGTTACCACGTTCCCACGTTCTTTCTGACAGCTGAACTGGGCCAGCCAGCCGTGATGTTTGGGCCACGAGTCATCTTTTTACGTTTTGTTTTACAGTACTATGCCTGTTTATGTCTGTGCAATAATCCCACCTCGCTCCCCTAAGCCATGTACTGCCGATTTATATAGGTATAAGCTTCCTCGATTATCACAAGCCGTGTTGGAAAATAACAGACGAGAGAACCACGCTGGATCCAGCTGATTGCGGAAAGTACATTTGGAGAATTTGGGGAAGACACGGACGGATAAGGTTTTGAATGGACGCTGATGTTTGGTGGGGCAGGATAACGAAGGGACGAACGCGATGGGGCAAAGATTCCAACGAACCCCGGCCAGCTGATCTACGGAGCGCCGCCGGAAAAAAATGACTCACCGAGCGAGCACCTACAGGCGATGAATCAAGCCGCTGCTGAAGACCTGCGCGACATGCTCAACATCCCGCGGCTCCGTACCGATGACGACCTGCGATGCCCCTATAGGAAGGGCGGCGGAAGGCACCCTCCTGGTACAGGCAGTGGCTAGGCGAGGGAGACGAGCACCAGCGGGACGCTCCGCCCAGGCGCGCGTGTTGTAGACGGCAGGGACAAGGCGGGCAGAGCAAGAGGCGGGGAGGGTAGACGAGCTTGGCGATAGGGACGGAGAGAGGACGCGGAGCAGCTCCTGCAGGAGGGGGCAGCGTGCGGCGGCCAATGTCGCACACTCATCCGGAGCCCCGCGCGCAGCCTGAAATTGGAGTCACCTTGTCCCGTTTGGCAATACATGAAACTCCAACGCTCGACATCCTTGGAGAGTTCACAAGTTCTTTTTCTGTTTCACGGCAAAATTTTGCAACAGTGATCACTGTTTCTTGGCTTCGCCTACCGCTTAATTTTGGAACATGTTGCTAGCAAATCATAGAGGAAGTTCTCAAATCTAATCTGATATAAATAGATGAACTAAAGTACCATTTGTACTAGCTAAAAAGGCGCACTCATAACTTAATAACAAGTGTCCACCAAAATCCCGCAAAAATATTCTTTTGCTTTATATATCAAGATTGGCAAGTCAAACTGAAAATTTATAACTTGATAATACTGAACATTAGTGGAAATGCAAGCAACTAGATAAATAACTTTAATGTCGGAACTGAAGATGCTAATTAAGTTTTGGACAATTGCCAAAGGGGAGAAATTGATATCTTCAATACATTCTCCTACCGATTTTTTTACCAGCCACCATTTTTCTCACAATCATGTTAAGTTTAATTTTGTTCTTGTGTTCTGTAGAGGTACGAATTAGGAACGACAACATCGATGCTGCCAAGAGAGAGGGAGATTGACGCGTGCCACAACAAACAAGTCACAAGTTGTTTCTTACCCTGATGAAGTGTTCCCACGAAAATGATACGGATTGGGAAATCGGCAGCGAGGAACAAATGATGGCATTGGGTTGGCAACACTCAGATATCTCGTGTTTGCTCCGTAGCGAAGCACGGGTATTGTCCTAGTCTATACCTAATAATAAAGGGAAAATCGTTTCCCTGGTTTGGTCCGTCTGTTTCTTTCGTCCGTATGTTTGTTTCTTCCGTCCGTCGTTTGCCTTTGCCACGAGTTACCTTTATCCGTGGTTCGTCCCATGATTTTCGCCCTGCAATTGCATAGAACACGTACGTATCGGTTGTGGCTTGTGGTCTCCGGGCCTAGCTCCAAATAAGAGTCCAGGTGGAGGTGGATGAAAAAGAGTCCAGGTTGATGAACCGTGCACGTACGGTTGCGGTGTCCGCCCCGCCTGTATATACGGGGACGCCGATCCCAAAATATCCACACTCAGGCAATGACCTAGATGTCCACAAATCAACACCCACCAAACCTGACGCGTGCGGAAATCGTTCGACGTGACGAGTCAGAGGTCGGGGCGATGGCAGGATAGGAATTTTTTCGCTCATGTTATGCAGCACCGAAAGTATGGAGGCGGAGGAGGTTGTCACGCCGATCCCAAAATATCCACACTCAGGCAATGACCTAGAAGTCCACAAATCAACACCCACCAAACCTGACACGTGCGGAAATCGTTCGACGTGACGAGTCAGAGGTCGGGGCGATGGCAGGATAGGAATTTTTTCGCTCATGTTATGCAGCACCGAAAGTATGGAGGCGGAGGAGGTTGTCACCGGCGTGGAGGGTGTATTCGTGCGCAGCCCCGGAAAGGAGGTACTGTGGAGCAGTTTTCTCGCTGAAGCCGTGCATGAACGATAGTACAGCGCCGGCAGGGGCTTTCACCGGCAAGGATTTTAGCTGAAGATGGAGATGTTGTAGGCAAGCAGAAGTGATCGCTGAAGATGCGCACCAAAAAAGGAAGGCGCTAACAGCCGGGTGGCTTTCCCCTCAAGGGAGGCGCCACAAAGAGTAAGGGCGAGGTGTACTGTTTCGTGGGAGATGTTCTAGGGACGGCCACGGTCTTCTCTGAGGACGTCAATACCGGCGTGGCCATGGTTGAGATTGAGGAGTAGGCCGTCGGCGATGCCAAAGATGCAGGAGGGTTTCCCAAGGGGGCGCCAAGCACAGGCTTTTCTGAAGCGGAGGATATTGGAGGCGAAGCCTTTGACTAGAGCACTAGAGAAAGATGATGTGATCCTCGCCAACGCTGACTTTCAGTTGGTTCTGGATAGGGCAAGCGCAAAGTGCAACAAATTTACTCAGAGCAATGCTAATTATTGACTAGACTATACCACAGCTAATTTAGACGATTTTGATGATGAAGAGGTCGCCCGATGTAATCCATGGATTTGAGACGCGATGATGTACTTGCTCGGCCCACCAGTGCAATGCCGTGTTACCTGTGGGAGGAGACCGTGGTGGTGCTTGTGTGGTCGACCAATGCAATCCTGTATTTAGAAGAGTACAATACGATATGGACATGTTTTCTGGAACTTACACGCAGTCGCCGCCTCGCCGGACGAAGCAGCTCGATCAGCTGACACCACCACGTCGGGGGAGGAGTGACCTCTTTGTAGCTTCATCAAATAGGCCAATGACCAATGTACAACATCATCCTCTCCGCCAACTATCTACTAGATATCATTGGGACCCTGGACCTCAGCCACGAGACGGCAGCCCGTATGATAAATCAAGTGCAAGGCAGTACAGCAGATATGAGAAAATATTCAGTTATATTTACGTATTAGGTACTACACTAAATCTTGGTGCAATAAAGAAGAATTACCATTTAGCAGAAGCAATTTCATCAGTTCATCACTACAAAGCTTAACTAATAAATCTAGGAACATATGATTCATGAATTGGCTGACGTCTTTGAAGTTAGTATGACAGATTAGATACATGTTCTGTTGATTTCATTTATCCTCCATCCCCATGTCACATGATCGCTTCAGTGGATACACATATAATGCACCTTCTATGGATGATTTCTACTCCCTTCGTCCTGAAAAAAATTGCTCGGGTTTTTCTAAATACTATATACCTTGGTATTTAGATAAAGCTAATCATGTTTTCTAGGGACGGAGGGAGTACAACTTTTCTGAGTGGCAGTTCACACACTTCAAACCATCACTAATAAATTAACCCGTAGCAACGCACGGGCACTTTTGCTAGTAATACTAATATAAAGACGGTACACCTGGTTAAGTACGAATTGCTCTGCTCCGGCAGTCAAGGCCAACAGCCACATCAAGCCATCATCATTACAAACAAAATCAGTCAAATCTAGAAGCTAGTATAGGAAAAATTCACAGCAGCATAATAAATCCAGAAAACTAAGTACTGAGTATAATACATAAACTGCATACTATAGCCAAAAGCAGCCAATAACAATGTTAATGTTCACGACAAACTAATCTGAAAATAATACAAGACGCAATGTATGGCCAACATGAAGATTAGGATACCCCAGGATGAATGAATCTGATCTTCATTCAGCATATATTTCTTCGTCACTCCATTCTCTGATCCGAAGGAAATATTCATTGAACTCCTTCCGTCTGTAGTGTGCACCCAATACATCCTCCAAACGGTATGGCCTTTGTTCATTTCTCATACCGTAGTTTCCTAATCTATCCACACGTATTGGCCACTCATCCCAGGCCTTTATATCATCAAAGTACTCTCGATATAACCCAAATCTGCGTAGTAGATGCAGCCAGGTCGAAGTGTCGGGTGCACTCTGGTGTCGACGGAGATACACCGGATATAATGGACGAAGAAGGCACGACTGCCAATGTTATTGACAGCATGGAGAGAGCGGCTCTCAGTGTCCACACGGTACGCCAATGATTGAGCTTCCTCCAAATGCTTGTTGTCCAACAACACAAGCAGCAGAGCACCATCCGACTTCACAAGGTAGAACTTGTTATTTCCAAGTTCTGGAAATGAAAATAGTGTATCCATGTTGACGATGACTCGCGCGCTGCTCCAACTGGACATTGTTGGTGCACACTAATTTTCCGAACTCAAAATTGTTCACGGCTATTGCATACAATTCACCATTGAACGGGGTAATGCAACGCAGAGAATGGTGCTCGGTCGAAAATCTTCCTTCTCCCCAATCTTCATCTATACCCTTAGTTGGAGTGCTCTCATCGACCCAAGCAATTTCCGCCGGGTAATCTTTGGAAATGAAGACCATAGTCGGGGACTTCATTACGACGATCGACTCAGAATAACATATGGCATATGCGCCTCAAACCTAGTATTCAATGTCTTTGTGAGTGGGTTCAGAAGCCGTATCTTGTGCGGCGTGTTCTTCTGGACAAGCACGATGACGCCACGTCAAAAGCCGACGAAGTAGTATCTAAAATATATTGATGAAGATAACATTCAGCACTAAGATGTTTACGATTGAAAATAAAAATAGATTAACTCTATAGATATGGAGGAATTTGAACCTTGCATGAACTTCCGTTAGATCGATGGTGACGTAGCGGGATGTGCGGAGGTGGAGGAAGGTGAAATCAGCAACGCGTGGAAGGGCGTGTTCTACCATGATCCATTCGTGCAGGTGCACGTCGGGCTCAGGTAAACCTGAGCGCCAATTTTTACAAACTTGCCTCAAAGCAGAGTAGGTGTCCATGTACTCCTCGTTCGCCAGTAAGCAGTACCCGATCTTGTGAAGTGGTCCGTCAGCCCTGAGAGAGGCCCAGTCCACAGAGGCGCCGCGCTTGGATGCGCCGCCCTCGGAGGCGACGGTCTCGGGGGCGACGGTCTCGGGGGCGACGGTCTCGGGGGCGACGGCCGTCGGCGCATTCTTCTTGTCCATCGCCGGCAGGGAACGCGCGTAGGGCGGTTGGTGTTTTTTCATTCGATTTGGAGAAGTTGATGGGACGTGAGAAGCGTGGTTGCGTGCGTGAGTGAGAATGAGACTGTGTGCAGAGGGAGGGACAGAGGGGCTCTGTACAGGCAACGTGACGGTTGGTCTCGGTAGTTTCTCAAAAAAGCTAGATGTTAGGTCTCAACACGCGCACCGCCTAACCGCTGCGCACCACGACACGCGTCCGTGGTACTGCACGTCTGCACCGTTACGTGTACTCAGTTCTACCGTCGAGCCTTACACTGGAAAAATATGTGTACTCACTTTTCCCCTCGAGTACTAATACTTGCTAGTGCAATATACTCAGTTTTACCCTCAAGTGGCTGGTCAACAGAGAGTCAACAAATGGGATTAAGCTATCTAATTGAGTAATTTCATGCACAAAAAAATAAAATCATAGTGCCTCCTACTC
The DNA here is from genome assembly GCF_022539505.1 of Lolium rigidum. Classification (NCBI taxonomy): domain Eukaryota; kingdom Viridiplantae; phylum Streptophyta; class Magnoliopsida; order Poales; family Poaceae; genus Lolium; species Lolium rigidum. The sequence goes on from NC_061508.1 coordinate 177,008,214, forward strand.
ATGGGTCTTGTTAAGAAGAGGAGGTCTAACATGTGGAAAACAGAATAGCACACCACAGGTCCGAAATGATGGAAAGGGCTAGGAAATCCATTTATAGATCTCAACAAAAACAACATGGAACTATATTAAACTTATGCAGTAGCCAACACAACCAAAAGTCAGAAGTGCAGGCTGAGTCCCAAAGGCACAACACAATACGGAAACTTGCAAACTTATATAAAAGGGGCTATGCAACCCACTTTGTCACATCCCGAATTTTTTTAGAATTTTGGAATGTAAAATAAAAATGAATTTGATGCTTGATTGTTTGAAATTGATTGAAAATTCACAAAGAATTAAAACTTTTCATAGGTTATTTACAAGTTAATTCCAAAATAGTATTTTTAAAGACTTTTGATTTTAAAGTATTTTCAAAATCAAACATATCCTTGCTTTCAAGGTTTTCAAAATTCTTAATGCATTCTTATTTGAGAAAACAAAACGTTAGAAAACTCTATTTGCAAAATATTGCCAAAGTTGCCATTTAGGCCAAGTGCAAATAATTATTATTTTATTTTTCACAAATAGATTTTAAACAGGTTCCTTGTTGTCCTAAAACACTATTTTTACTTTTACAAATTTTTATAAACATGTTTGGTATGTGGGGAAATACTTTTGTACACCCACGCATGGGTGTGGGTGTTTCCATCACCGTCCATTTATTCCTTGAGATTCGTGCCCACCATGGTAGATGGAAAGATTCCTTTCTCTCTCCTCTTTTTATCCGAATCTCAAAGCACAATGGACGGTGCCGGAAACACCCACACCCATGCGTGGGTGTACAAAATCCACTCTCTTGGTATGTGTATGTTGAAACTATTCACACATAGCCATAATGGCATAGTAGTAATAAAATAATACAAAGTAATAATTTATAAAATTTAAGTGTTTGTGTTATCCTAAAATGAGCAAAATATTTTTACAAATTTATAGAAATTTGATTCACTCAAATCGAAGTTACGAAACTCATTTTATAAAAGAAACAAGTAAAGAGTAAAAGAAAAAGAAAAGGAAAAAAAAAAAGTGGGCCGGCCAGCCGGACCGACCGGCCCAGCAGGCCAGCCGGCCGACCAGCCCAGCCACCTACCGTCAGGCACGATCGATCGGATCGGTCAACGATTCATCTATCCCGTAATCTGTGAAACTTATCTCCACTTAAACGCAGTTTTCTGAAGCTACACAACTCCGATTTCAGATCCGTTTGTTTCTACGCGTTCCTAACTTCGAGCCCCACCTTTTCCACCGACCTATGGTCTATATAAACTCTCCACCAGACCGCAGTTTCTTTTTCCCTTTCCTCTTCTCGAAATCCTACATCAACGAAATCTTAACTCGTTGATTTGACCACCAAAACTACCTCGAATCACCTCGGGCTCTACACGAAAGTTGTAGATCTCGTCGAGATCTTTCAATCCCGACCAATCTCATCTCTTTTCGTCCACCATACACGGATAATTTCGCATCGCAAGGCGTCAGGTCTGACAAAGGGAATCCTCAATTAGTTCGTGCTCGCTCCATGAAATCCAAATTTCTTTGGTGAGTATGTAGATCTGATCATCCTCCACAACTTTCATGTTGAAAGTTTTTCGATTTGACGTACGGATTTATCGCTCATCTACAGATCTATTTCGAGTCAACCGGAGCCAAATCGAGTTTCAAAACGATCTCGAATTGTCATGACCTCAACACGGAAGTTGTTCCTCTCGTCAAGATCTTTCAATTGCCGCAAGTTTCACCTTGTTTCGTTCACCGAGCAAGGAGAAAATCGTGTTGCAAGATTCAGATCTTATAAGGTATAACCCAGATCTTGTCAAACACATTAATCCGTGGTGAAAAGTAATTTGTGCGTTAGATAGATCTATTAATTCTATACAACTTTGATGTAGAAAGTTTTTCCATCTGAGCAAATTTTTTCGTCAACTTTACGACATCATCATGACATCAAGCATAGTCAACTCGGTCTGGTCAAAGTCAAATCTGCAGTCAATGCAGTACGGTCAGCAGATACTGATCAGCGATACGATCAGTAGTACAGATCAGCAGTCAACTGTACAGTCAGCAGTCAACTATACCGTACAGTCAGCGTCTCAGTCAAACTCGGTCAAACTAATTTTAAATGTAAATTTTAAATATCGATTATGTGTCTAACTTAGAAATTCATTATAAAATCATCCGAGAGGTCCAAAATTTACAAACTTTATATCGTTGGAAAGCTTATAACATGTAGAATCCAAATATGCAAGAATACTGTATATGTTATGTATTAGTTTTCGAATCATAATCCAAATGATTTAATCAATCCTTTTTCACTATAAAAAAATTATATCAAATAATCTACTAGTCCAAATTTAACAAATTTGTACTTTCTGGAATCCTCAGATCATGTACTTCAACTTGGTATAGGAGTTGTACAACTTTGACACGTGCATAAACTTGCTTTAGTAAAATCTATACAAATCAGTAATTTGACGATAATTCAAATTCTATAAATTATTTTTGAATAACTCCAATTGGTCTAATCGTGTACTACTGTAACCTATCCAGGGAACTCAAGTTTATATTTTTACTAAACATAAATCTTGCGGTAGCTAATTAATAAGGTTGTGTATGTTAAGTAGATACTCAATTCATGTTTTCTAAACCAAATTAAATATCCAGGAAACTTTATTATTATTGCACTTATCAGAGAACACACCAATACCACTAGACACTCTATCTTGAATCAATATCGTGTCTATCCAAATTGTTTTTCATTCACTTCTTTAACTAATTTTATAACTATTCAACTTACAAATGAGTAATTTGAGTAATTCCATATATCATTTGTTTATACCCAAGCCTATGTGTAACTCATACTAACTTAGTAAGTGTTGTCACACTTTACTAAATAATATTTTGAGTTGCGTCATTTGAGACTCGTGTGATTTTATCACATGGATCATTCCATTTACCCATTCTTGAGTAGCAAACAACATTTGACCATAGGTTCATATAAATCATTTTCTTTCCAAGTATTTTACCCATCCATTCAATATCTCAAATTCATATCTTGCAAGCCATACCTCGCCATACCTTTAATTTCCCAATTAACCATCAATTTAATGAAAACTAAAATACAATGAATAACAAATCTTCCTAATTTGTTGCCTTGCTTGATTTTCTTGTTGTTTGAATGTGTGTTTATGTTCTGTTACTTTTATGTTATAGTTGTACGGAGAGATACGAGTTTTGATTGAGAGAAGTGCAGAATTCTCCAGTTACCAAAAAGGCAAGTGTCACACACCGTTTTGTCCTACTATTTTTCTATGCACTTTGTAGTTATTTTCGGTAGCTATCCATGTGTAGGATTGTTTTAAAAATATATATTGCTATGCTATGAACACCTATTAGAACAACCACATGTTCAACACTTGATTCTTTTGTCGCCACCGTATTGTTGTTTGCTTAGCAATGCTATCTTAGATGCGTGGATTGGGTTATCATGATAAGTTTAGATGAATAAAAGTATATGTTTTGATATAATGAAAACAACCTCGAATAATGAAACACCTGGGCGGATTGGTAAGACGGGAGCGTCCGCACGGTGAACAATGGTGGGGATTGCCGCCCGTGGATCAAAGAGATTGGACGAGGTTTCTTGTTTAGTAGCTTCCGTGTACGACCGCATGTCATATGGGCTCGGCTTGACTAAGTAAGTTGTAGGAACCCGACCTGACGTGACTAGCAGATGTAGATGTGTAGGTTGGCATGGGTCCGTCCAGATGGCTTGGGGTCCTACTTCTGAAAACGGTCTCGACTCAGTCTTTTCCCGACCATTTGAGCAAATTGAGCATCATGGTAAAAGGGGCTGACTAGGTCATGTGGGTAAAGTGTACAATCCTCTCGAGAGTGTCAAACTAAGTACTTAGCCGTGTCCCCGAGTTACGGACAACTCGTGAGCAACTAGGCATGTTACCGTTTGGAAGATCTCATCATTCCAATTTCTTAATAAAACTTGATGGAACAAACAATGGGTTTAGGAGCATGCAGAGCTAGGTTGTCTTGTGTTTACATGGGCCTATGCTAGCATGTCCGTAGATGTTTAAGAGCATATGAAGCTAACTGTCTTGCGACGGCATGGGTTATGCTAATATGTTCCTAGACGATGATTTTTAAAGAATAAAATTATTTATAAAAGATAGGGAAACTATTGCTTTCTGCAAATGAGCCCGAACTCCACCTCGCCAAATAAGCACGTAGTTAGGCGCCATTTATATATCCACCAAAAGTGACATTTGCCAATACAATTCCAAATGTATTGACCCTGCGTGGCTGCAACGTTTTATGTTGCAGATATTCCGATGAACGAGTGAGGTTCGATGGTTAGGGTTACGAGTCTATACTCGACATGCTCGCCTGTGGCACATGAAGACGAAGGACTCCATGCTATTATGGTTCGTTGTGAACTCTGATATTGAGCTAGCCTTGTGCTATGCAATTTGTAAGTTATTATGTAATTTTGGATCATGCGATGTAATAAAGACCTTTGTTTCTTGGTATTACATCTTAAACTGTGTGTGCTAGCGATTGATCCAGGGACTAGCACTATTATGCACAGAGATTCAACCCGTACCGGGTCGGATCGTTACAGATGGTATCAGAGCATTGTGTTGACTGTAGGTTCGTGACCCTAGGTTTGGAATAGTAATAGGAAGACTTTAGGATGAAATTTTTTTTATCTACTCCAGTTTTTATTTAAAGGATGTTGCATTTTGAACTTCTGGTATTCTTATCTACTTCACATTCAAAAGAAATTCCTCTTACCTTAGATGGCCTAACTCTTGAAATCTATCAAGGAAGGACTGATGATGACCATGTCACTTAAGTGTGAAGACCGATGATTCATATGTTATTGCTCGACTCAGCTTGATGCAGCTTCATGGAAGGCCAACGAAAAACTTGGAGAAGACTTCGATGCACACTTGACAACTCCACAGATACATCGTAACAACAGAAGTTGAAGCATTGAAGGAAAAAAATAGAATAGACCACCACTTATTACACCAACGATATCGCAATAACGTTATGATCATACTAACTTGTGGTATGAGCATACTAGATTTTGTTTGTGTTTGAACTAGTTTGCTCGATGTGATGAATGCTTGTTAGATCTTGTTTGTAAGATGATTTGCCATGATCTGTTGTGTTTGGGTAGAAATCTTCTTTAGACATTTCTATCTATTCTCATCTATACCCAACCCAGAGAATGTTTTCTCGGCAACTCTCCATGAAGACAACAGTAGTGAAAACATCCTTGATATTTCCTATCAAGATGAAGAAGAGTAGAGTAGGAGTTCCGCAAAACCCTAGCTAGGGATCGATAGAGGTGTTTTCAAAACAATTTAATAATGGGGATTGAAACATTGATTCAATTCTCCATGGAAGTTTGTTTATCAAACTTGTGAGGTTGACCAAGTGTTAGAACACGAGATTCAATAAATCAAATACGGAGTAATGATTTGGTTGCGGGATGGATTGATCACCCTTCCTACTACTCTTATTATTCACTTTCGTAATATTGACTTTGCGAATCTAGAGTGACACACCTACAAAAGAGATGTCGGCGAATAAGCCTAAACCTTAGGGTGGATAAATATCATACCCTTATAGTAGGCAAGTGCTGCCAAGCGTAGGACTACGTTTAGTTTAAAAATCTAGCCTCTAGATGAAGAGTGGCAGAAGATTGTCGAAGACACCAAGGAGGAAAAGATGAAGGATGATAGGGAGTTTACACATCCTAGTCTCCTGATAGACCCAAAGAGCAACCCATCAGTATCAAAATTAGTTCAACCAACCTTTTGGATTAGAAGTCGTACTATGAAGGGACCTTTTAGACTCATCTTGGAGAGATATGTGGTTCACTATATGAGAATAAACATTCGTCTATTGGATTTGACTCAGAAGCCCTAAGCCATAGATGTTTTCAAAAGATGGTCTGAGGTCAAGTCATATCCTCGGATGTGCCAAGCCATAACCAAGATTAGCTTAGACTAAACCCAGGACCTAAGACTACCTAACAAAAGTCACTTTTAAGGGTGGTAGAAGCCGTACCCTTAGATTTATGGATTTACACCAGATACCGCATGAGATGGTACTTGGAGAAGGTATCACAAGGAGTTCCCCATGAGTATACTTAGGATAATGCCCAAGAGATGAGTACCGTCATAAGATTGGATACAATTGATGGCATGACCGCATATGATTTAGTGTAACATTTTCAAAGCCCAAGGATAACTTTCGAAATCTCCTCGGAGATGTTTGAGAAGAAAGCAATAGTGAGCAAGAACCTATTAGAAGACGTTAACTCAAACCTTTTTCTTTCTAGCCTTTCTCAAATCTCGAGGACGAGATTTCTTTTAAGGGTGGTAGTCTGTCACATCCCGAATTTTTTTAGAATTTTGGAATGTAAAATAAAAATGAATTTGATGCTTGATTGTTTGAAATTGATTGAAAATTCACAAAGAATTAAAACTTTTCATAGGTTATTTACAAGTTAATTCCAAAATAGTATTTTTAAAGACTTTTGATTTTAAAGTATTTTCAAAATCAAACATATCCTTGCTTTCAAGGTTTTCAAAATTCTTAATGCATTCTTATTTGAGAAAACAAAACGTTAGAAAACTCTATTTGCAAAATATTGCCAAAGTTGCCATTTAGGCCAAGTGCAAATAATTATTATTTTATTTTTCACAAATAGATTTTAAACAGGTTCCTTGTTGTCCTAAAACACTATTTTTACTTTTACAAATTTTTATAAACATGTTTGGTATGTGTATGTTGAAACTATTCACACATAGCCATAATGGCATAGTAGTAATAAAATAATACAAAGTAATAATTTATAAAATTTAAGTGTTTGTGTTATCCTAAAATGAGCAAAATATTTTTACAAATTTATAGAAATTTGATTCACTCAAATCGAAGTTACGAAACTCATTTTATAAAAGAAACAAGTAAAGAGTAAAAGAAAAAGAAAAGGAAAAAAAAAAAAGTGGGCCGGCCAGCCGGACCGACCGGCCCAGCAGGCCAGCCGGCCGACCAGCCCAGCGATCGATCGGATCGGTCAACGATTCATCTATCCCGTAATCTGTGAAACTTATCTCCACTTAAACGCAGTTTTCTGAAGCTACACAACTCCGATTTCAGATCCGTTTGTTTCTACGCGTTCCTAACTTCGAGCCCCACCTTTTCCACCGACCTATGGTCTATATAAACTCTCCACCAGACCGCAGTTTCTTTTTCCCTTTCCTCTTCTCGAAATCCTACATCAACGAAATCTTAACTCGTTGATTTGACCACCAAAACTACCTCGAATCACCTCGGGCTCTACACGAAAGTTGTAGATCTCGTCGAGATCTTTCAATCCCGACCAATCTCATCTCTTTTCGTCCACCATACACGGATAATTTCGCATCGCAAGGCGTCAGGTCTGACAAAGGGAATCCTCAATTAGTTCGTGCTCGCTCCATGAAATCCAAATTTCTTTGGTGAGTATGTAGATCTGATCATCCTCCACAACTTTCATGTTGAAAGTTTTTCGATTTGACGTACGGATTTATCGCTCATCTACAGATCTATTTCGAGTCAACCGGAGCCAAATCGAGTTTCAAAACGATCTCGAATTGTCATGACCTCAACACGGAAGTTGTTCCTCTCGTCAAGATCTTTCAATTGCCGCAAGTTTCACCTTGTTTCGTTCACCGAGCAAGGAGAAAATCGTGTTGCAAGATTCAGATCTTATAAGGTATAACCCAGATCTTGTCAAACACATTAATCCGTGGTGAAAAGTAATTTGTGCGTTAGATAGATCTATTAATTCTATACAACTTTGATGTAGAAAGTTTTTCCATCTGAGCAAATTTTTACGTCAACTTTACGACATCATCATGACATCAAGCATAGTCAACTCGGTCGCAGTCGAAGTCAACTGCAGTCAGCAGTACGGTCAGCGATACAGATCAGCGGTACAGTCAGTAGATACAGTCAGCAGTCAACTGTACAGATCAGCAGTCAACTATACCGTACGAGTCAGCGTCTCGATCAAACTCGGTCAAACTAATTTTAAATGTAAATTTTAAATATCAGATTATGTGTCTAACTTAGAAATTCATTATAAAATCATCCGGAGGTCCAAAATTTACAAACTTTATATCGTTGGAAAGCTTATAACATGTAGAATCCAAATATGCAAGAATACTGTATATGTTATGTATTAGTTTTCGAATCATAATCCAAATGATTTAATCAATCCTTTTTCACTATAAAAAAATTATATCAAATAATCTACTAGTCCAAATTTAACAAATTTGTACTTTCTGGAATCCTCAGATCATGTACTTCAACTTGGTATAGGAGTTGTACAACTTTGACACGTGCATAAACTTGCTTTAGTAAAATCTATACAAATCAGTAATTTGACGATAATTCAAATTCTATAAATTATTTTTGAATAACTCCAATTGGTCTAATCGTGTACTACTGTAACCTATCCAGGGAACTCAAGTTTATATTTTTACTAAACATAAATCTTGCGGTAGCTAATTAATAAGGTTGTGTATGTTAAGTAGATACTCAATTCATGTTTTCTAAACCAAATTAAATATCCAGAAACTTTATTATTATTGCACTTATCAGAGAACACACCAATACCACTAGACACTCTATCTTGAATCAATATCGTGTCTATCCAAATTGTTTTTCATTCACTTCTTTAACTAATTTTATAACTATTCAACTTACAAATGAGTAATTTGAGTAATTCCATATATCATTTGTTTATACCCAAGCCTATGTGTAACTCATACTAACTTAGTAAGTGTTGTCACACTTTACTAAATAATATTTTGAGTTGCGTCATTTGAGACTCGTGTGATTTTATCACATGGATCATTCCATTTACCCATTCTTGAGTAGCAAACAACATTTGACCATAGGTTCATATAAATCATTTTCTTTCCAAGTATTTTACCCATCCATTCAATATCTCAAATTCATATCTTGCAAGCCATACCTCTGCCATACCTTTAATTTCCCAATTAACCATCAATTTAATGAAAACTAAAATACAATGAATAACAAATCTTCCTAATTTGTTGCCTTGCTTGATTTTCTTGTTGTTTGAATGTGTGTTTATGTTCTGTTACTTTTATGTTATAGTTGTACGGAGAGATACGAGTTTTGATTGAGAGAAGTGCAGAATTCTCCAGTTACCAAAAAGGCAAGTGTCACACACCGTTTTGTCCTACTATTTTTCTATGCACTTTGTAGTTATTTTCAGTAGCTATCCATGTGTAGGATTGTTTTAAAAATATATATTGCTATGCTATGAACACCTATTAGAACAACCACATGTTCAACACTTGATTCTTTTGTCGCCACCGTATTGTTGTTTGCTTAGCAATGCTATCTTAGATGCGTGGATTGGGTTATCATGATAAGTTTAGATGAATAAAAGTATATGTTTTGATATAATGAAAACAACCTGAATAATGAAACACCCGGGCGGATTGGTAAGACGGGAGCGTCCGCACGGTGAACAATGGTGGGGATTGCCGCCCGTGGATCAAAGAGATTGGACGAAGTTTCTTGTTTAGTAGCTTCCGTGTACAGCCGCATGTCATATGGGCTCTGGCTTGACTAAGTAAGTTGTAGGAACCCGACCCGACGTGACTAGCGGATGTAGATGTGTAGGTTGGCATGGGTCCGTCCGGATGGCTTGGGGTCCTACTTCGAAAACGGTCTCGACTCGGCTCTTTTCCCGACCATTTGAGCAAATTGAGCATCATGGTAAAAGGGGCTGACTAGGTCATGTGGGTAAAGTGTACAATCCTCTCGAGAGTGTCAAACTAAGTACTTAGCCGTGTCCCCGGTTACGGACAACTGTGAGCAACTAGGCATGTTACTGTTTGGAAGATCTCATCATTCCAATTTCTTAATAAAACTTGATGGAACAAACAATGGGTTTAGGAGCATGCAGAGCTAGGTTGTCTTGTGTTTACATGGGCCTATGCTAGCATGTCCGTAGATGTTTAAGAGCATATGAAGCTAACTGTCTTGCGACGGCATGGGTTATGCTAATATGTTCCTAGACGATGATTTTTAAAGAATAAAATTATTTATAAAAGATAGGGAAACTATTGCTTTCTGCAAATGAGCTTGAACTCCACCTGCCAAATAAGCACGTAGTTAGGCGCCATTTATATATCCACCAAAAGTGACATTTGCCAATACAATTCCAAATGTATTGACCCTGCGTGGCTGCAACGTTTTATGTTGCAGATATTCCGATGAACGAGTGAGGTTCGATGGTTAGGGTTACGAGTCTATACTCGACATGCTCGCTCGTGGCACATGAAGACGAAGGACTCCATGCTATTATGGTTCGTTGTGAACTCGATATTGAGCTAGCCTTGTGCTATGCAATTTGTAAGTTATTATGTAATTTTGGATCATGCGATGTAATAAAGACCTTTGTTTCTTGGTATTACATCTTAAACTGTGTGTGCTAGCGATTGATCCAGGGACTAGCACTATTATGCACAGAGATTCAACCCGTACCGGGTCGGATCGTTACACACTTATACACACATTAATAGCCATCCTCGTGTGTGACAAGAGAAATTCAACACTGGATTCGGAGGTAGGCACATGAAGCTTTACAAGGGCCAATGGGGCACTGATACGTCCCAAACGTATCTATAATTTCTTATGTTCCATGCTACTTTTATGATGATACTCACATGTTTTATACACATTATATGTCATATTTATTCATTTTCCGGCACTAACCTATTGACGAGATGCCGAAGAGCCGATTCTTGTTTTCTCGCTGTTTTTGGTTTCAGAAATCCTAGTAAGGAAATATTCTCGGAATTGGACGAAATCAACGCCCAGGGTCCTATTTTTGCACGAAGCTTCCAGAAGACCGGAGGGGAGACGAAGTGGGGCCACGGGGCGCCGCCACACTAGGGCGGCGCGCCCTAAGGGGTGCCCGCGCGGCCCTAGCGTGTGGGGCCCCCGTGACTCTCCCGACTCCTCCCTTCCGCCTACTTAAAGCCTCCGTCGCGAAACCCCCAGTACCGAGAGCCACGATACGGAAAACCTTCCAGAGACGCCCCCGCCGCCAATCCCATCTCGAGGGATTCAGGAGATCGCCTCCGGCACCCTGCCGGAGAGGGGAATCATCTCCCGGAGGTCTCTTCATCGCCATGATAGCCTCCGGATCGATGTGTGAGTAGTTCACCCCTGGACTATGGGTCCATAGCAGTAGCTAGATGGTCGTCTTCTCCTCATTGTGCTATCATGTTAGATCTTGTGAGCTGCCTATCATGATCAAGATCATCTATTTGTAATCCTACATGTTGTGTTTGTTGGGATCCGATGAATATTGAATACTATGTCAAGTTGATTATCAATCTATCATATATGTTATTTATGTTCTTGCATGCTCTCCGTTGCTAGTAGATACTCTGGCCAAGATGATACTTGTGACTCCAAGAGGGAGTATTTATGCTCGATAGTGGGTTCATGCCTCCATTAAATGCAGGACGAGTGACGGAAAGTTCTAAGGTTGTGGATGTCTTGTTGCCACTAGGGATAAAACATCGATGCTTTGTCTAAGGATACTTGTGTTGATTACATTACGCACCATACTTAATGCAATTGTCTCGTTGTTTACAACTTAATACCGGAGGGGATTCGGATGATAACCTCGAAAGTGGACTTTTTAGGCATAGATGCATGCTTGGATAGCGGTCTATGTACTTTGTCGTAATGCCCTGATTAAATCTCATAGTACTCATCGTGATATATGTATGTGCATTGTTATGCCTTCTTTATTTGTCAATTGCCCAACTGTAATTTGTTCACCCAACACTGCTATCTTATGGGAGAGACACCACTAGTGAACTGTGGACCCCGGTCCTATTCTTTACATCTGAAATACAATCTACTGCAATTGTTCTTTACTCGTTCTTCGCAAACAACCATCATCATCCACACTATACATCTAATCCTTTGTTTACAGCAAGCCAGTGAGATTGACAACCTCGCTGTTACGTTGGGGCAAAGTTCTGTGATTGTGTTGTGCAGGTTCCACATTGGTGCCGGAATCCCTGGTGTTGCGCCACACTACACTCCTCCGCCATCAACCTTCAACGTGCTTCTTGACGCCTACTGGTTCGATTAAACCTTGGTTTCTTACTGAGGGAAACTTGCTACTGTGCGCATCACACCTTCCTCTTGGGGTTCCCAACGGACGTGTCAACTACACGCATCAGGCACGAACTAATTAAGGATGAATTGAGCCACACCGTCAACAATTCAAACTCGGGACCTTGGCTCTAATACCATTTAAGTTCAAACTGATTGAAAAGGCTAGGCAACCAATTTATAAAACATCCACAGGAACAACTACCAAGTTGATCCCAGCCGCAGATCAATGCATCCACCAACAAAATAGGAACATTGCCTCAGTCTCAGGAAAAATTTCACAATACCAAGGTACTCACATGTCAATGTCAGTGTTCATCTCCAATTATCTATGGCATTTTATTAGTCTTTGAGAGATTATAACGAACTTGATTGGCCTCCTGCAGTAGGGAATCACATGCTTCTGATCTCGATCTCAACATGTCAACTTGGTTTCTTAACACATCTGCTGCAGAGAAAGACTTGGACCTGGACTTGGACTTGGACTTGGACTTGGACTTGGACTGCAAAAACCCAGCATTTCGCAGGAAAGTGTTTTTGGTGATATCTTTATTTTTAAGTACCATGGTAAATGTCTCCATGATGTCTACGGGAGCTTCTATTCTTGTAGACAGTGTTGGGCCTCCAAGAGCAGAGGTTTGTAGAACAGCAGCAAGTTTCCCTTAAGTGGATCACCCAAGGTTTATTGATCTCAGGGAGGAAGAGGTCAAAGATATCCCTCTCATGCAACCCCGCAACCACAAAGAAAGAAGTCTCTTGTGTCCCCAACACACCTAATAGGTGCACTAGTTCGGCGAAGAGATAGTGAAATACAGGTGGTATGAATAAGTAGTAGCAACAACACCGGAAAAGTGCTTTGCCCAGGACGATAAACAAGCGATAGTAACGCAACGGTAGTAACGCAGCAGTAGTAACGCAGTAAAATAGTAAACAAGCAGCGATAGCGATATTTAGGAACAAGGCCTAGGGATTAGACTTTCACTAGTGGACACTCTCAACATTGATCACATAACGGAATAGATAAATGCATACTCTACACTCTTGTTGGATGATGAACACATTGCGTAGGATTACACGAACCCTCAATGCCGGAGTTATCAAGCTCCACAATTCAATGTTCATATTTAAATAACCTTAGAGTGCAAGAAAGATCAACACGACTAAACCAAGTACTAACACAAGCATGCACACTCGTCACCTTCACACTATGTAGGAGGAATAGATCATATCAATACTATCATAGCAATAGTTAACTTCACAATCTATAAGAGATCATGATCATAGCAACGCCAAGTACTAACACGGATGCACATATCGTCACCATTACACCGTGCGGGAGGAATAAAACTACTTTAATAACATTGCTAGAGTAGCACATAGATAAATTGTGATACAAAACACATTGCAATCATAAAGAGATATAATTAAGCACTTCACTACGCCATTCATAACAGTGAGTAAGTATTCTGTGAAATATAGCCTAAGAGACCCACACGGTGCACACCTCGTCACCTTTACACACGTGGGACAAGGAGTCTCCGGAGATCACATAAGTAAAACTCACTTGACTAGCATAGTGACATCTAGATTACAAGCATCATCATATGAATCTCAATCATGTAAGGCAGCTCATGAGATTATTGTATTGAAGCACATAGGAGAGAGATGAACCACATAGCTACCGGTACAGCCCCGAGCCTCGATGGAGAACTACTCCCTCCTCATGGGAGCAGGAGTGGTGATGAAGATGGCGGTGGAGATGGCAGCGGTGTCGATGGAGAAGCCTTCCGGGGGCACTTCTCCGCTCCGGCAGGTGCCGGAACGGAGACTCCTGTCCCCCGGATCTTGGCTTCGCGATGGCGGCGGCTCCGGAAGGTTTTCCGTATCGTGGTTCTTCGCATCGGGGTTTTCACGACGGAGGCTTTAAATAGGCGGAAGGGCAGCCTCGGAGGGGGCTCGGGGGGCCCACACCATAGGGCGGCGCGGCCCCCCTCTGGCCGCGCCAGGGTGTGGTGTGGGGCCCCCAGGGCTTCCCTCTGGCGGCTCTCGGGTGTTCTGGAAGGCTCCGGGAAAAATAGGAACTTGGGTCTTGATTTCGTCCGATTCCGAGAATATTTCGTTACTAGGATTTCTGAAACCAAAAACAGCAGAAAACGACAGAATCGGCACTTCGGCATCTTGTTAATAGGTTAGTTCCGGAAAATGCACGAATATGACATAAAGTGTGCATAAAACATGTAGGTATCATCAATAATATGGCATGGATCATAAGAAATTATCGATACGTCGGAGACGTATCAAGCATCCCCAAGCTTAGTTCCGCTCGTCCCGAGCAGGTAAAACGATAACAAAGATAATTTCTGAAGTGACATGCCATCATAACCTTGATCATACTATTTGTAAACATATGTAATGAATGCAGCGATCAAAACAATGGTAATGACATGAGTAAACAAGTGAATCATAAAGCAAAGACTTTTCATGAATAGTACTTCAAGACAAGCATCAATAAGTCTTGCATAAGGGTTAACTCATAAAGCAATAAATCAAAGTAAAGGTATTGAAGCAACACAAAGGAAGATTAAGTTTCAGCGGTTGCTTTCAACTTGTAACATGTATATCTCATGGATAATTGTCAACATAGAGTAATATAACAAGTGCAATATGCAAGTATGTAGGAATCAATGCACAGTTCACACAAGTGTTTGCTTCTTGAGGTGGAGAGAAATAGGTGAACTGACTCAACATAAAAGTAAAAAGAATGGTCCTTCAAAGAGGAAAGCATCGATTGCTATATTTGTGCTAGAGCTTTTATTTTGAAAACATGAAACAATTTTGTCAACGGTAGTAATAAAGCATATGAGTTATGTAAATTATATCTTACAAGTTGCAAGCCTCATGCATAGTATACTAATAGTGTCCGCACCTTGTCCTAATTAGCTTGGACTACCGGATCTTTGCAATGCACATGTTTTAACCAAGTGTCACAATGGGGTACCTCCATGCCGCCTGTACAAAGGTCTAAGGAGAAAGCTCGCATTTTGGATTTCTCGCTTTTGATTATTCTCAACTTAGACATCCATACCGGGACAACATGGACAACAGATAATGGACTCCTCTTTAATGCATAAGCATGTGGCAACAATTATTATTCTCATGAGATTGAGGATATATGTCCAAAACTGAAACTTCCACCATGAATCATGGCTTTAGTTAGCGGCCCAATGTTCTTCTCTAACAATATGCATGCTCCAACCATTAAGGTGGTAGATCTCTCTTACTTCAGACAAGACGGACATGCATAGCAACTCACATGATATTCAACAAAGAATAGTTGATGGCGTCCCCGAAGCATGGTTATCGCACAACAAGCAACTTAATAAGAGATAAAGTGCATAAGTACATATTCAATACCACAATAGTTTTTAAGCTATTTGTCCCATGAGCTATATATTGCAAAGGTGAATGATGGAATTTTAAAGGTAGCACTCAAGCAATTTACTTTGGAATGGCGGATAAATACCATGTAGTAGGTAGGTATGGTGGACACAAATGGCATAGTGGTTGGCTCAAGGATTTTGGATGCATGAGAAGTATTCCCTCTCGATACAAGGTTTAGGCTAGCAAGGTTATTTGAAACAAACACAAGGATGAACGGTACAGCAAAACTCACATAAAAGACATATTGTAAACATTATAAGACTCCACACCGTCTTCCTTGTTGTTCAAAACTCAATACTAGATGTTATCTAGACTCTAGAGAAACCAAATATGCAAACCAAATTAGCAAGCTCTAAGTATTTCTTCATTAATGGGTGCAAAGTATATGATGCAAGAGCTTAAACATGAGCACAACAATTGCCAAGTATCAAATTATCCAAGACATTTTAGAGTTACTACATGTAGCATTTTCCAATTCCAACCATATAACAATTTAACGAAGAAGAAACTTCGCCATGAATACTATGAGTAGAGCCTAAGGACATATTTGTCCATATGCTACAGCGGAGCGTGTCTCTCTCCCATAAAGTGAATGCTAGGATCCATTTTATTCAAACAAAACAAAAAACAAAAACAAACCGACGCTCCAAGCAAAGTGCATAAGATGTGACGGAATAAAAATATAGTTTCGGGGGAGGAACTCGATAATGTTGTCGATGAAGAAGGGGATGCCTTGGGCATCCCCAAGCTTAGACGCTTGAGTCTTCTTATAATATGCAGGGGTGAACCACCGGGGCATCCCCAAGCTTAGAGCTTTCACTCTCCTTGATCATATTGTATCATCCTCCTCTCTTGATCTTTGAAAACTTCCTCCACACCAAACTCGAAACAACTCATTAGAGGGTTAGTGCACAATAAAAATTAACATGTTCAGAGGTGACACAATCATTCTTAACACTTCTGGACATTGCATAAAGCTACTGGACATTAATGGATCAAAGAAATTCATCCAACATAGCAAAAGAGGCAATGCGAAATAAAAGACAGAATCTGTCAAAACAGAACAGTCCGTAAAGATGGATTTTATTAGGCCACCAGACTTGCTCAAATGAAAATTCTCAAATTGAATGAAAGTTGCGTACATATCTGAGGATCATTCACGTAAATTGGCTTAATTTTCTGAGCTACCTACAGGGAGGTAGACCCAGATTCGTGACAGCAAAGAAATCTGGAACTGCGCAGTAATCCAAATCTAGTACTTACTTTACTATCAAAGACTTTACTTGGCACAACAAAACTCAAAACTAAGATAAGGAGAGGTTGCTACAGTAGTAAAAAACTTCCAAGACTCAAATATAAAACAAAGTACTGTAGCAAAATAACACATGGGTTATCTCCCAAGAAGTTCTTTCTTTATAGCCATTAAGATGGGCTCAGCAGTTTTAATGATGCACTCGCAAAAGATAGTATGTGAAGCAAAAGAGAGCATCAAGAGGCAAATTCAAAACATATTTAAGTCTAACATGCTTCCTATGCATAGGAATCTTGTAAATAAACAAGTTCATGAAGAGCAAAGTAACAAGCATAGGAAGATAAAACAAGTATAGCTTCAAAAATTTCAGCACATAGAGAGGTGTTTTAGTAACATGAAAATTTCTACAACCATATTTTCCTCTCTCATAATAACTTTCAGTAGCATCATGAGCAAACTCAACAATATAACTATCACATAAAGCATTCTTATCATGAGTCTCATGCATAAAATTATTACTCTCCACATAAGCATAATCAATTTTATTAGTTGTAGTGGGAGCAAATTCAACAAAGTAGCTATCATTATTATTCTCATCGTTATAATCATCATAAATAGGAGGCAAAGTATCATCAAAGAAAATTTTCTCCTCAATGCTTGGGGGACTAAAAAGATCATGAAAACTAGCTTCCCCAAGCTTAGAACTTTCTATATCATTATCAACAATGGTGTTCAAAGCGTTCATACTAATATTACTACCGCAGCATGCAAATAAGATTCCATAGGTTTTTTAATTTTCGCATCAAACAATCCATGTTTTAAATCAGGAAATAGAATAAGAAGCTCATTGTTGTCCATTATGCCAAACTAGTGTAAACAAGAAACAAAAAGGTGCAATTGCAGGATCTAAAGGAAATAGCTTCGAGCACAAACACAATGGCGCCAGAAAAGAATCTGTTACTCGGAACCGGAGTATGAGTGCCTTTTACCTTTCCTCCCAAGCAACGGCGCCGGAAAAGTGCTTGATGTCTACGGGAGCTTCTATTCTTGTAGACAGTGTTGGGCCTCCAAGAGCAGTAGGTTTGTAGAACAGCGAGCAAGTTTCCCTTAAGTGGATCACCCAAGGTTTATCGATCTCGGGGAGGAAGAGGTCAAAGATATCCCTCTCATGCAACCCCGCAACCACAAAGCAAGAAGTCTCTTGTGTCCCCAACACACCTAATAGGTGCACTAGTTCGGCGAAGAGATAGTGAAATACAGGTGGTATGAATAAGTAGTAGCAACAGCACCGAGAAAAGTGCTTTGCCCGGGACGATAAACAAGCGAGTAGTAACGCAGCGAGTAGTAACGCAGCGAGTAGTAACGCAATGAAACAATGAAACAAGCAGACGATAGCGATATTTAGGAACAAGGCCTAGGGATTAGACTTTCACTAGTGGACACTCTCAACATTGATCACATAACAGAATAGATAAATGCATACTCTACACTCTTGTTGGATGATGAACACATTGCGTAGGATTACACGAACCCTCAATGCCGGAGTTATCAAGCTCCACAATTCAATGTTCATATTTAAATAACCTTAGAGTGCAAGAAAGATCAACATGACTAAACCAAGTACTAACACAGCATGCACACTGTCACCTTCACACTATGTAGGAGGAATAGATCATATCAATACTATCATAGCAATAGTTAACTTCACAATCTACAAGAGATCATGATCATAGCAACGCCAAGTACTAACACGGATGCACATACTGTCATCATTACACCGTGCCGGAGGAATAAAACTACTTTAATAACATTGCTAGAGTAGCACATAGATAAATTGTGATACAAAACACATTGCAATCATAAAGAGATATAAATAAGCACTTCACTACGCCATTCATAACAGTGAGTAAGTATTCTGTGAAATATAGCCTAAGAGACCCACACGGTGCACACACCGTCACCTTTACACACGTGGGACAAGGAGTCTCCGGAGATCACATAAGTAAAACTCACTTGACTAGCATAGTGACATCTAGATTACAAGCATCATCATATGAATCTCAATCATGTAAGGCAGCTCATGAGATTATTGTATTGAAGCACATAGGAGAGAGATGAACCACATAGCTACCGGTACAGCCCCGAGCCTCGATGGAGAACTACTCCCTCCTCATGGGAGCAGCAGTGGTGATGAAGATGGCGGTGGAGATGGCAGCGGTGTCGATGGAGAAGCCTTCCGGGGCACTTCCCCGCTCCGGCAGGGTGCCGGAACGAGACTCCTGTCCCCCGGATCTTGGCTTCGCGATGGCGGTGGCTGCGGAAGGTTTTCCGTATCGTGGTTCTTCGCATCGGGGTTTTCGCGACGGAGGCTTTAAATAGGCGGAAGGGCAGCCTCGGAGGGGGCTCGGGGGGCCCACACCATAGGGCGGCGCGGCCCCCCTCTCGGCCGCGCCGGGGTGTGGTGTGGGGCCCCCGTGGCTTCCCTCGGCGGCTCTCGGGTGTTCCGGAAGGCTCCGAGAAAAATAGGAACTTGGGTCTTGATTTCGTCCGATTCCGAGAATATTTCGTTACTAGGATTTCGAAACCAAAAACAGCAGAACAAAGAATCGGCACTTCGGCATCTTGTTAATAGGCTAGTTCCAGAAAATGCACGAATATGACATAAAGTGTGCATAAAACATGTAGGTATCATCAATAATATGGCATGGATCATAAGAAATTATCGATACGTCGGAGACGTATCACTCCATACATTCTTCTAGATAGCGCCACCACCACCGTCGAATCCTCGCTTACCGTTTGACCCGCTGCAGAGCCTCCCTCCCTGTCCTCCCCACTCCTCGCCCCCTCGCCCTCTCACTTCCATGAATGCTCTCCCTTGCAATGTCAAGCCGAATTTCCTCTCGGGTTAGCCTAGTTGCTGGGATTATTGCGCACTAAGTCATGTTGGTATTTCTAGTGTTCTGTAGAGATGGTTTGAGCTTGCTCAAATGTGCATCTCCATTAGTAGCTGGTTGGTTCAATAAAATGCACCGCATAGCAAATGAATGCGTAGTGCCGCTGCAGTCAAAGAATTTCAAGAAAAATTAGTTAGAGTGTCAAGTAGTCAAATAGGTTGTAGCAAAAACAAAAACTAGGTTGTAGTGCTGCTGTAGTCAAATAGAATTTCAAGAACACCTCAGTCTGAGACAAAGAGAGAGTCAAAAGAGGGCATATGAATGCAAAGAGTAAAGAAAAATAAACAAGCTAATGTTGTAGCAAATGAATGCGCAGAAACTTAGCAGATAAAAAGCTACTTGCTATCAAGAATAAATGTTGTAGCAAAATAAATGTCGTCAAGAATAATGCAAAATAAATGATTGTCAAGCTTGCTATTTTTTTAATTCATTGCTTGCTGTTTTTTTAATTCATTGTTAAAATTAGAGCTATTAAAGTTTTGCTATTTTTTTAATTTAATATGTTTTCAGTTATTTTTTTTAATTCATTATTGGTAGAGCCACGGTTCAACAAAATGAATAATGCAGTAGGTTTTTCAATACAATGCAGCAGGTTTTTTAATAAAATGAAATGCTACTGCCTAGTTGATTTTGAATTGATGCTAGGATTTTAGTTGAAAATAGAAAATTTAGGTTTAGAAAATGAATGCTTAAAGAATAAAGAAATGCTACTGTCTAGGATTTGTTGATTTTGTTAATAAAATAAAAATGAAAACAGAATTTTATGAAATGATCATGCTCATGCTCCCTGGTTGCAAGATGAGAATGCATAGATGGTTTTAGTTCACCCTCTCGGCCACCTCTTCCCTAGCAAGAATATTCTCTAACCAAAAATGTCGCCTAGCAAGAATGGACAGTCTCTCCTGATCCATTTTGTAACACCCAAGGCTTGTCTCTGACCCATTTTGAGAATATTCTCCTCTTGTGGATTGACATCACAATTCAAAAAAGAAACTGATGGCATTGTCCTATGTAACACAACCTGCTCAGCTTGTGTTCTCATACCTCAGGCATGCCCTCCATCCAGAGAAATGCTTCTAGAAGAACTAAAACGATACCTTGTTATGGACAACCTGTCCTGAGTGCAAAGAGGAGGAGCACTGGCTCCAAAGTGGTGCCCTCTGACCTTAGGGGGATGCCACTTTCAAGACTTTTTCTATGGGTAGGGCGTATAAGGATGCTAGTATCGTAGGAGAAGTGTGCAAGTGGAGAGGGAAGCTTCTGCTGCCACTAGGAAGAATAGCAGTAGATGGTTTGAACCAGCTAGGTGTGTTCACATACACTACACAAGTTCTCCCAGTTCCAAAACTGGACTCTAAGGGCATGATCAAACCGAAAAAGTATAAGCATCAGCTGAGTGGAAGGAGGACCCACGCAGGTGTTGCCCTACTATGTAGAACCAAAACGGTGAAAAGTGTTGAGTTATCTTGTAGCCGCTGGAGGAAGGGGCATGAAAAATCAAAGATTTGGTCCTAGTTTGTTGTAGTTAGTTGTAGTTTCAGCCATCTACTTTTAGTGTCCTATTGTCCGAGACAATTATGTAATGTAAGGGTTAGATGCAATGTCTTCCATGCAATGATGAATAAAAGGGTTTATATACCAATGTATGTAATGTAAGGTTAAATGATGCTCATGCTCACATGTTGGCGGTAACACATCGTGGTTGGCTTGCTCCTATAAGCTTGTATTCTTGGTTATGAAGAAAGCATATCATAGCGCTCTTTTAAATTTAAGTAATTATCTACCAAAAATTTAAGTAACTATGAGTAATAGCATTTTCATTTGAAGTCACTAGCATTTCTCATATGATGTCCAGAAGCTATTTAATTATCTCTAGAATTTTATATGTTGAGGTGTTCTATTGCCACCACAGTCAGATTTGCTAGCATTCTTTGTTCAAGCAATGATGCTACTTTGCTTAGTTGTTCTACAAGTGGCTAGTGCCACTGTAAAGCATATGTAATGCTCCAGGTTTGATGCTCCAGGTTTTGATGAAGTTGTATGTTTGTGCTCTTGATGTCAGATTTGATGAGCAGCCCAGTGTTTGATGCTTCAGGTTTTTGATGCTCCGTGTTTGCTGTGATGCTCTGTGGTTTGATGCCTGTGCTTTATACTCCAGGTTTTGATGTAGTTGCAGCCCAGGTTTTGATGTAGTAGTATTTGGATACAATTTGTATGATGATGAACATGGTTAGAATCAGAATATGGTGATGTCATGGTCTGTGTTTTTGGTAGGATTGATGATGGCCTATTTCTCCAAGCGTTGATTAACTTTTATTTCGATTGAGAAATGGGCACTCCTACGTAGAAAACAGCAAAGGTCATGCCGAATTTTTGGTTGACGGTAATAATTTTTTGCCTTTACTGAAGTGTAAATAAATATGCCGGGCAAAGACTTAAGCCCGTGGAGCCGAACGTTGAAGCAGAGAGGCCACAGGATTTCCTGGAGGGCCATGAGGCAGCCTTGAAGGCCGCCGAGTCAGCCAAGGATGAGGGAAGAGGGCCGGACGCCGCCCGAGGGAGAGGGCCGCCGCGACGACACCGACGAGGCTGGACGCCGCCTCCGAGGGAGAGAGTCAGGGGCTGCAGCCACGACACCGCGAATATGATGATACCTGGGACGCGCGCGAGACCGGTGAAGAGACGACCGGGTGAAGAGAACGCGGCCAAATCAAGACGGCGTGGAGATGCGGCAACCTCGGAGGGCAGGAGACGCAGGAGGCTGGAGGGATCGAGGCCGCAGTGCCGCCGCCAACGACCGCGTCACGGTAGTCTCCGAAAGTGGCCTACCTTGAGCCTTCGTGGGTTGCCAAAGGGTACGGCATGCAACTAGGTGCATCGTCCGTGAAACCGTGCCGATCCTAACCTCGTGACCTCGTAAGGTGAGAACAGGCCGCTCAACTTCTTCCTCCGGCTTCACCAACGATATACAAGCCCCGGCCGTTCAATAAGAAGGTGGACTTTAGCTTCCACTAAGATGAGCACCGCCTTGAGCAGGCTGAAGAACCGGCTGAAGACAAAGATCGATGCCGGTGAAAGCTGGGAGAGGATATACTCAAAGACCCGTCGATCTCCTTAGAATAATTTAATGCATTCAAGTCTTATTTATAGATTGATAGGGGTGTTAAAAAATGGACTGCCTGGGGGAAGAAATGTGACTTAACTTAGGGACTCACTATTGCGGAAGCATATTACTAGAGGAAAACAAACAATTTGGACAAGGAGGATGCCGATATGGTACGTCTGGGGAAAACTCTGGTGGCAAAATCCAGGATGAACAGGCTAGAATCCTTTGTCCGGTCCCGCTACTATTGAAGAAGATTGGGAGCTTATTACGGATCATGAAGACGTGAGGGATTTCGAGAAGTACCTGGTAAGGATAGTTCTATATTATTTCGCTCATCTTATTAGGCAATGAAGCCAAATGGGCTAACCTTAAGTTCTCGTCTGAAGGATGAAGAGTTGACGAAGGCTGGCCCGTCGTCCAGTCGACGGAACCGTGGACACACTCTTTCAACAGGGCGATGAACAAATAAAATACAAGGAGAGGGAGCTGGACAAGCCACCGACGTCGGGTGGCCGTGTGTCCGGCTTTGGCACAAGTATGAGCATCTGGAGGTCATGGATCGGATGCCAAGACTAGAAAGCTGGAGAGGAGGCGGTCGTCGGCTAAGGATAAATCCGAGGTTCAGGAGCTGAAGAAGAAGGTGGAGACACTAGAGAAGTTGGTGGCTTCAGGTGCTTGGGGAGAACACGGAGATGATGAATGTTATTGGACTGAGCATCTGCAGATCATCCCCCTGGGTTTATGGAGGGGTTAGCTGCTTCGGAATGCGGGAGGTCAAGTGGGGCCGATACATGTGCCCAACGATCAGCGGCAGCAACTCAAGCTTCCACGCGTCGCCGACGGTGCCGCTTCCACCTCGAGCCGCGTCGTGCGTGCTCCACCAGACGCTGTTTAACCGCTCAGCCACTGCCGCGCGTAATGCTCTCCGGGCTTTGGGCCGAATCGGTCGCAGATCGACGCCTCTCTAACCGCACGTCTTGTATCGACGAGCGATGATCGACGCCTATCAAGGAGGTAAACTCATTAGCTACTCCTTCGTCATCTTCTGAACACAGTGTTTCCTTTCGTGAATGCTTATCTCTACGATGCCCAACATGGCTTCCCCCCGACTGTGATGAACAATGGCTACTTCTCAAACAGGAGCCCGGCGGCAAGTTGGTGGAAGTTGCTAGCGGTTATGTCATGGCTTCCTGCTATGCACGGCGCTACATTGGCAAAGACGGGCTAAGGTCAAGTTGGTAATGGTAGTGCCGAGTACTGCCATTACGGTCTCAACTCCGGGCATGTACGAAGGCTGACGTTGCTCCCTTTGCAGATTGCACCTCATGGCTTATGACATGGCCAAGAACTAGATTCGTCTGGGGTCTTCCGAGTGGTAAGAAAGCACCGGCGCCACTTCCCCTATCATCCGGCCCAAGATCGCCAGCGCGCCGGCACGACACCCTTTACAGGAATGGTGGCCGCGCCCCACTACCCCGAAGGAACCGCGGCCGCCGCCGCTACCCGGAAGAACCGACGATCGCCGCCACCACCACACGCCACAAACAGTTGCTGGGAGCTGCCACGCACCATCTGGCCAACTAGACGCACGGTACGCCAAGCGGTGGCACGCAACCGCCACCACCTCCAAGGTCCGTGACACGGCGCCACTTGGATGGCAATGATGTGTATGATGATGATGACATCGATGCCTACATCAACACCGGCGCTCGCAGCCAAGATATGTACATGCCTCCTATGGATGAACAAGCCTTCCGGCACACACGGCGCATCAACTTGGTCGTCCCCACAAAGGACGGGGTTGTGCGCCTGCCTTCACGGGGCTTTTTCAAGACATCTTCCTCCGGGAGGCTGCACCCACTTCTAAAAGCCAAGCCCGGCATCGCTTTCAGCCTCACGCCGTAAGATTAACAATGGGGAGCCACCCAAATCAACCCTAGCCACTAAGCACCACTAGCACCTGGCACCACCATCAGCACCACCAGCACCCCCGGGAGAGGTCGTGATAATAACAGAAGAGAGAGCCAAGAAGGCGCATCTTCGAGCCGCCTGATACGCCTCCGACGTATCGATAATTTCTTATGTTCCATGCCATATTATTGATGATACCTACATGTTTTATGCACACTTTATGTCATATTCGTGCATTTTCTGGAACTAACCTATTAACAAGATGCCGAAGAGCCGCTCGTCGAGTTCGCTGTTTTTGGTTTCGGAAACTCCTAGTAACGAAATATTTCTCGACCGGACGAAATCAAGCACCTGTGGTTCCTATTTTGCCACCGGAAGCATCCAACACCCGGAAGGACCAGAGGGGGCACCGTCCCCAGACCATATACGGCGCCCAGGCCCCGCCGCGCGCCTACATGGTGTGGCCACCCCTTCGACCTCCCGCGCCGCCTTCGCCTA